>NC_041055.1:13095432-13433313 GCF_900634775.1 Gouania willdenowi
CATTATTAAAAACGTTTTTGTACTACTAAAAGTTATTTAAGTTAATATTTCATGGTTGTCTAAAATTATTGCTGTGACCCCAAACTTCCTTTAAATCACGGGTCATGGAGTTCGCTTTCTCCTCCACTGTGACTGAGGCATGACTGGAGCTCTCTGAATAGATTATTTGAAACCGTCAGCCACGGGTGAGTCTTTTGTTGACAAGTTTTCGATTGTTTAAACCATATAACTGTCCGTTTAATTGCTCACTAATGTGCTGTTTCACTACAGTTCGTATTGAACTCACCTCCACTTGGAAAACTCTGCGGATTGCCTGTCGGGCCGAAAATTCAATACTGTGGAGTGGTGGGTGGTGACAAAAGGTCAGAGGCATTTTTAGGAGGTGGGGGCATTCCTAGGAGGACTCAGGCGAATCTACATTGAACATGGATGCCGTCAGAGTTTTTGAAGATTACCCAAACATACATGAACGAGCTGAGGCAACACTCCAGGCATGTTTATAATGAGGGAATGACATAGTAACATGATATACATCTTGAAAAAGTCGATTTTACATAATACCCCCTTTAAGAAGTGCAGTCCACATGTTTACATGTTTCATAAAACGTGAAGTTAGTTAGATATGTTGAAGAGGTAAATCCACAGATTTGTTTGCTTTATTATTGTAATCTGTGCTTTAAAATTTAAATTCGATATTTATTTAAAGTGTAAATTAATCTGAAATTATTTATTATGAAACAGATTGATTTATTGCTTGTGTTCACTGAAAAATACATGACAGGAGCCCCTTGAAAAAAAAATTTCATATTAAATCGCAATCGCAATATTGAGGAAAATAATCGCAATTAGATTATTTTCCAAAATCGTTCAGCCCTAAATTAAACCAGGGAAATCGCACACGCCATTTTACTTTGCACCCGCAAATACAGTATACCCCTTTATAATACTACAGAGTATGTACACCTCTTTGTACATCCACACTTCAAACACATACTCATTTGGCCATAATTGACAACTCTACTTAAGTTCCCACTATATGAATACATACTTCCGACAGGCACTGTACTAGCTTTAGTTAAATGGAACATTTGTCTTGGATCAAAGGTCCTGTATATACAGCCAGAAACTGTATTGTAGAATATACAGCTAGAAACTGTGTTTCTAATCTGTCGAAGTACAAAGAAAGTTAGAAGGTAAAAAAAAAACCTTGGACACATCCAAAGTTACCATCACCGCTGTACTGTTAGCCAGGCATTGATCGATAGAGCAACTGCAGGGTATGTCTTTTAATCATTCTTTATCTAACCTAAGTTTGTCCCTCTCTTTTACAAGCGAGACCAGGCCAAGTGGGCAGCAGTACAATTACAGAGGACAAAAATAATAATTGTAAAAACAAAAAACAACAGTAAAAATTGCTCACATAAAACACTTGCACACAGTTGTAGGAGACTGCAACGATTTCACAAAAGCTTTACAAATTCATTGTAACAAATGTTTCAAGTTAAACTTTAGATTGTAAAGTGTTTTCAGTGACCCATAGTACACATGGGGCAAATTCACTCAGATCTAAAACAAAGGGTAGTTCCTAAATCCTTTGGTGGCACTTTCTTCACCTGCTGTGGGGAAGTCACTAACATTGTGCCAGTAATAGGTGAGCGTAACATTTTGCTCGTTCAATGTGGAGAGCTGAGTGCACAGAAGTACAAAATTACATTTGAAGGAGGAGGATTGGAGGCAGGTGGACTACTTTGTCTGCTGCACAAACATTCAATAATGTAGAAAACTAAAAAAACAAAAATACTGTTTGATAAACTTTAAAATCTAATGTAATTTTCCCCCCTAATTTAATGTGTCTGCACCGTCAGGACTGTAACTTTGCTCTCATCAGTCCATGGAAAACATCATCCGGCAGGTCTGAGCTTCTGTCACGCACGCTTACCCTGTAGATGTGAACATTGTTTCATCGCTGCGTAAATTGCGGAGCTGATCAGCTGATTCTGGCCTGACATCAACGCGACACGAGAGTTTGACGGTTAAAACATGGAGAGAAAGACACATGAGCTCACTGGAGCAACATCCAGCGACTCTGCACCACAGTGGACACACACACGTAAAGGACTCCACATGCGCTGCCTTAGGCATCCGCTGTTTCGCTCCCTCACGCACATTTTTACTCTGCATTTTCTCATTCAATAGCTGTTAATATTGCCTATCGTTTTCTTTGAATTATTTTATTATGTTAGAAAGGTTAACTACAGCCTTTTTTCATCTTTGCTGTGTATGTGTCAACATTCAATGCAAGGATGATCTCTGTGTATGAGTTTGCATCTGAATGTGGGTCGTACTATTTTCAGCACATAAACACCGCAAACAGTTCCAGATTTGATAAATTGCATTGCGCCCACTGCATTAATTTATTTGCATTTTTCCCTCCCATTTTTTTGATCCCCTTGTGAAATCCACCTACTTTACATATTCATCAGAGGGAAACACGCTAAATGGATTGAAGGCGCATTGTGACACACAGAACACGCACAGTCCTGATTCCCTGGGGTTTGTACCCCTTATTAGTGCATGGAGAAACGTTTGCGCTCGTTTTAATATCCCGAAACCTTTAGTTAATCTGCCCCATAGTCTGGCACATCTAAACAATGAGCAGAAACATTCATGTACCGGTACGACACATCTACATAGTCCATAAATGGCTAACATGTTCCAGCTATTTTTTTTCACGTAAAAAGAAAAGGCCTTGTTTCTGTAATATGTGGCATGTGGTATGAAACAGAGTGCATGGAGTAACCCACACTTTTTTGGCCACTAACCAACATTATACAATGTCCAAGCAACACCCTACAAATTCAACATAAAACACATTGAGTTATAAATAATAATGCAAATGAATGAAAACAGTCAAGTTTTGATCAAGAGTTTGTATTACTCTCCATACAACAACATTACTAAATCAAGACTATAAGGGCACTAAGGTTGACTGTGGTTTCAGTGGTAGAGTGGGTCAAGTCATTGTTGTTGCATCTTTATTACATTATTTTTTTATTTAAGTAATCTGTAAAGCAACTGAGTTACTTTTTATTTAAGTGAATAGTAGTGTTAACTATTTTTCAATTACTACCTACTGCCACATTAAATGACTGAGCTGGACTGGATCTAGAAAGTATGTAGATTTCTATTATTTGTGCCGGGAGACTGAACTCACCCTTTAGTTTCTATAAGTAAAATCTATAAAGGGACAGTGCTCCAAAGTTACCTGAAATCTGCATTGACACCTGCTCAGGTTTGAATCCATGAGACCCCTCCATGATGCCCCCTAGTGTCTGTGCTGTTGTGCCCTCTCCCTTACAGTCCAGCTGCAGGGTGGGGTCCTGGTCCCCAATGGAGATAGACTTGGCAGTGCTTGGAGGCCTAAGAGTGAGAATCAGTTTGTTACAAAGATCCTCTTCAAAGATAGGTTTCCCTTCCAGAAAATTCAATGGAGCTTACGTTTTAAAGCAGGGGTCACCAGAGAGAAGAGTCATCCCAATATTGACCTGCAACATCAGATGTGTTACTAGATTCTTGTGAGCAATTCTTTAAGTACATGTGCATAAGTTTTCCTGCCTTGAGAATAGAGTTGTCCTGTCGTGTGTTTCTGGTGTCATAGCCTTCTAAGATGCAGCAGCGAACTGTGAAGCCTGAACCAGCAAACTCGGAGATGTTGAGATCAGCAAAACCCAGCTAAAGATGGACACAAGAACAGATGGATGAACACACACAAAAGTGCCAAAGAATAATTAAATGTAGCCTGTAGAAGGAACCTGCAGGGTTGTTTATTAGACATAATCAGATATTTTATGTGAGGAGGTGAAAAGTCAAAGAGTGTGTGAATGTGTCCAGAAGAAACTCCTCCCTCTGCTTCAGCTTACTGCTCAGTCAGCAATACCCTACTGTCATCCGTATGTTCACAGTGCACAGTCAAAAAACAGCTAAGGTAACTTTCTTCCACCAAATACAACAAGCTATACAATTTGTGCATATAAATAGTGAGGAAATTAAACAAAACATAGGAATGTCAAGTATACAAGATGACATAGGAAAGTACAGTTATAAACAAAAATGATAAAACAAAATTAAAATTAAACCTATAAACACACGTGAACAAAAGCATCAGTAAGGAGTCTGCAGTTACTCCCCACCCAGACTTGACCACCACTGATTTGTTGAATAATATGATGGTCAAGGGAAAGAAAGAGCTCTTGTTCTTTGCATAGAACAGGAGATGCATTAAAACTCCATAGACAATCTGCTCCAACTTTCCATCAGAAATTGCTGTGTGGTGTATCTTTCCAACCGCTCAGCAGGTCTGAGTTAAGGAAGTATGGTAACACTCCGACTATGCCGGAGTGTAGTTGGATACACCATGAGTTATAAACAAAGCAGTCAACCTTCATTAATTTATTTAACCATGCAGCATGGCTGACAGGTAAAGCAAGGAGAAAATGACCTTGCTTGGAGGAAAAATATGAATTTTGTTTTTTTTACCCCATGCAGGCAGTAGCAGTGTGCAGATCGAGCTTGGAGGGGGAGAAATGGTTGGAGTTTGGCAATAATTATTAGGTGGAAGTAAGAAAAGCTCTAGGAGAGTTGTGTGATGTGAGAGACGAAGGTGAGATGGGGGTCAAATACGACAACTAGGTTGGTGATCAGAGGGGAAAGTGGGATATTTTGACCAGAGAAGGAGATACCAGTAAAGCGGGATGACTGGCCCTGATGAGGAGTACCAACTAGATGACCTCTGTTTCTGAGCTGCAGAATTGTAGAACATTTTGATTCATCCATGCCATTATGTCCTGCAGGCAGGTTGTGAGCGCAGGTGGAGATAGGGAAGGGGTAGAAACAGAGACAGAGGGGTCTGTTTTCAGATAAAGTTGTGCATTTTCAGCATAGTAGTGGAAAGAATTTAAATGTCTGCTGATGACATTGCCAAGGGGGAGTATGTCGAGTGTGAAGAGGGTTGGGCTGAGGACCGATACTTGGAGGATCAAGCTTTGCCAGGGCCACATATTCTGACCTGTTCTCAAGGTAGGATCTGAGCCATTCCGAGGAGCAGTGTGATGTGTGCGTTGGAACAGGATGTTGTGGTCAACAGTGTCGAATGCAGCGGTCAGGTTGAGGAGGGATGGGGAACGGTTATCAGCTGCGAGAAGTAGGCAGTCTCTGTACTGTGTGCTGATCAAAAGCCAGACTGGATTTTTTTTATAAAGTTGGTTCTGTTCTAGATGTTCTTGAAGTTGACTGCTTTTTCCAGAGCTTTGGACAGGAGTTTGGATATGGTCCTGTAATCTGTGAGAATATCTGGGACTAAGATTGTTTATTGAGATGGGGCCGATGATCGCCACCTTAAGGGCTGCTGGGACATAGGAGGTTTGAAGGTACTGGTTAATATTACGAGTGATCAGGGGGCTGATAGCAGAGAGATTTTATTTTAACAGGGCAGAGGGAAAAGGATCCTGGGTGCATGTGCAGGATTTCATTTTGCATATGATACCCTCAACCTCTTTTTGGTAAATTTTGGAAAAAGTGCAAAGAGGTTGGGAGATAGCACAATGTGGGCTGTCTGTGGTGATCGGTAGAGAGAGAGAGCCAGAAAGAGAGTGAATGGTTAAAACTTATATCCTGAAGAATTAAATGAAATCATTACACTTCTTTTCTGTTTGTGAGTGAGGGGGTTTGTAGTTTGAGGAGATGGCTTATGATGGTAAAAAGCTGTTTGGCGTTTTCCGGGTTACTGTTGATTTTGTTGAAATAAAATTGGGACCTGGCGTTTTTGAAACACTTTGAGTATAGACGTCTAGAGCAACGTCTAGCAGTTTTTATCTTCCGGAGCTCGCTTGTGAAACGGGGCAAGAGTGCTGGAATTTGACTGCCTTAGATGTTAAGGGCGCATGGGTAGCCAGAATGTTGTTCAGTGAGCGGTTGTAAAAGTCAATTGACTCACTGACAGATGAAAAGTGTCCAAATGTGGTGAGATGCTTTAGGTCTCTAGTCAGTAAAGTATTGTCTGTATTGTTCTTTTGTTTTCCGTTCTCAATATAAGATCATTGTAAGCCAGCAGTGCCAGCTTGTCATGAGCTACTGAATGAGTTGACCACCCACCACACCAACGTACAGTCTTGCATACTGATTATAAGCTCTGCTCTGTACAAATGAATGATTCTGTCCGGCAGCTAATCATCTGATTCTAAATCTGAGCACATCTGCAAAAGACTCATTTTCTTCGGTGGCTCATCTTCACAAGTCATACTGTAGTTTGCTTGATGAGAGGTTATGTTTTTCTGGAATGTTGTTTTAGACCTAGCTACATATGCAGAGTCATCATCAGAGGTTCCTATCACACGATGCAGGTGACAGAGGGCAGGCAGTATGACTGAGCAGGAAACGTAGGATTACCCATCCAGAATCTTAGTTACATGCCTGTACTAAAGACACAAACAGGAAAGATGTGGGAAAACAAACTCATCATTACAACAACATGAACACAAATAGCTTTTCTTTAACCAATTTATTTTATTTCAACCTAAATTGTATATGAATTGCTTACTTGCAGGACTCCAGAAGAGACTCCAGTTTCTGCAGTTTGTGCCCTTCTTGTGGCGTAAGCTTGAAAAGTTTGTTGCTTTGTTGGTCCAGGGTTGCTTTCATTATTGCTTGGATGCTTTAGATGTTTTAACATTTCCAGTGTTGAAATGTGTTAAATGGCTCCTTCCGCTGCCCCAAGGTTGCTTACTGTGCTTCCGGCTTTAAGGCGTTAGCTAGACTGTTAAGTATCCAACAATTTACCACTTGGATAATGCTCTATGAATCAACCATCACCAAGACTCACAGTGATATATCCCTGCAAGCTGTGAGCCACACAAGGCATATGTTCAAATGGGAAAAGTTTAGCTGCAGCTGTCATGTTTCGCACTGAGTCAGTCCCTAGAGTTGTGATTTTAGCTTCAATTCTCCACTCACGAGCCACTGTAAGATGTGCTGGGCACATGCCTCTGCAAAGTGACGCTCCTCTGTCTTCATTATATTCAATGCAAACAACTTTAATTTCCAAGCAGCAGTAATTAGATGTGCAGTAACACCAAGGTAGTTAGAACTCCAGTGGTCTCCTGTTTGGCTAAAGCTAAATCCTCGTGCTTTTTTCCCTTTTCAGTTTCATAGAGCCCATGAATTTTGGATATTATTGTGCTTCTTGATGAAGCCTTGTACAATGCATCTTGAGAGTCAACTTGCAAAACCTTTGTAAAGCCTGTGTCTTCGACAATAATGGGTTTGCAGTTTTTTGCAATCCACTTAGCAATTATGTCTGTCAATTTGTGCAAGGTATTTTACTAAGGCCGAACGTTAAGTGAAGGTGGTTTGTCGTAAGATGGGCGACAATTTATTCAAAGTGCTAGCGGAATCCCACGAATGACAAATGTTTCGCATTTAAAACTCGAAGAGTTCCAGTGAAAGGCAAGCTCCTTACTGTGTGCATACCAATTTATACAGGTCAACCGTTAAGTTTTGAATTTCCCATCAAGAGGGCCATCGTACTGATTATGGTCTTCCAAATTGTGCTGCTTATCACTAGCTGGTCACAATCGGTTCAACAGCCCATTTGCTAATGCTTAACGGTAACTCTACTTGGACAAACTGACAGAAATGCTTTGCCGGAGAGTCTTTTCACTCTGCAGATGCATTAATGGCATAAACATGATAATGGATTAGTCTGCAATAACATCAATATTGAAAGCCGTAGTACTAACATTATTTTCTCCACATTATTTGTGCTTCTGTCCCTGCACAAATCCGCTACCAATCATCATTCATGAGGTAAGAGCCATCTCCGGTCTAGTGCTGTGTCATTTGAGCTCAGACACCGCACTTGACCCATTGGTGCGCAGACCACACAGCTTCTAAAGCTGTTTCTGCTGACACTACCCAGTGTCACAGCAGTTGATAGTTTAAACTGCAGAATACCATTTGAGCAGCGGTGAGGCTGGGGGAGGAAGGGAACAGTATACAATGCGGAGGAGTGCAGCGGAGCCAATGACGCATCAAGTGCTATTTGAAAGTAGGAAGTACTGCCACACAGGTTATTTGATTTTCCATTATAGTCAGGAGGCCTTTTGAGGGGGGGGTGAGGGGGTGTGGTGTACCCCCTGTTTGCCAAATGAAAAAAGGCCTTCCCTTTTATCAACCTGCCATCCCCTCTCTATCTGGGCAGAGCAGAGATGCTAAGTTGAGTATGTTCTACCTGACTTACTGATCCTTAAAATAAACTAGTAGTGTGCTTGTGACGTGCCGCCCTGCGCTCTTCTCACAGTGGTGTGGTCAACTTCATTTCTTTCTGCTGCCACGCTGCCCAAACCCCACCGCCTCAGTCTGTGCTGCATATCTGTTGCAGTGAGGACTCAGTATATACAACTAATTCACATAAAATTAATACAAAGAGAAGCACAAAGCCATACAAACAGTTCATTGTGTCCTTGGAGAGGCGCAGAAGAAAATCCACTCGGTCCTGCCTTGTAGATCTCCCGCATTTGTGGAGATTATTGTGATTCAACCAAGGTCAGTATTTACATGTAAAATACGATCCAATCCCACCTAGCAAGTGAAGAAAGCTGGAGAAACACCAGCAGACCCCTGCTACCCTGAAGGAGTAAGTGGGTCAGTAAATGGATAGAATTACAATCAGCCTTGAACAATGAGTATTTTATTTAGAAAATAAACCGGATATTTTATTTTGTGTCTGCGCACTACTTCTTGTACCGTACAGGCTTATCTCTGTTGAATTGATGCAGCACAGCTCCGACGTCTAGCAAAAATAGAAGGTCTGAATATCTGCTGCTAATGGCTCTGGCATGCTGCAGCAGTTACGCAGCTATGCTGGAGCAGATTCGCATGAGGTGGAAATTGGCACATTTAATGGAAACCTAGCAGCTGTGTTGTATTTCCACAGCAGTTTTGGAGCAGTCACGGATCTGGTGGAAATTGGAGGTGAAACAGACAGAGACAGGCCGGCAGAAAAACAGGGCTGATGTGTGTGATTAAGTAAGTTTATTAAACTCTGAGTATTTAATAAGTCATTTATCCCTACACTTGTTTACCAAGCACACACAGAATACTCTAACTAGCTAAACTTTAACTCCATTGTGTGCAGTCTGTCAGTACTGGTTATTAATCAGTAAGTTAAAATAGAATTTGGACTGTATATAGCACAGGTTAGCAATCAATCTCTGAATTGTCACTGCTGACTGATAAACAGCCTGTTCTCTACCTCAATGTTTCTCAACCAGGGGTCCGCGGACCCCTAGTTGTCTGTGATGGAATTGCTTTTGGAAAAAATTACATTTATATAAATATTATTATTTTATGTCAGAGGAAGGAGTAGAGAGTTTTATTAAGTAAGTTATTGTTTTAAACAGACTTGAACAGATGCAGTTGTAGCCATTTACATTCCGCTGTATTTGAGATTAGGCCTGCCACCTATAAGTGTTTTTAAAAGCCAAAATTATTGGCAACGAAGCACAACAGTCTCCTTGTATTACAGTCTGCGCATCAGTATTATGGTATACCAGGAACTCTTACAATGAGAAACGTTCCACACTGTTTGGAGTGCAAAAAAAAAAAAAAAATTAATTAATTATAATTAACACGTTAAACTCCCAGCCCTAGTATTTACATTTTCTCTTCCCAACCTTTAGCGCCCCACAGCTGATTTGCCAAAAAAAAAAACTGAAAATGAGGGAAATAAAACAGGACAATCAGGAGACATTTTTAAAGTAATTATTTCATATCCCTGCCATACTCATTCTCTTCTTAGTCACACAGCTGACAGGGAAAAATGTAGCACAGTTCTTATAAACTTCTGACATTGCAAATGTTAAAAGTGTTTATGAAAAGGCAGAGCTCTTTAAACTTCATGAGGAGTTTACAGGCTGAGCTGGCTGGGCTCCAGGTTTCACTCTAAGATGAATGAACTGTGATGGACTCACCTTTGTAAAGGCCTTTCCTCCTTTGAGCTCCTGCATAAACAGAAAATAGTAATGTTGTTCACATACATACAGATAAAGTCTTCACGATGTCAGATGTTCTTAATACATTTGTAATAAGTCACATCAGAGTCATTTAAAAATGAGATACATATAATTGATAACTTAATGGTTAATTGTAAAAGTTTTAAAATAAACATCACAGCAGGCCCCTTTTCTATTCTAAAAACTACACACTTAGATCAACATAGTAAGGCAGGCAAAATAAAATTTTAAATTGCTTTGAAATTTTAAATGTAATAGCTTATTTTTTACTACATCTACTTTATTTTTATGGCAGGACTGAGACCAGCAGCAAGACACAAGCTAGGTATACTCCATCATCAATGTTTATGCCAGACAGAGATTTAAAGCTAAGTAAAGGTTTAACACACCATTCAAAAACCGTAGAAGCCATACACATCTTCAAAATAACAGTGCTAATAACTGTGCTTATTATCTTTGCTATTCTTTGTGGGCCTCAATCAATCAAGCTTCCATGCTTAGCACACAGCATTATGTTTTCTTCTATAAAGGCAAATATTTCCCTGATTTTTTTTTTTTTTTGCACTCTTGTCTTTGTTTCATGTTTATTCTATTTAAAAATCTTGTTTGCACTGACTGAAGGGCTTTTGCAGGTTTGTTGTACTTGTTGCAATGACAAATAAAGTTTTAATTATACTCTATTCTTTAAAAGCACAGGTCAACATGTCATTGTTGAGGATGGTAAACACAGTGAGCAAAAAACAGTCAAAGCTTTTCCCCCTTGAAATCAGATGTCCACTAGCTTCTTTCAGCGAAGAATCATCCATCCCAAAGAAGAGCTGGGATTTATTTAGTAAGATGTTGGCAACAACCTACCAGCAAAATTAATGTAAGGAGGACAAATGGTAAATGGACTTGATTAATATAGCACTTTATCCCCGCAAGTAGTCTCAAAGCGCTTTACAGTATCAGCTCATTCACCCATTCACACCCACATTCACACACCAATGGGATTGAGCTGCATGCAAGACGCTGGTCGACCTCTAGGAGCAACATAGGGTTCAGTGTCTTGCCCAAGGACACTTCGACACATAGACAGGTGTAGACTGGAATCAAACACCCAACCTCTCAATCAAAAGACGAATATACTTTTGTCCATTTACTGCATTTTGTTAAAAGATGAAAACAATTATTTGACAAGTCACCCATCTCAAATGTTTACTATGTTTTGTTTGTTTTTGCATTCAATGGTATCATTATTTATATATACTGTTGATATATATATCTTCAGTGTTCTATGAATGCAAAAGTTCTTACTTTTAAATTGTAATAAAATAACTCTATGGACAGTTGAATAATTTTTCTTACATACCAAAAGTGACCACTTGGTGTAATGTAGAGAAAGTATGCCAGCAGAGACCTACCAAAGCCATTAAAAACATATTGAAGGAAAGAGTGAAGAGAATGCTATGATCTGGAGTCTAACCTTGCGTACAGAGACTCTGCAGATGCAAGGATCCAACACTCCTGTGACTGCATTAGCGCTCATTTTACACACGAAGGAGAACTTCTTTTTCCATCGCACGCAGTTCTGCTGCACCTCCTCCCTACACAGAAACACAAGGAACAGAAACACACAAAACGTAATTTGAATTAAGCATATGGTGACAGATGTGCCAGGAATCCTGTCAAAGAGGTTCAGTCAGAAATATATATGTGAGGAACAGTGACTATCCTCTGATGTGCGAAAGGGCTCTGAATGAATCATATGTTTTTAACTTAAACAGTTGTTCGTAGCCCTACAGTTATGGACTAGATGATATGAGAAACCATGCTCTTCAGAGAGAGGTTTACATTTTCACAGAGTGAAAGCACATCTGATGTTAATCTTACCTACACTGATCAGCCACAGTAGTGGTATAAAAACACAAGACAACATTTCTTATGACTGCTGATTAATAACAATTGAAAAGTTATTTACATAAATCTTAAATAACATAGTTTGAGTGTTGCACCACTATGCAGCACCTGTCAATACAGTGGAGCAAAAAAATATTTAGTCAGCCACCAATTGTGCAAGTACTCCCACTTAAAAAGATGAGAAATGCCGGTAATTTTTATCATAGGTATACCTCAACTATAAGAGACAAAATGAGAAAAAAAATCCAGAAAATCACGTTGTATGATTTTTAATTAATTAATTGGTAAATCCCTCGGTAAAATACGTGTTTGGTCACCTACAAACAAGGAAGATTTCTGGCTCTCACAGACCTGTAACTTCTTCTTTAAGAGGCTCCTCTGTCCTCCCCTCGTTACCTGTATAAATGGCACCTGTTTGAACTCGTTATCAGTATAAAAGACACCTGTCCACAACCTCAAACAGTCACACTCCAAACTCCGCTATGGTCAAGACCAAAGAGCTACCAAAGAGCTGCCAAAGAACACCAGAAACAAAATTGTAGACCTACACCAGGCTGGGAAGACTGAATCTGCAATGGGTAAGCAGCTTGGAATCGAAGAAATCAATTGTGGGAGCAAATATTAGAAAATGGAAGACATTTAAGACCACTGATAATCTCCCTCGATATGGGGCTCCACGCAAGGTCTCACCCCGTGGGGTCAAAATGATCATAAGAACGATGCGCAAAAATCTCAGAACCACACGAGGGGACCTAGTGAATGACCTGCAGAGAGCTGGGACCAAAGTAACAAAGGCTACCATCAGTAACACACTACGCCACCAGGGACTCAAATTCTACAGTGCCAGACGTGTCCTGTTGCTTAAGTCAGTACATGTCCAGGCCCATCTGAAGTTTGCTAGAGCGCATTTGGATGATCCAGAAGAGGATTGGGCGAATGTCATATGGTCAGATGAAACCAAAATAGAACTTTTAGGTAAAAACTCAACTTGTCGTGTTTGGAGAAGAAAGAACACCATACTTACTGTAAAGCATGGGGGTGGTAGCATCATGCTTTGGGGCTTTTTCTATGCAAAGGCACCAGGACGACTGATCCGTGTAAAGGAAAGAATGAGTGGGGCCATGTGTCGTGAGATTTTGAGTGAAAACCTTTCATCAGCAAGTGCATTGAAGATGTAACGTGGTTGGGTCTTTCAGCATGACAATGATCCCAAACACACCGCCCGGGCAACAAAGGAGCGGCTTCTTAAGAAATATTTCAAGGTCCTGGAGTGGCCTAGCCAGTCTCCAAATCTCAACCCCATAGAAAATCTTGGGAGGGAGTTGTTGCCCAGCGACAGCCTCAAAACATCACTGCTCTAGAGGAGATCTGCATGGAGGAATGGGCCAAAATACCGGCAACAGTGTGAAAACATTGTGAAGACTTACATTGCCAACAAAGGGTACATTACAAAGTATTGAGTATTGATAACTTTTGTTATTGAGCAAATACTTATTTTTCACCATGATTTGCAAATAAATTCATTAAAAATCCTACAATGTAATTTTCTAGATTTTTTCTCATTTTGACTCTCACAGTTGAGGTATACCTATGATGAAAATTACAGGCCTCTCATCTTTTTAAATGGAAGAACTTGCACAATTGGTGGCTGACTAAATACTTTTTTGCCCCACTGTATATAAGCTGCAGGTTATTTCAACAAAATGAGTACATAAAAATAATGCTAGACAGAAATCACAATGCAAGCAATTGTATCAAACATTAAGGCTTAAGCCAATGGGACCACCATTGTGTGTGATTTGTGGAGAGATTCCACCGCTCCTTCCTGCCTGCAGCTATCAGTCTATAATCACAATATTGGCAGCCAATCCACTGACAGTCAGCTATTTTAGTGTATACAGTATGTATATATTCTGTGTTTATATTCTGTTTTAATATATATTTTATTGTGCAATGTCCTTTCTTACCAAGTCCTCCCTCTTTCTCTCTTTACTGTGTACAGGCCCATGTGTAAACAACTTCCTTTTTTCCCACTGTTTTATTATTTTGTTTTATTTTATTTACCTGCTGCTGAAACTGTGCAAATTTCCCCTTTGTGGGAAGAATTAAGGTTACCATATCTTATACCTTAAGAACAAATCACTGCCAATTATAAAGACAATTTTCAGTTTAATTTAAATATACTTAGAACACCCTCTGATTCTGCCGACATGCCATCTCGCACAAGTTAAATTTGGTTTATGCACAAAAAGGACTTTTGACTTTATCTAATACAAAGCTGCTGTCAATCTATACTATTATTAGAGGAGTAGGACAATATACTGAGTACATGGTACAATACAAAAGACGATAAGCTACTCATGATAAAACACTCATACCCTCTATGAAACATTTTTGTTTCAATATTGCAATGCCGATGACTCTGCGGACTGTCTGCTCTCCTCCGAGCTTACATACTCGGGCGCACTGCCACAGTCCTTGTACTCCTGGGATGTGTTTTAAAGATGTAAGTACTTTCGTAGCTCGTCTGCCAGTCTCTCCTGTAAGCTCCTCCCCATCTCTCCTGCTCTTATGCTGTTTTATTTAATTTTTATTTATTTTCTTTCTTTTTCACCAGGCAGGGGAAATTCAGGGTGGTGTTACATTTAATGCGGGTCGATACAATGCTGAGCAGTGTTTTGTGTGACACCAATTACGTGGAAAACATCCGAGTGACTCCACTACGTTCAAGTATGTTTGAGGTTCCTGAATTTGATAATTTTGTGTCCATATAACTTAGCCCGTCGATGGGAGTGCTGCGCTGGATCAGGTTGCGGCTTGAGAGACTGTGGGGTGAGAGCCTTTTCTGGAAGTCATATGGGTTGTTCTATGGTTATGTGTCATTTTGTGTGTGTAATTTTTCTTCCATTTTCAGCTTCCAATATCTCAGGAACTACACATAGGAAACAGTAATACAGCTCCACCTACTCCCTCCGAAAATACAAAAATATCTGTTATACAATCTATCTGGTGGATATGCCAGCCCCTCAAATTTGGAAAAAAAACTTTGTTAGGGTTTTGGGCTAAAACATGTTTCGACCTTCAGTAAACAACTTTGCATATGCCTCAGCTCCCTGTAATTCTATCAGCTTTGAGCTATGCACATTACTAATCACTAATGATTAGTCAGATATGCAATGGTGGGTGACAGTCATTTTACTATTTTCCTTGGCCCATAGCTGCATGTGGGAATGCAAGAAATAATCTGATTTGTTTTAATTTACAGTATAAAGGTTACTCTTTCTTGGGATATGAAACAATTATTCTTCATGTGACTTAATCTTTATTTTGGACCCCAACTTTGGGTTATTTCATGACCACATTTTTAAAATCCTTTCCACGAGGCCACTGTAACTTGCCTCTGTGTCTTATAATAATTTATTGTTTATTAGTTTTACATTAGTAACATTAAAAATATAAAAACCATTGCATCAGAAAAACAAAAAAAAAAATTTCTTTGGGATGTGTTTCCTTAAAAATAACAATACATATCCATGTCACTCTGGTCTTTTCATAAGTGACACTATGTGAAAATGAAACGGATGGTGTTACCTGCCTCTGGAGTTTTAGCCTGGGCATCAGTTCCCTGCACAGTGTGCAATGCAACGGAATGCACCCACTCTGCAGTGTGGTTGTTTTTCAAATGCTCAGACAAGTTTGTTGTGCTGCTATGTTTGAAACACAGCCTTCAAGCAAAGTTTGCAGCAGGGAGTGGTTTGCTCTTTGTCCATGTCAAAAAAGCCATACCATCTCCAGACTACTGACCTGGTCTTTTCTTTCTTTGATAAGAAATTATGTTTACTCGCTTTTTTCTCTGCTTGGTTAGCGCTAATTAAAAGCATTACATTATGGTGGGTGACTGAAAGAAGGACCTGAGTAGTCTATGCACAAACATGAAGAGCGCTTCTTCGAAATACATGTGCTATCTGAATTCTGACTGGTGTGAAGAATATGCGTACTGTTATGGAAATTTTCCGAGCGTGCACAATGTCTAATAAAGTAAAAAATGGACCGAAGTATCTTTTGGGTAATTTATTCCAGAGCTCTAGAAGATGGTACAGATGCAGTGGTCCCTCGGGAAACAAAAAGACAGAGTGGCCCCACACAGTAACAGCACACAACTCTTATAGTAAAAACCAAGGAAGGCTGATCAGGAAAACTGCTATTGGCTTACTACAAAAAATAAAAGGCAAAGGGATTGTTATGAGACTGTCTGACACTGCCTGTGAGAAAGAAACACGTTTATGAACTTGTCTGCGGAAACACAAGGTGAAACCACAAGCTACTACGTCTGGAAGGAAAAAAGTGATGAGACAGAGCTCTGACAAGCAGGGAAGGACACACACAAATGCACACTATAAGCATCAAACAACTCTGGATATAATGTGCCTATAATTTTGCTCTAACAGTACGCACACACTGGCAAAAACAGGGCTCTAGACTGCAATCAAAATTATGGCAAATGCAACTTTTTTCATTGTGTGTGAAAGAATTTCATCTGGTGCAAGTGGATAATGTTTTATTGCTCCCTCTAACACAGGCCCTGTATTTGACATTGTGGTTGCCCTCTTTCACAGGCTTAGTCAGACTCCTCCACCTGCACTCTCTCTTGTTCTGAAGAGAGATTCCTGTTGCATACATATGTGCACCACACGCTTGCCTCTCTTTCGCGAATGGAATGGAGGGTCTGCGTGAAGAGCAGAGTGAGGCGCTCCCATATATGTTTAATACCAGACTTTTTGTCTGTTTAAATTTGTTGGTGCACACGCTATGCACCTGTGAATAGGGACTTTAAACATCAGCAGGTTTTGCTAAGGCCACAGAACCCGCAAAAAGCTCTGCTCCGATACAGCGCGCAGTTAAGGGGAGTATAGGGCTGGGCGATATGGCCTTTTATAAATACCGCGATATTTTTAGGCCATGTCACGATACACGATATATATCTCGATATTTTGCATTACCCTTGAATTAACACTTTGATGCACAAAATCACACCAGTATGATGATTCTATATGTCTACATTAAAACATTCTTGATCATACTGCATTAATATATGCCAATTTTAAACTTTCATGCAAAAAAGGGGATATCACAACTAAGTCAAAGTTGACATAACTGTATTTATTAAACAGTGAGTGGCTCAAACATAAAATTGTCAACAGAAAGTGCACGTTCTGTGCAAAATTGTCACAGAGACATTTCAAAACAAGACATTAGTGCAGGATGCAACTCACATGGCATTTCAAAACACAAAATTAAAGTGCACTTTTTGTACATAATGCCACTACAATATTTTAAAAACAAATAGTGCCCTTTTGTGCATGTTGTCATTAAGATGACATTTCAAAACAACACTAAATTTAAGTGCACCTTTTGTGCATAATGCCACTAAGATATTTAAAAAAAAAAAAAAAAAAAAAAAAAGTCTGCGAGTTTAACGGTATGGTCATTTTCAACACCGCACAGACTACAAGCTGCGATATATCGAGTATATTCGATATATCGCCCAGCCCTAGGGGAGTAGGGATTTTTAAGTGCCACAGAGACGCTCATATTAATTCACTCAATGCCATTGACGTACATATACGTCATATCAAATCCGAACGTTCACTGCCATTGATGTCTATGCACGTCAATTGTGTTTTTCAACTGGGGTTGCTAAAAGAAAGTGTGACAGAGTTCTCCCATGAATATCAGGCTTGTACTATGATGTAGTGACCAACTGATGCCATATAGGAGGCAGCAACATACTTTTGGATGAGAGACAAGCCATTATGGACAGAAGTCAGAGGAAGATTAAAAGAGTTTACGAGACAGAAAATTGTGCTACGAGAGTTGATGGTGAAGCTCCCAGCACCTCACAGCAGTGCACACTCGACCAGAGCATGTGTGGAACTAACTGGACTATTGAGTGTCTCGATTGTGAGAGAAAATGATCAACAAACCAGGGCAAGCGGCGGCCCTCGGCATGTCCGGGAAGAGGAGGAAGTTGCATGTGTGTAGACTGACAGGGGGAGAGACTTGGAGGAAGGCCAAAATACAGCAAGCAAACCATATAATTCTGACCCAGATTGCAAAATAATAATATTTTTGCCATCAAAAGCCCAGTCTCAGTGTTGTTTTATAGAAGGAAACCAATGTTCAGGTGTCCCTAAAGCAAAGAAAAAAAAAAAAAGCTTCAAAGTCACTGACAGGTTTTTTCAGAAAAAAAGCTTTTATCTCTGCTTTTTGTCAGAAACTGCGATTTGTGTGAAACTTACCTATATTCAACTGCTGATCACAGGAGAACGAAACAAGCTAAAAACTAAATTAATGAGTTAATACTGTTTTTTTTTTTTTTTTTTCTTGCATGGACCGGGGTCCCGTGCACACACAGTTTTTTTTTTTTTTTTAATCTGCTCAATCATTTCTATGAATAAAATAGCAGCACAAATACAATAGAAGAGTAAAAAAATTTGAATATATATATTTGTTATAATGATATAATCACCCCCTTCATTTAAAAGATTTATTTATTAACTTTCAAATTGGGGGAAAATGTACAAGTTTTAATTCATTTAAGAAGTGGGAATTTGTTTATGTATCGGGTGGAAAAAAAAAAAGAGTCCTTAAGCAAGATCCTGCACCAATATTGGAGGAGTGAATGTATCACACGAGAGTCCAACCTGGAAAGACCCAGCATGTTCTTAGATCCAGTGGGAGCTCCAGGGTCCCAGGCAGCAACAACCCCCCTTAGTGGTGAGACTATACTCTTTTTAGGATAGAAAGAATGAGAAGTAAAAATAAACTTTGAGGGGGAAAAACCTACAAATCTTCTGCTTCCATATGGTATTGAGACTGCCAGCCAGGGCATGTTGCTGCTAATGAAGGTATTTTACATTCCCAAAGATGTCCTGTTTTTATCAGTCTGCTTTGACAACTTATACACATGCTTGGTTATTGTAAGAGACTGTCAGTATTCGCTACATAAGTCTTTTTTTGGTTGAATTACACAAGTCAGTAACTTCAGGCATTCCTCTCTCACTTTGACTTTTTCAGAGGAACCAGCCTCTTATCTGAAGGGTACCCCAGAACTCCACAAATTAAGCCTGGAGCGGGCAGTGCTGCACAGTGACCGGACAGGTTTGGTGACTTCTTGGGTTACAGCTCAATGTACAAACACTACATTGTAAGGCAGGTAGCAACAAGCTGCTCTCTCTGCTCCCATAAAATTGAGCAAAGACAGGTTTCTTGGAGATCGGACTGTGTAGCAAGTAAAAGTATTTTGAATGCAGTAGATATTTCCTGTAATCAATATATATAACATTCACTAAATGAAAACCATCCTGTTAACTGCAACATTTTCTAGTTTATCAGGAAAATCTTTCCACCTTCTGTTTAAAATGTTGCTTCACTGTTCAGGACTCTGTTGCTACATTTCCTCTGAGACTCCTTTAACCCCTCATCCTGGGTGTTGCTAAAAATGTTTGAATGAAGGTGTCCTGGTTTTCCTACTTTACTAAGCTGAGCAATGACATGGGGAAGACAGTCATTCTTATAAAGGTGTTGTTCTAAAGTAGAAAAGTGGTAACTTCCAAGGAATTTCTCCCACTTGGTCCTCTCATGAGTTTCAAGGTAAAGTGTAACAAGTGCAGAGTCCTAACTGAAATGTGTGTTCATGTTATGTCCATGACTCTAGTTCAGGGCCCCAGGGTGCTGTAAGGCAGTGGTTCCCAATCAGGGGTATGTATACCCTTAGGGGTACTTGAACACATCTCAAGGAAATCTTTGTCAAACTAATTTCTAACATTATAGGATACAAATTTCCACGCACATGCAAAATTTATCAGGGCTCATAAATTAACAAGTAGTTTTCCTTAACATTTCATAGGCTGTTCGAATCCCACTCTATCCCAATGGACTTAATTTATATAGTACTTTCTAACCACTGAGGTAGTCCCAAAGTACTTCACACTGACCATGGTTACATGATGTTTTTTAATTCGGAATTAGTTATTCCGAATTAAATTATTCGTAATTAATGTGTTCTGCTTCGTGTTTACATGGAAATAGTAATTCTGAATTGAGGTTTACATAGAAAACAAGTTTATTCTGCTTTATTCAATTCTGCATTAGGTCTGGGGGTTAGGAAGTACTCTAATTGGACAGGGGGTGAAAGTGGCGTATTCACGTCTATTGGGAAAAACACACATGAACAAACATTTTTTTTTCCGGCTAAAATATAGAACACTACATAACTGTTTTAACTTGTATTTTGATTGTAGTTTTGAAACAGCTGCTCAACAATAACAGAAGAGAAGAGAAGGGAGGCAAAAGACCATACTTTGGCCAATCAAAGCTAGCAGGTAGTGCAACATCTGCTCTACCTCCACTATACAGGATGTTGAGAACTAAAGGAGAACTTTATGATGATCAGCGTGTCATTAGTAACAATCTGTGGGTCTGGCCTGGTGAAAGGCTCCATGTGCCCCAATGAATTCATGTTGGGTGTGGGATACATATGTATGTGTATATACAGTACGTATATATGCATATGTGTGTATCCATAAAATGAAGAGTCCGTCCTTAAGACTGCTCTACTGTAAAGTGTCTTGAGATACCATTGGTTATGATTTGGCGCTATACAAATAAAATATTGATTGATTGATTGAAGCCTGTTCTGTTTGCCGATATCTGTGTGTGTGTGTGTGTGAATGTCCGCATGTTTATACTTCCGTCCATCCACTCTTTTGATTATATCCATGTTTTCTGAGGCTCTTATTAAATAAATAGTCTCAGCCTGAGTCCGGGTGGCCCCCTTAGATTATGTTGTCACGAGCGCACCCTCGTGTCAGGAGGAGCAGGTGCAGAATGATCGGAATTGACCTAAAGGGGAATTAAGTGTTTACAAGATGAAGGAATTAATTAATTCGGAATTAAAATCAGAATAAACCAGCCACCTAATTTGGATTTAAGTTCAATTTGGAATTGAGTGTTTACAGGTTAAGTTTAAAGAGGATTTAACTTTCATTCTGAATTAAAGGAGAATTAAAGCTTCCATGTAGACGTGGCCAATATCAGCTTCTTCACTCATTCACACTCACGTAACCATGGGACAAAGTAGCCTTGCAAGGCACTAGTCAACCATTGGGAATAACATATGGTTCAGTCTCCAGTGTCTTTCCAAACGACACGCAGATAAAGCACTGGGATCAATCCCCCAACCACTGCTGAACAAAATGGCGGTCTCAATATAGTTTATGCCCCAAGGTATAAAATTGTTCTAAATAGTCCATTTATTGTGTTTCATTTTATAAAAAGATGCACATTTTTTTTTATTGGTAATACATTAAACAATGTCTGTGTTGCCCTGTGATGGACTGGCGCCCTGTCCAGGGTGTACCCCCGCCCAGCGCCCTATGAGAGCCGGAGATTGGCACCGGCAGACCCCCGCGACCCTGTTAAACGGGAATAAGCGGGTATGAAAATGGATGGATGGAATACATTAAACAATTTTTTGTACATTTTCACTACAGGTACCGTTTAAAATCCCTTGTTCAATTCAAGAAGAAAAAAGTACATCCTTTTGTATATATTTTGTGTGAATGTTATGAAGGTCCCAACTGGATTGGAAGTGTTACTTGTTAAGGAATGTACAATTATAACCTCTGTACCTAAAACCTGCAGTGTGTAACATCATGAGACTTGTATAGAAACAACCACGCTCACCCTACCCTCCCTGTTTTGAAACCTATCGTACTTTACCAGTATTCTCAAGAACATGCACAACTGTGGAGCTCTTCTTTTTTCTCAATAGACACTAGAGACAAATCTAGGGACTTTATCTGGTCTTGTTAGAGAGTTTTCTGATGTTTCAGAGACAAGAAAGCATTATTTCCTCTTGGAAAAAAGTGAATTCCTCTTTAACCTCACCTCGTAAACACATAATTCGGTGTGTAAGGCGGTTCTGTGTGTGTGTTTGTGTATTTTTGTCGTGATACTACAACCTCCATTAAAGCCTGTAAAAAACTGTGATAACGGCTCGAGTCACGTCATTATAATACCTTTTGGGCTGTGGTGTGTGTGTGTGCGTGCCTCCCCTCTCTCCCCCCAATACGTTCAATAAAATAATATTTTACGTCGGGTTTGCTTCGGGCTCAGGCCTACAACTTAAGTTAATGGTTTGGGTCGGGCTTTATGGAAGCCTAAAAGAGTCATAATTAAATAAATAAAAACAACATTTTGAAATAAATACCATTTTGATAAATAACAGACAAATATGCAATATGGCCATTAAATTGTTAAATAAGGTAATATTATTATGAAATACGTTTATTATTCTTAAATATTTATTTTCACAATGGCCTTTTTATTTCATAATGTCATTTTTCAACAGAATTACTTCGGTCTGTCAATCAAAGCTAGTGGGTTGGACCTCGGCTTGATCCTTTAAGATCGATTAGTTTTCCTGGACATTTCATGGCCGTTCTTTGACCGACACAGTGGTAGCAATGGGAGGGAATATAGATAAAAGTATTATTAATAATAAAAAATAGAGCAAGAAACGTGCAGTGAGATGTGTCTGGCTTGAATGTATTCATTTTGAGTGAGGGAGCGGGTGCATACGCGTGGCCGATCCGAGCGTCTGTGCGTGTCAGAAGAGCAGATGTGTATGTGTGTTAAGACTTGGGTTCAGTCCAACACGGTGACCGTGACAGGTAGCAAGGTTTATGTTTACAGTGCAGGTAGTTAATAAAGTACAGCTCTCCAAAACTACAGATCGTTTATATAAACCGAATGATACTATGAAATTTAAGGGTATATTTCTCACTAGAAATGTCATCAAAACATTTCTACAATCTTGAAATAAGGCAATTTGCTATTAAAATATACGTGTCCGCCATGTTGGGTGGAACACGGACCCTCAGCGTAAAAAAAAAAAAAAAACACCAAAGGGGTACTCCGTGCATCAAACACTGATGCTAAGGGGTCCTGACCAATGGTCAATATGTGACGAGTTGAGAATGAGACTGTGTTACTCTAACGTGTGATGCACTCAGCGCTCAGGCTTCTCAGCATTAGTGATAAGTCTCCATGAACCAATACTGCAAGTGTTGCTGCTAATGTCTGTGTAAAGGATCAGCCAATCACTTCACTGGCTCCACCGTATGTTCTTTGATTGACAGACCGAAGTCATTCTGCTGAAAAACGACATTATGAAATAAAAAGGCCATTGTGCAAAAGGACATTATGAAATAAAAAGGCCATTGTGGAAAAGGACATTATGAAATAAAAAAGACCATTGTGGAAATAGATATTTAAGAATAATAAAACGTATTTCATAATAATATTACCTTATTTAACAATTTAATGGCCATATTATATATTTGTCTGTTATTTATCAAAATGGTATTTATTTCAAAATATTGTTTTTATTTATATAATTATGACTCTTTTGGGCTTCCATATGGGTCGGGTTGGATTTTTTGGGCCCGATCCAAACTGTACCGGAGACAGAGTAAATGCGTCCCCGTACTGCATTCACAGGCTGTAATATCACCAGTTTATCATTTTACCAGCTGTTAGAGATACTATCTTTACCAGGGAGCAAATATTTATTCCTGGTGACTGTTTTCCAGAATTTTACTGGGCTTTTTTTTTTTACCGCTCATTATTTCTTTGCGCACAAGAAATTATGTACGCCGCAATGGATGTGGAAAACCTGCTTTGAGATAGAGAATTACATTACGCAGGAGAGCAGAGCTGATCGTGAGAGAATGTCAGAAACAGATAAAGGCAAGGCAAATTTATTTGTATAGCGCATTTCATACACAGGGCAACTCAATGTGCAGAGAAGCTGCTTTTCATCATGAACTTCAATGCACTTTACGTTTTTATGAGAGAACATATTTAATTTGACTATCTTTCAGAAGCCCAGTCAGTAATAGGCCTGTACATTATTCTTGTGTACACGTGAGGTCAAGTAAAACATTTTATCAAGCCTTAGCTTAGTATGTCCGCAGTTCGGCAGTATTACACAAAAAAAGAGAGCAAAAGATCGCAATTTGAAATTTTGTAATTCCTGTAACACAAAATCAAGTCGTGGTGGAGCCGCAAACAAAACTCTACCTCATTTACTATAAGACACCGCTACACCGCTGAGTGCGGAGCATTTGAAGCTAGAAATCAAGTTAATGCTAAAGATGACGGAGCAAAGAGCTAGTGGAGTGCTGTTAGAGCTTATCATCAGTGAAAACTAATGAACAAGTGACTAATAAGTGTCATGTTTATTCTGTCATTACCCATTCACTTATGAAAATGTTACACATGATGCACTTTATTATTTTTTAGAATGTTTGACTTATAGGAGCTTTTATCTTGTAAACTGCTGCAGATTATTTTTAGATTGATATTTTTACATTTAAAAATCCACAAAGCTCCTGCATTTGGACATTTTTTAAAAAATGTTTGCACTACAAGGAAGCCTAAAACTCAGGACACTTTATTGGTCATTTAAGATGTTTTTTTTTTAGTTTATCCTGTAGATTTTTATTTTATCATTTATGCCAAACCCTGTGTTTTCTGTATTTGTTAAAACCAAAATATTGCTGGTCTGCAGTGTAACCTGATGGACAAGTTTAGTTTGTTTTTAAAATGTGAAAAATGAAAGACTAAAAAAAAAAAAAGTGATATAATTTAGTATTTTGGAGAGCAATGTTCTAAACTTTTAATTTATATTTGAAATAACTACCTCATGTGCAGTTAAAACAAGTTATATTGTTTCGTGGATATTGTTCAATGTTTTATAATAAAATAAGATTGGTATATTCAACATGTATGCTTTAAAAAAAAATTAAAAATCGGGATTGGCAAAAATCAGAATCGGCAGGTAAGTGCACCCCTATTCAAGACCTATTGACTTCTCATCAGTCCTTATGTGATGTGCACAAGTTTCAGGCCACTATGATGATTCCTCTTGTAGCTAGAGACTAAAATCCTCTTTAAATCTATAAAAATAGCAAGCTTCCTATGGGTTTTAGAATATCAATATACAAGAGACTTTTTTGTGCATCTTAATAGATTCTATAAAAGTGTGTACATTTTGGAAAGTCTAGTGCAAATGTGTGCTAGAGGCTGCTGATTTAAAATATGGTGTGGTTTGGCCTAAAATTGAGAAAAAATGCCAAATTTGGCCCGCTAAATACAAAATTTCAGACTTTCTGTTGAATTTAGATTATAGGTCCAAAATAAATTTTTGCTAGTCACAGTCTAATGCATTCAACAACTGAATGCCATCCAGCTAGCTTAATCCACTGAAAACAAATTGCACCCCCAGGAAGGGTCTCAAAAATCCAAGTAAAGTGGTAGTAACAGAATAATAATATTAAAAAGAAGAAAAAAAAACCTTAAGGGAACAATAGGGCCATCACACAACTTCTGTTGCTCAGGCCCAAAGTATTTTATTCAGCTAATTCAACCCCGTGAACTGCCACCTTAACGTGGTGGGGTTGTTTGAGTGCCCGAATGATCCAAGGAGCCATGTTGTCTGGGGTATTATGCCCCTGGTCGGGTCTCCCATGTCAAAGAGGTCCTTGGTGACGGGTCAGACTAAGCGCAGTTTAGAAGACCCTCTATGGACATTATAAAAGCATGGACCGTGACGTTGCCCGGTATGGCACAGCCGGGGCCCCGTCCTGGAGCCAGGCCTGGGGCTGGGGCTCGAATGCGAGCACCTGGTGGTCGGGCCTTTGCCCACGGGGCCCGGCCGGGCCTAGCCCGAAAGGACGACGTGGGCCCGCACTCCTGTGGACCCACCACCCGCAAAGGGATCCGTAGGGGTTGGGTGCAGAGAGGACTGTGTGGCGGTCGAGGGGGGTTGCCTCGGCGGCCCGGTCCGCCAACGTCACCTCGCTGGGGGGGAAGGAGCCTGAGCTTATGCGGGAGGTTGAGAGGTACCGGCTAGATATAGTCGGGCTCACCTCCACGCACAGCTTGGGCTCTGGATCCCAACTCCTGGAGAGAGACTGGACGCTCCACTTCTCTGGCGTTGCCCGCGGGAAGAGGCGGCGGGCTGGGGTGGGCTTGCTTATTGGCCCCCAGCTCAGCCGCCATGTGTTGGAGTTTACCCCAGTGAACGAGAGGGTCGCGTCCCTACGCCTTCGGGTTGGGAACAGGTCTCTCACCGTTGTTTCGGCCTACGGGGCCAACATTGGCGCAGAGTACCCGGCCTTCTTGGGGTCCCTGGGAAGGGTACTAGACGGTGTCTCGACTGGGGACTCCATTGTTCTACTGGGGGACTTCAACGCCCTCGTGGGCCGCGACAGTGAGACCTGGACAGGGGTGATTGGGAAGAACGGCCTCCTCGATCTGAACCCGAGTGGTGTTTTGTTATTGGACTTCTGTGCTAGTTACAGTTTGTCAATAACGAACACCATGTTCGAGCACAAGGGTGTCCATAAGTGTTCGAGCACAAGGGTGTCCATAAGTGTACGTGGCACCAGGACACTCTAGGCCGGAGGTCGATGATCGACTTTGTAGTTGTATCACCTGATCTCCGGCCACGTGTCTCGGACACTCGGGTGAAGAGAGGGGCTGAGCTGTCAACTGATCACCACCTGGTGGTGAGCTGGATCCGCTGGCAGGGGAGGAAGCAGGTCAGACCTGGCAGGCCCAAACGTGTGGTGAGGGTCTGTTG
The DNA here is from genome assembly GCF_900634775.1 of Gouania willdenowi. NCBI lineage: Eukaryota > Metazoa > Chordata > Actinopteri > Blenniiformes > Gobiesocidae > Gouania > Gouania willdenowi. The sequence goes on from NC_041055.1 coordinate 13,122,112, forward strand.
GGAACGTCTGGTGGATCCCTCTGTCAGTGGGGTCTTCAACTCCCACCTCTGGATGAGCTTCTCCCAGATCCCGAGGGAGGTGGGAGACAAGGAGTCCGAGTGGACCATGTTCTCCTCCTCCATTGTTGATACGGCCATTCGCAGCTGTGGCCGTAAAGTCTCTGGTGCCTGTCGCAGCGGCAATCCCCGAACCCGGTGGTGGCGCCCGGAAGTAAGGGATGCCGTCAAGCTGAAGAAGGAGACCTACCTGGCCTTTTTGGCTGGTAGGACTCCGGAGGCAGCCGAGAGGTACCGGCAGGCCAAGCGTGCTGCAGCCCGTGCGGTCGCAGAGGCAAAAACTCAGGTCTGGGAGGAGTTCGGAGAAGCCATGGAGGAGGACTATCAGTCGGCCTCAAAGAGATTCTGGCAAACCGCTTGGGGTCTCAGGAGGGGGAAGCAGTGCTTCACCAACACTGTTTACAGTGCAGGGAGGGAGCTGCTGACCTCAACTGGGGATGTTGTCGGGTGGTGGAAGGAGTACTTCGAGGGTCTCCTCAATCCCACTGCCACGTTTTCCGATGAGGAAGCAGAGGCTGGGGACTAAGAGGCGGACTCGCCCATCACCCTGGATGAAGTCACCGAGGTGGTTGAAAAGCTCCTCGGGGGCAGGGCTCCAGGGGTGGATGAGATTCGTCCTGAGTACCTTAAGTCTCTGGATGTTGTAGGACTGTCTTGGTTGACACATCTCTGCAACATCACGTGACAGTTAGGGACAGCGCCGCTGGATTGGCAGACCGGGGTGGTGGTCCCTCTCTTTAAGAAGGGGGATCAGAGGGTGTGCTGTTCATTACTTTTATGGACAGAATTTCTAGGTGCAGCCAGGGACCGGAGGGGGTCCGATTTGGGAACCTCAGGATTTCATCTCTGCTGTTTGCAGATGATGTTGTTCTTTTGGCTTCCTCAAATCAGGACCTTCAGCGTGCACTGGGGCGGTTTGCAGCCGAGTGTGAAGCAGCCGGGATGAGTATCAGCACCTCCAAATCTGAGGCCATGGTTCTCCACCGGAAAAAGGTGGCTTCCCCTCTCTGGGTCGGTGGAGAGTCCTTGCCTCAAGTGAGTGGAGGAGTTCAAGTATCCCGGGGTCTTGTTCACGAGTGAGGATAGGATGGAGCGTGAGATCGATAGACGGATCGGTGTGGCGTCAGCAGTGATGCGGTCGCTGTATCGGACTGTTGTGGTGAAGAGGGAGCTGAGCCGGGGGGGCAAAGCTCTTAATTTACCGATCGATCTACGTTCCTACCCTCACCTATGGTCATGAGATTTGGGTAATGACCGAAAGGACAAGATCGTGGATACAGGCAGCCAAAATGAGTTTCCTTCGCAGGGTGGCTGGGCGCACCCTTCGAGACAGGGTGAGAAGCTCAGTCACTCGGGAGGTGCTCGGAGTAGAGTCGCTGCTCCTTCACGTCGAAAGGAGCCAGCTGAGGTGGCTTGGGCATCTGTTTCGGATGCCTCCTGGTCGCCTCCCTCGGGAGGTGTTTCAGGCATGTCCTATTGGGAAGAGGCCTCGTAGAAGGCCCAGGACACGCTGGAGGGACTATGTCTCTGAGCTGGCCTGGTGTCGCCTCGGGGTCCCCCCAGAACAGCTGGAGGAGGTGTGCGTGGATCGGGAGGTCTGGGCATCTCTGCTGAGACTGCTGCCTCCGCCACCCAGCCCCGGATAAAAGCGGAAGAAGATGGATGGATGGATGGATAATTCAATCTGAACAAACACAAAAACTAGCTTTTTCACTAAAAATAAATAAAGACTTCCAAACAAAATATTCAATGAGCTGCATAAATCCCACAAATAACTAAACATTTTGCTATCCATAATCAAAGCAGCTTTAAAAACATAAAACCTACAACATGAGCTCTCACAACACGAACAAATCATACCAGAGCAAGCAAGTGCAGAGGCAAATGTGCAGCTACTCACCATCATTGCTGTAGATATCACATTTGCTGTCATCATGCTCCGATTTAAAGGGAGAGCATTATGAGTAGTTCATTTCACAATGGTTTTGCTCAGTGATATACATTCCTTTAGCCTCATTCAGAGAGCCAAAGTTGGAAAAGTTCTGTTTCCTCCTTCTCTTGCTATTCCACGCAGTTTGTAAAAAAGTGAGCTCAGTGGGATTTCCAACTCCTCCTCCTGAAAATCCTCATTCCTCCTACACAACATAAGAATGTGTGCTCCTCCCTCTCAAACTACCTCACAGATAAAACAAACATGGCAAAGGCAGGGCATTGTCGTAAAAATTGTGCTGTTTTGGGCTGCATTGAACAAGGGATAAATATATTTTTACTACCCTCATCAGAGCCCATCAGGAAACAGTAGCTGGATTTTCTAATTGCTGATCATGTAAAAAAGTGAAATGGGTAGAGTCCTGGCTGGCAGAGATTGGAAGTCTATTCCATCGATTTTCAAAAAGTGCTCTGATCGGGTCCCCCACCAGTCCGAATATGTACATCCCGGGCAGAGTCCGAATTGTGGCCCCTGAAGGCCCTAAAATGTCAGTGTTTCCCTCTACCAGGGGTAAACTCGGTCAATGAAAGTCGGCATCAGCATACACGCCTAATTATGTATATGCATGACAGTGATATTGATAGGTTTTCAATGTAGTGAGTCCCGGGACCCACAGGTGGTGATTTGAGTGGGTTTCTGGGAAATTCAATGGGTTCCCAATAAAAAAATGTATTTCTTTCTATTTCTTATATTCTTCTATTTCTTAAATTGTAGAGTTAAACTCTCTTAATGGTGGTATGATATGGCTATAATTAGCAGATACTGTATATTCATGTATGTTCAAAATATCTGAAATTAAACAAATACAATTTCAAATCTGAAAGGTTTATTGCACAACTTTCACAGTGGCAGGTTATATTGCTCTTTTGTAGCAACATAAAAAAGCACCAAAATAAATGACTAAAATTCAGATGGGTGAAAAATAGCATAATACTGATCCTTTCAGTGTGCTCCAGTGTGCAGGTACTGTGCCTCCTAGAGAACACTCCCTCCGCAGAGACACTCGTGCCAGGAATGCACATACCTCTTGGCCAACTTTGAAATCAAAGGATACAGCACTTGATTCTTTCAAATGCTAGCTTTTAATATGGATTAGTGAATCTTGCACTGATTAACTAGCCGAAGAGTCAGCTGCTGCCATCGCCTCTTTCCCCTGGTCCATTCCTTCAGGAGTCAGGGCAAAAAGCAGCCATGTTTCTGTCATTTAGTTATTACTAGTACAGTACCCGTTGGAAGTATGTATTTATATAATGGGAGCTAGGGATGTAAGGATTCACTCAACTCCCGATACGATTCGATTCACGATGTGATTCTCTCACAATTTATCTATACTATAATTCAAGGGAGGTCTGTGTGGTTGTGTGGATGTGTGTGTGTGGAGCAAATATCTCCCGGACGAGGTGCCAGTTCGACTTGAAACTCGGTCGACGGGTTCAAAATACCCCCAGTGTGTGTATCTGTTATTTTGGAGTAATTTGGTCATTAATTTTATTTCACTTCTGGAGGGCGCCGAAATGAAACCTATTCAGCTTTTGACCTCAGGGTGTGAGGGGGCGCTAGCGCACCATCTTCACTGCACAGCTCAAGAGTAAATGGTAAATGGTAAATGGACTTGATTTTATATAGCGCTTTATCACCACACTGAAGCAGTCTCAAAGCGCTTTACATATCAGCTCATTCACCCAATCACTCTCACATTCACACACCAGTGGGACAGGACTGCCATGCAAGGCGACCACTGGGAGCAACTTAGGGTTCAGTGTCTTGCCCAAGGACACTTCGACACAGTCAGGTACTGGGATCGAACCCCCAACCTCTCGATCAGAAGACGACCCACTACCACCTGAGCCACGGTCGCCCAAGAGTAAGAGCAAGAGTAAGAGCAAGAGTCACGTGTGCGGCCAAAGCCAATCGCTGCACACACAGCTAAGCAGCTGTAAACACATGAGCGATAGAGAAGAAGATAGTTTAGACCGAGACACGGAGCTCTGAGTCGGAGGTATATAACAACTAAAATTCACTTCAGTTCGATTTTAAATCAGGGCTGCTAAAGGCATACATATTGTTGAGCGTGTATGAACAATGCATAGACTGAAAGTAATAATAGCATAATACATAATAAAAATGTAAGTTGTCACAAAGCAAAAAAAAAAAAAAAAGAATAGAAGATCATCTGACGGACTCGACGTTTACATGAGTGGTTCACACTCACTAAGACCTTTCTTAAATGCTAGTGTAATGTTGGTCATTGTTGCACATTGTGTGTCCTTAAAGATTATGGAGACATATCTGGATACAAAATTAATCAAAATAAGTCAGAGGCAATGATGATATCAGGAACATGGCCTAAACATCTAAACGAGACAGCGTCATTTCACTGGTCTAAACAAGGATTTAGGTACTTGGGAATTATTATAACACTGGAAACAACAAAACTTTTTGACGCAAATTATAATAAGCTGATTAAACAAATAAAAAGTGACCCAAGTGACTTTTATAGATATTTGCAAATTAGGCACTACATTACAAACCATAAGGAAAAAGAAAGAATTGGCAAAATCCCAAACGGCATAGAACAATATTTTATCACAATTTCAGAAAAACACCTCCCCATTGGTAAACATGTTTCTCATCTTTCTAAAAGATTGTCAATAGACATTGTTGAAAATACTTATAATATCAAGGAAAAGTGGGAATTAGAAACCAATACAGTAATAGAAGATGAGTTATGGGACAAACTCTGTGATAGGTGCCATAAGGGAATTAATAGTCGACAGTGGAAGGAATTCGACTGGAAACTTAAACTGCATTATTTTCATACTCTGGTTATTTTAAATTATGTGAAAGATACCTCTTCGGCTTTATGCTGGAGACAATGTGGTAAAATAGGTGACCATACACATATATTTTGGGACTGTCCAGTAATCCTTGCATATTGGAAAAGTATTAAAGAAAAAATAGAGAAAATTGTAAAAAGAGAAGTCCCCTCAAACGTACTGTTTTACTTAATGGGTGTTATATCAGTTGATGATTTTGATGCTGACCAAAGATACATTTTACGTGTATTACTACTATTACTGTGTGTGTATGTGTATGTATATATATATATATATATATATATATATATATATATATATATATATACACACAGTATATATGTGTGAGTATGTGTATGTATATATATTTATTTTATTTTATTTTTATATATTGTATATCAGATATTGCTGTGTATTAGTGTGCCATGTATGTTGAGAAGTGAATGGTCATATTATGTGCATCGTATGTGTACAGAACACTTTCATTTATTTTCATTATTATTTTTTGTTTTTCACTTGTCTCAGATAATGTTCTTTTTGTTTTGTTTTGTTCTGTGAAAAATATGAATAAAAAGTTCAAAAAAAAAGAAAGATACAAAAATACACATAATGACTCCAAAAAACATACAATACAGAAAAATATACCAAACAAAAAAATATAAAAGTGAGTAAAAAAAACAAAAACAAACAACAAACACATTTATCATGCTCATATCCCATAGAATTAAACCAGGAAAATTGCACCCACATTTGCACCCGCAAATATACCGCTTATGCTCCAACATAAATGCATACTTCCAACGGGCACTGTACTAGTTTCACAAAACGGGGGAAAAAAAAAACTTGAAAATACTGTACTATTTTTCTTTTATATTTCATTGTCAAAATAATCCCTTGATAACTATTCAAAACAATGCAATTTAACTAAAAATAAATCTTGAATGAAATAAATAAAGTAATAATACAAATGAAGAAGAAGCCTATTTATCATTATTATTATTATTATTATTATTATTATTATTATTATTATTATTATTATTGTTTCTGGGTTGTTCTTTGTTTTTTTTATTTTTATTTTTTTTGTTGTTTGTTTTGTGCACCAACTACCAAGACAAATTCCTTGTACTGTCCTTAAAACTGTACATGGCCATTAAAAACATTTCTGATTCTGATTCTATTCATTTAAATTCTGGTTCTATAAAAAACAATGCAAAACTACATAATAGTTCCTTTTCTTTTTAAAAGTGCAACTGAAAGTGTATTTTGTGCCTTAATAATTAGACTTTAAAAAAAAAAAAAAAAAAAACAGTCTACTCTGTATTTACTGCAATTCAATTTTCAGAGCATCGATGTGAACCGTGATACCTATGAATCAATTTTTAACTGCCTTACGGATAATCGTTACATCCCTAGTGGGAGCATAAGTAGAGTTCTCAATTATGGCCAAATGAGTAAGTTGGTAGTAGAGTAGGTTGGATGTACAAAGAGGTGTACATACTATGAGTGTTATAAAGGGGTATATTTGTGGGTGCAAGGTAAAATAGTGTGTGTGATTTCCCTGGTTTAATTCCATTCTAAATTCAAGCTGCAGTAATCAGGCGCGCTTTACTATGTAGCATAATCTACGTAACATGTAAACACCTAGATCTGACTCAGAGAGTAACACTACAGTCACTACCACCCTATAGACACAGACTGTAACCGGACTAAATAGTGGTCCTTTATACACTCAACACTCATACCTGCACGCATGTCACGTCAATGGTGATTGATAGTGAAGCGCACCTGATCGACGTGTGTGTGTAGACTCCCTACCTGGGAATCAATCTCCTCCATTGGTTCTCTCACACACACACCAGCTGCTGAGAAATGTGCAGCTTTCAACACAGCAGCCATTGCCCGTCAATAACTTCAAGGTCCCATCATAACTTCCGGGTCTAAATAGCAAACTGTCAAACTAACATGAAAATAAATATTTTGAAACGTCATCACCAAATAAGGAACAATAAAAATAGGGATGTAACGATTAATCGTAAGGCAGTTAAAAATCGATTCATAGGTATCACAATTCACATCGATGCTCTGAAAAATGAATCACAGTACTTTTTTTTTAAACAGCAGAGGGTGCTATCTATCCTTCTCGTCTAAAAGTGAAGGCAGCGGGCGGAATCTGCTACTACTTTCTTTCTGGGCGCCATCTACCTTAAACATGTTCATAAATTATTCCTTACCCCTTTAGCACCGAAATAATATCTGTAATATTACGTGAATATCTGTAAAAGTCACATTTTTCTATTAGCTCTGTCTGCTAGCATAGCTTCTCTTCTTCACTGCAAGGATATCTGCATGCCAACCGACCACTGGGTTACCAGCGCCATCTGCTGCTCCAAACAAATATCTGACGTAAATACAGTGAAATTACTGGGTTTTTTTTTTTTTTTCAAGTCCAATTGTTAAGGCACAAAATACATTTTCAGTTGCACTTTTAAAAAGAAAAGGAACTATTATGTAGTTTTGCATTGTTTACTATAGAACCAGAATTTAAATTAATAGGCTTCTTCTTCATTTGTATTATTCCTTTATTTATTTCATTCAAGATTTTTTTTTTTAGTTAAATTGCATTGTTTTGAATAGTTATCAAGGGATTCTTTTGACAATTAACTATAAAAGGAAAATGGTATAGTATTTTCTTGTTTTTTCCCCCCAAAAAAAGAGGAATATCTGTCTACATTCCCATTTTGTAAAATAAATCGTGAGAAAATCGTATCGTGAATCGAATCGTATCGGGAGTTGAGTGAATCGTTACAACCAGAGTAAAAACTTGTTTTTCCTCAAAAGAGAAGTCCACAGGAGCTCTGGCACGCATCGGAAGTGAGCTGTGTAGTGAAATAGATATAGATGGTGCGCTAGCGCTCCCTCACACACTGAGGTCAAAAGCGGAATAGGTTTCACTACTGGGTGAACATAGGTTTCACTACTGGGTGAACATGAATGTGCTGTCAAGCCGAAATAAAAAAAAAAATAAACATTTGGAAATGACCAAATTACTCAAAAATAACAGATGCACAAACTCAGGGTATTTGGAAGCTGTTGACAAAGTTTCAGGTCAAACAGGCACCGCATCGGGAAAATATTCGCTAAACACACAAACGCACGCACACACACACACAGACCTTTCTTGCATTATAGATAGATGAAAAACACGGTATGGTAGCGCTCTAGCCGAAAAGGTAAAGTTCAAACAAATTGCATGTGACTAGGGATGTCCCGATACAACTTTTTCACTTACGATACAATACAGATATTGCAGCCTTGAGTCGTGGCCAATATCAACCCGATACAATATCAGCACGAATCAAAGATACTTTTATTACTTATTTTGTAGTGTGGAATGTTAGAAAAGGCTTGATCAAGTGATGTTACTCAAACAGAGAACAATAGTCAGCAACAGAAGGTATGATAAAAAACTGACCCATTCATTATTAACCAATTGGTTACATAAATGTTAACCTTCAATATAATATCTACAGTATTCTACAATTGAATAAATATAATATAATATATATCGGCGATTAGATGCAGTCCGACAAAATCTGATATTCATTTTCTGGTTGATATCGGACCGATATCCGATATCAACATCGGATCGGGACACCGCTACATGTGACAAGGCTCAACCAATCATGTTTGTGCATTGCTGGAGTTAAACAATGTCGACTCAAAGCAGAGGAGGAGAGGGAAAGTATCACACATTAAAACAGAAAGAAAAAAGAAATTAAAGTTTGCATTATGGAGAAAAAAATAATAGAAACAGGCGACGCAGCTGGAGAAAAAGAGATGCATACACGGAGCTGGAGAAAGGGAGACAATTAGACTCTCTGAGAATGTCATTCTTGTTTTGCTCTTTTGTTTTCCTTAACATTCGTTTATATTTTATCATTATTAAATTTTGCCATCCTTATTCTCATCTCTCTTTTCTCTATATTAATTGCTGCACTACGCCACCAAAACAGATTTCTCGTATTGTGCAAAAGCTAAACTTGGCGTCAGAGAGCCACACATTTACTGCCCAACGTCTCCATTAATGTTTCCTCTGAATTTATTGGATTTAAAAATATTTTTGTATGTTTTGGAAATATACACTTACACACATTATATCATAACTTACAAATAAACAAAGATAGTATAGTAAATCAATCCTGACAGGACATGCTAGAGCTCAGTTCTCAATTTAAACAAAAAAGTGAAAATTTAATGAAGTTGAAATTAGGAGGCAAAAAACGTGAGTCTCTGAAACTGTGGTTAAGATATGTTTATCATGTGTGAAATTAGTCCAGACATTTAAACATCCACAATTTACTCCATTGATTTTTCATTTAATTTGAAAAGGCCTATCGTTTTATGGAAATGTTAAGTTCAATTACGTGACAATATCAATAGTAAAAAAAGAAACGCGATTGGAATTGTAAAGAATTCTTGTTAACAGTTATTTACTCAGTTGTTGATATAACTACAAGACTACTTAAATATAAATTACATAATGTGATTGGACATTCTGATTAAACGGACCTTTGCTTCAAGAAAATGTAGCAAACAGCACCTTCTTGAATTTTAATTGAATACCCTTGACATAAAGCATAGAAATGCGATTTTACAGCAAAAAGTCTTCACGCATCACACCGGTGGATCCACTTACCTTGACGATAAGACGGCGAAGTCACCTCCATCTATCAGCCGGATCTTGCAGAACAGCACTCCATTGACAAAAGGCACGGCTGTTAGCTCCTCCAGAGTGAAGTGCACCTGGAATTTGAACTTCTTTTTTTTTGTGAGGAAAGCCATGTTTCTCAGTGTGCTTCGCAGGCAGTGTGAGGCATATGTTTTATGGTGAAAGCTGCAGACCGTTCTGTGCCTGTAGGTTAATCATTTCTTAAGGCATGTGTGGATTTGAGAGAAAAGGAGTTTTTTTTTTTCGCGTTTTACAAGAATAAACCCACCGTCTTCGACCAGCCGAGGGCTTCAGTTTGTCTCACACAGCTTTCGCGCATCACTGTCAGGTTTTAACACTCCCCACTTCTTGAAACACGACTGAACACGGGCTCGCACTCTGCCACGCACACACCGCAGCTCAAAGTCCTCACCGCTTAGTAAGTTTACGGCTCCGCACACGAGGAACCACGTAGAACATCTGGTTACATCTGCAAAGGAACCAAGAGAAACTTGCTAGATTCAACTCATAATCCCCAACTCCCGTTTAGCCCCAAAAACTTCCACAGTTAGTCGGTCCGTAAACGCCTCACGGGGCGGGTTAGGGACCGTCCACAAATTGTCAGCCTCTCTGCGTACGAATTAGCTGCAGGTCTCTATAATATTTTCAAAAAATTGAGTCTGAGTCTGGTTTTCCTTTTTCGCGAATGCATTTTTCAAAACATATTCAAATGTAAAAGTTAAAATACACTCACGTCATTAATGCTTATTGTTAAGTCGTGTGTTAAGCTCATGTAAGTGGGAAATATGTATCAATCAGTCAGTGAGGGAAAACTCGACAAGCAACAGTTAACCACGGGCCCCACCGGAACTGCAGCTTTTTGGGGTGTTCCTGGTCTAGTATTCAAAGTAGATTAAGAAGATAAAGCGGTTAATCAGCCACAGGGTCATATACAACTCAAGCAAGCACTTGACATGGGGCTGGCTCCAAAACATCATAATTCAAGCTATAACCACTGGAAAGCTCCAACGAAAGGAAAGCATGCAACTATATTTGAACATTAAGCAGTGGAAAAATGTGGCTAAGTCTTGAATTAGGTGATATAAAAGGTAAAAACATGATTTCAGGAAATGAGATTGACAGGAAAGGACTCTGTTTACTACAGGATAACAAAATAATTTTACTAAAATGTAAATTCTACTGTGAAACATGGTGGAGGTTTAAACAGTCTGTGGGGCAACCCTAATACCCCAAGTAATTAAGGTACCAAATTCATCATAAGAAACTATTAAAACTGATATAATTAACAAAATAAAATAAAAAATACAGTGTCTTGGGTGTGCGCTCTGCATAAGATGGGATAAGAATTAAAGATTGATAGAGGAAAAATACTCAAATAGGTGGCTGACTTGGGCCACCTAGAGTGAAGGGGGGATATAATTGGTAAACCCCCCCTAGTTTGAGCCCTAAAATGTTTCAACGTCATCTTATCTGTATTATACAGAATTCGATTCCTAAATAATACCTTTTTTGTTGTTGCTGAAAACAAATGTATTTGAGTATGAAGAAGTGTTGATAAGACTCTTTTTCTCATCCCACTTTTAGTAGTTACATGTGTATAAGACAAATATCAAATTTATGAAATGTCATTCATATTACAAAACTCTGTTAAAAGATTTAACTTCTTGAGTAATCGTTTGTATATATAATATAAAACACCCTTCTATATGATTCGTCTGAAAGGACAGGCTGGAAGCAGTCCAACAAAAAGTGCTGACCTATTCTTAAAAAGATGGAGATTGATATAAAAAAAACTAAAAAAAAAACTGCTGTAAAACACTGGCCTCTCGTGGTTAATAACTAACATTGCAAACTAAAGAAACTGGCTTGTTGGTTTTTAGACTGCTTGTGACAGAGCTCAAAACTTCACACAAATAACTGCAATAAAACAATACACCTTTACAAATTAAATAATACACTTTATTAATCCTATTATATATACACTATCATATTTTAAAAACATGAAATGCAAAGCCAATCAGTGCATCTGCAATGGTTGATTGTAAATATTGCAGGCGTTATTTGTACTCCCTCATTGATATATTTCTTATTAAAGTTATATAAATTGTGCAATGGAGTGGGTGTACCCCAACCTAATGCCCAATGAGAGCTTGTGATAGGCACCAGCAGCCCCCCGCGACCCTGAAAAAAGGAACCAGGCGGTCAGAAAATGGATGAATGAAGTTATATAAATTCATCAAATACCAGACAGTTCCTAGAGGCCCAACATACTAGAGCAGAATGCACTCCACGCACATCTCAGCAAAGCCAATGCGTGCTAAACTCAAATTTTCAACTCCATGGACTGCTCCACGTACCTGGTGTCACACCAAACACTGCTCAACGTGTACTTTTTACATTGACCTGCATTAACATTGGCCTTCATTTCACCTGCATGTTGAAACAGATGAGGGGAGATGTACAAAAGATTTAAGGAGAGATTGGCAGATGAGGTTACGAAAGAACCGACACCATTATGAAAAATTACAAATGCGCAAAAGATTGTGGGTAATGTAGGATTTCACGGAAATTTCCACAGGTGCGCTCGACTATAAAAGCTATGATGATTGCGGGCATTCCGTGTGGAGTATGTTTGTGCATTCAGGCATCGATCAAATCATGGTTGTCTGAGATGTCAGTTGATGACTGGATCTTCCTTGGTTCACAGTTCCATCGTTAAAATTAAGCCCCTGTTGCATGGATGGAGTGTCTTAAATCACTCTGGATGTGTGTCCACCAGTGCCCATATTCACAAAGCTTCTTAGAGTCCTCTCAGAGACCTCCTAACTTTGCCAAATGATTCGGGAAGTTTCTGAGATCAACTCTGAGCAAAGAGTTGACAGAAACTTTTATCTTAGTGACGTGTGGTTGACCCTGTTGCTGGGTATGATGCAGTCTGCTATAAAAGCTGTGTTTGGTTGTTAGAGAAAGGAAGGAAAAAAGCGCTCCGCGCACCTTGTTTTGAATGAAGAATAAAATCAACGGATCATATTTGGACTGCATTAAGAAATATGTTATCATCAAATTAATTTAATTTAGCAAACTTAAATTAATTTGTACACAACTTAAAATGTTTGAAACTCGTTCACATGCAGATTATTATATTGAATTACTTATTGTTGTTAACTGTCCATGTTGATAATTTTACCGCTTTATGCATTTGATATTAATGGTGGAGCAGATGCAGCTGTCAGTAATTACTGTGATTGCTGGAGCTCTTTTAAAAAGTGAAATACAAGAGTATTAAGTGAGAAACTGACTCCTGGGATTAAATCACAAGGGAAGAGGCAGAGCTGGGAGCTAATTGCTCCGTGAATTAGTGCGTTGTTCCCTCTCCAGTGTGATATGAGTGTGAGAAGCGCTGCTACGAGCTGCAATCAAAGTGAGGACGGAGATTACAGCACACAGAAGGGAGCAAACAAGTCATGCAGCAATACAGGGCTGTCGTTAAGCTGTGTGAGAAAAGTCAGAATCAGAATAGTTTTATTGCCAATTAGTTTAAAACAATACAAGGAATGGGATTTGGTGGAGGGTGCGAAAAAACAAAAACCAACCAGAAACACTAATAATAATAATAATTATTATAAATACAAGCCGGTAGTGTCTTAAAAAAAATCACTGTTGCAGAGAATATCTCTCGGTCCTCTCTGTCTTTCTCTCTATTTCTGTCTGTTTAAGACTCTTTTAGGCTTCTTAAAAGTCCTCTTCACTGCTCCGAACAGTTTTTCACCGTAGGGGCTCTCTTAGGGTCTAAGCTGCTTTGTGAATTACTTTTATCTTAACAAGGAAAAATTCTAAGAAAATCTAAAAATCCGAGGAATTCACGAAGAGCTACTTTTAGCCTTAGGATGCTTTGTGAATATAGGCACAGGTCTCCTTTAACTTCCTTCTTTGTGATACTTCCACAGATTAGAAATACTGTTTCTTGGCAGTAGTAAGAACCTTTGGGAAAAGACCAAGAATATATTTAACTTAAGTGTTTTCGTTTTGATTCTTAACAAATGAGAAATGGTGAGAATATCTCCATGTGAAGGAACAGTCTTAGGGCGCCCTCACATTAGGCCAGCGGTGCCGTGCATAAGCATGTTTATAACTACACTAGTAGTTTGACTCAGCCATGACTGCACGTTTTATCCAGAATAAATTAACATACTCACAACACATCTCTAAGTATGAATAAATTACAGGAAATAAGACAGAACTGCATTGCAGGTGGCCAAAAACAAATTATTTGACCAAACTTTATAAAAAATAAACACTTTCTTAGTAGGCCTACAGGATAATATACATTGTCAGCAAACAGCTTAAAACGGATTTGTCAGGGGGGTTGTGTATGATGCTTCAGATGCATGACAGATCGATGTTTTTTCCAATAAAATGTAAATTCAGCTTGCAGACTTTTTTTGCCCAATAAACTTCAAAGGGAATCAATGGAAAAATACTGTCAATTAAATTTAAGCGTCGCGATAACACACGCAGTCTATGGCATCTCCTGTTGTGACGCTGCAGGTGGTATCCTTAGCTGGCTCTGTTCTTCTGAAGCAGGTACTTCTGCGTTCCCTCCTGCTGCTAAGCTATTGGGGTTTGTAACCTCAGTCCCACACTGCAGAAATTTGCGGAGGTCTTTGAGGGCCGGTCTAAGCATCTGCACCAATGCAAGCAGAGCAGCTTGGGTTCCTTCCAGAGCCTGGGCCTGCCTCTCTTGGGCAAAGGCCTGGGCCTCCTGGAAGCGACGCATCGTCTGCAGCACCTCATTCTGGCCCTCCAAGTGCTGGGCAATCTGTCGGATGTGAACGTTGGTGACCCGCTGCTCCTGCAGCAGGCGGGCAGAGTTGAGAGCGATACGGCTTTTCAGCTCCTGAGGTTTGGTGTGGCTTTGTGGTGTTGGCGAAGAGACTGATGATGAGGCCAGCATCTCCACTGGAGCTTCTATACTGGCCACCACAGTAGGTGTGGATTCTGTCACGGTGGTAGTGCAGTATTCCACTACACCTCCATCCTCCAGAGCGTGGAATGTTGTTTCAGCTGGAAGCACAAAGGGGGACATCCCAAACTGTAGGTTGCATAATTCTGCTCACAGACTCATTCGTGTGAATGATCTGACCTACATTAAGACTTATAAAAAGGTGAAAATAAACAAATGGTTGAGTAATCATGTTCTTTAAAAAAAACAAAAGAAACACCATGGTAAATCAAACAAAACTAAAAAAAAAAATAACTCTGAATTTGTAGATAATAAATTGATGCATTTTGACATAATCTACACTAAACAAAAATATAAACAAAGTGATTATTTTTTAAATCTTTTTTATCAATCAGTTAATATTTCAACTAGAAGTGTGCCAGTACATAGATTATTAGATTAATCCTGATTTGACACGTGATGATTCAAAAACAATTAATAAATGTTCAAACTTAATTATTTTTCATAATAACTAAATGGGAGGAACGCGACTGCTGCTCGCAGAATGAAAGTTAAAGTTGCTCATGCCGTCTAGAGACCTGAAGGTGGTGATGGCGGCAGCTAACTCTTTGGCTAGTTACCAAGCGTGAGATTCGGCCTGGAAGGGCCCGGCGGCGAAGGTGGCTCTCAAGCCGCAAACTTTACAGTGCCGCCCCGCTCCCAACTCGCTGGTTCCTGGGGCCGTGGACTAGGTCGTAGACTAGGTTACATTGCTGCGCCCTGTCCACTCTGTGGCGATGTCGGCCACCCATCCGACCCATCTTGAAACACGGACACAGTGGAGCACACTTAATTCGGAGCATGTTGACCAGCTACTTTTCTTACGCAGTTTGAAATCCTAAGCCTGATTACAGCATTGATGATGAGTAGTTGCACATTTGCCTCTGTGCTTACAGTCCCTGACAAGATTTAATAATTCATTGTGTTCTTTTATCTAGAGGTCGACCGATATGGGATTTTCAAAGGCCGATGCAGATACAGATATATTTATTTATTCTTTTAATTCAGCCGATGGCCGATATCTAAAGCCGATATTTGAGGCCAATATACTTTTTCTTAAAGCACATTGATTATGAAAGACAATTGAAACACATATGATATAAATGCATGCATTAGAAATTAAATGAAATACACCAATAGAACCCTTAACATTTATTGAACTTTAAATATCCGTACACAACCAAGTAAGACAAATATCCTTATCCTATTAAGGATATAATAGGATAAGGATTTTTGATCAGGCACTATTATATTATATCCTTATTCTATTATATCGGCTTTTAATTTGTATGCCTATTGGCTTCTACCTCTCCAATGCACATGCTATTATTATTACTTTTTTTTTTACACCTTTTATTTCTTAGCTTGTACAACCGTAATTTTAACATACAAATGATTTTATTCTTTCCCTATTATTCAAGCAACAGAAACATGTCTAACAATTTACTGTACACAATTCATGAGGTATAACAGCCTGAACTCAGCGTCAGTTTAGAGCACTCACAGTACAGTGTGTCCAAGTCCACCATTGGCATCACATAAGGCTGAAATAATCGTATTGTATCGGAAGTGAAAAATTTGTATCGGGACCTCCCTAGTTACTATGTTGTTCAAGTTGCAAAAGAGACTTCAGAGGACCCTCATGTTAGGATGTAAATAAAACAAGATTTACGCTACAATTGTTGTGATAAGGGGGTGCTTGTAATTTGAAAAGGGGCTCAGAGGGCACATGAGACAAGAATATTCACCATTTGGCGGCTTGGTGTCATCACAGACTGATCCTGGTGCAGCAGGAAGTGCTAGGAGATACAAGGCAGACACAAAGATGTGAAAACATGAAAAGCCAACAGAACCTACTGATACATCAATGTTTTATGTGTTATGATTAACAGTCATTTTTCTCTAGACATCAAAGGTCATATCTGCAGAACATTCAAACCATTTCCAAAAAACTAGAATGTCATGAAAAAGTTGGTTAATTTCCATAATTCCATTCAAAAAGTTAAACTTTCAAAGATTATAGGTTCAGGGCCCACAATTTACACGATTTCAAGTATGTATTTGTTTATTTTTACATAATTTGGGCTTCCAACTCATAAAACCCACGAAAACAGGATTTCAAAAAATTAGAATACTGCGAAGAAATCACCATTTACTTTTCAGTTTTTGCAGAAAAAAAAGAGGAGAAGAAGGACTGGACTGTTGGCCAGTGGTCCAAGGTCCTCTTTTCTGATGAAAGTAAAGTGTGCCTTTCATTCGGGAATCAAGGTCAAGGGGTTTGTTAAATATCAAGTATGCATTTTACATTTGTAATATTCAATAGTGAATACATAGACCCTGTCATGATTTATGAGTGTGATTGGCGCAGAGGTTGTATTGCAGAATAACTCAGCTGTGTAGGCTACTTTTAAACACTGCATTGCCAGCAGTAATGAGTCCAGTCGTGTGTGCACTCACTCTCCGTTAGGGTCACTGGCAGGCTGATGTCCGGGTCCCCGGGCAAGCTGATGATTGTGGCCTCTCCCAGCAGATTACAGACCCGCTGCTGCATGGCGCTCAGCAGAACCGGCACTGTCCCACAGTCACTGGATGTGCCGTCAATGGCAGCCCGGGCCTGGGCCACCTTCCGCCGGACCTCCGTTTTCATGTCGGACCACTTTTTCTTCACCTCTGCTAGCTCTCTGGGACAAGTGGTAACAGCGTTCACCTTTCTGAGAATCTCCACCCACGCGTTATTCTTAGCCATGTGAGTGACTCCAGCATTGAAGTGGTTAACCAGTGTGTGCTTTTGTTTCTCTATTTCTTCTACGATAATCTCGACCTCTCTCTCCGAAAAATTCATTTTTCTCTTTTTGGCCAACGATGCCATAATTTGAGGGAAAAAAAACGTTTTGCGTAGAGGTAATTGAGCGTATTGTACGCAAAAATAGTAGGGGATACTCAACAGACGTGCGCAGCGTAATGGCTTCCAGAATCGGCTTCTTCTTCCGACTAGCAACGCTTACGTAGGCTGGACGTGACACTGCTAAACACACTGATTGGTTTAGCTTCTCGCGAGAGTTGGCTTTGTGTTAGCTACTGGCGGCCATCTTGCCACAGTCTGCTTGCTCACCCATAACATTGTGTAGTAGTGGCACATATTATACTATTTAAATACCCATAACTTGCTCAATTTTCTACCTATTTTCAAACAGTTTAGTTTGTTATAAACATCAGAAGTTTAGTTATAACACTACACTTATGGATAATTATGTTACACTGTCGATCAAAAGTTTGAGATTACCTACTTATTTCCCCATTGGATTACAGATAGGTGCAATGAATGCACACATGCTGCATGTTGAAACATGGATGAAAGAGATAATAAATGACCCCAAAAAACAAAAATCGATGATATTAAATAATATTTATTCTATGATACTTAGAATGATACTAAGAATAACTACATTAAAATAGTTAAAAATGTGTCAAAAAGAAACAATCAGTGATTGTGTAAACAAACTAAAAAGCCTTGTGTCAACCACAATACTATTATGTCAGCCCCACTGTTCCTTTGCAACAGGACCTGAATTATACATACTTCCACCAAGTAACTAACAATCCAATATAGTCACAGTATTGTGTAGTATGTTGCAAGGTGATCCCACGGACTCAGGTTTCAAAACAACGGTGATTAGAGCAAACCCAAAAGTCTGGTTTCTTCACTCCGCAAATTCCTGTAGGAATCATGATGTAAGATGTTTTTATCATGTTAAATCTGGTGGTTTCAGCCTTAGACAACTATGCTGCATGAGTATTGTCATACTGTTGTGGAGCTGTATTTACTTCTACCCTGCACCATGGGACTACGAATGGAAATTAGCGTTAAGCTAAATCTGGTGTATTTTGCGAGACTGTTTATCAAATTATCAGAAAGCTGTGAAGTGTGCTAAAGCTGAGTACATGTCAAACTTGATTTCTACAAATCATAACAGACCCCAAGTTCTGTTTAATGTTTTAAATAGACTTGTGAAACCTATTGACTCAAACTATGTTGTACATTCTCAAACTTTGTGTGAAAAATGTTCTGAAATTTTTTGTTGACAAGATAACTGCTATTAGGAACTCAACCTCTTCTTTCAAAGTGGTTGATCCCTGTGTTACTTCTGTGTGTTCTGTGGCTTTTGAGCATTTTGAACCTGTGTCCCTTAGCGACCTGTCCATTGTTGTGCATAAATTAAGAGCTTCTAATTGTGCGCTTGATCGTCTCCCTCCTAAACTGCTCAAAGATGCTTTGGGCACGATTGGGCCTCATATGCTGGCAATTATAAATTCCTCGCTGACATCAGGCTGCGTTCCAAGTTCCTTTAAACATGCTGTTGTTCAGCCTCTGCTTAAGAAGCAAAACCTGGACTCTGAAGTCCTGGCAAACTACAGGCCAATTTCTAAATTGCCTTTTTTATCAAAAATCTTGGAAAAACTGGTTTTTGCTCAAATACAAACTTATCTGGATGTAAATGGTATTTTAGAAAAATTTCAATCTGGCTTTAAGCTATGTCACAGCACTGAGACTGCACTCTTAAGAGTTTTTAATGACCTTATTTTAACTGTTGATTCAGGCTGCTCTACTGTTTTGGTACTTTTAGATTTAACGGCAGCATTTGACACTGTCAACCATGAAATATTGCTTTCACGCCTCAAAAATCATGTTGGCATTAAAGGTACTGCCTTAAGTTGGTTTAGATCGTACCTTGAAAATTGATCTTTTTTCGTCCACCTTGGTCCTTACGCTTCTGGAGTTGCCCCACTCAGCTGTGGCGTGCCGCAGGGCTCTATTTTGGGCCCCTTCTTGTTTTCAATGTATATGCTGCCCGTTGGGTCAATTTTCAGAAAATATAAAATTGACTTTCATTGTTTTGCAGACGACCTGCAAATTTATCTGCCTTTGAAGCCAGGCACAGACAATGTTCAAGTTTTGTTTGATTGTTTACAGGAAGTAAAGGACTGGATGGCTCAAAATTGCTTAAAGCTTAATGACTCCAAAACTGAAATTGTTGTATTTGGTAACTCATGTGATGCCACTGCTCTGGGCCCTTTGAATATCTATTGCCATGAGTCTGCTAGGAATCTTGAGGTTGTTTTGGACAGTTCATTTAAATTTGACAGACAAATAAGTTCAGTCGTCAAAAATAGCTTTTTTCAGCTGCGTTTGCTCAGCAAAATCAAATCCTATTTGCCTCACGCTGACCTGGAGCGTGTCATTCATGCTTTTATTACGTGGCGCTTAGATTATTGTAACTCTCTGTATTGTGGGCTGGATCAAACTTCCATCCGGCGTCTGGAGCTGGTTCAAAACGCAGCGGCGCGTTTGCTCACAGGAACGAGGAATTGTGAGCACATAACTCCTGTATTGGCCTCTCTGCACTGGCTTCCAGTCAGTTTTGGGATTCAGTTCAAGATACTGTTGATGGTTTTTAAATGTCTGAATGGGTTGGCTCCATCCTACCTTTCGGAGCTTTTGTTGATCCGTGATCCAGGCCGAACACTGAGATCCTCCAATCAAATGACTCTGGTGGTGCCAAAATCTAAGCGCAAAACCAGAGAACAGCCTTCCGCTGAATGTCAAAATGGCCCAGTCCATTCATGTTTAAAAGTCATTGTTGAAAACCCATCTTTTTGCTTTGGCCTTCAACACAAGCTGAGCAGATCCCATGCATTTTATTTTTATTGTTTTATGATGCATATTTTGTGACTGTTTTTACATTGTACTTTATAATGTTGTACAGCACTTTGGGCAGTTGTAGCAGTTTTTAAATGTGCTATATAAATAAAGTTGACATTGACGTTTATAACTTTGGCTGTACATGAATACACTATCCCACTCAAATAAACACAAAAAAGCTAGTTTTACCATGTTCAAAAAATTATAGCCACATTAATAACATTTGTAATAAACCAAACCATTTGTAAATCCATCATGAGTGGGGAGTCGTGGCCTAGTAGTTAAGGAAGCAGGCTTGTACTCAGAGGGTCACTGGTTCTAATCTCACCTGGGCCATCACTGTGGGATGTTGAGCAAGTCCCTTAACCCCCGTCCAACTGCTCCAGGGCGCCTGCAATTGGCAGCCCACCGTTACCGCTTGGGGAAAATGGATAAAAATGCAGAGAAGAATTTCACTATGGTGATGAATAAAGGTTACATTAACATTTCAGTGAGATAAGAGTATTTATGTTTGTGCAGGTTCCCTCAGGTACCACAGATTTTGTCAGAGAGCTTGCCTGGGTTAAGATGGCCAGCCCTGATGATGTTTTGAGATTTTAGACATCTAGCCTTTATTATATGATATCTATGTGTGAGGCTACGAGCAATTGGAAAATGTATATATCGGACCTGGAGTCACAAGGTGAAGAGTCAGAAGACGAGGAGGAAAAGGCAGGATCGAAATAATCTCATCTAGGGAACGGGGGAAAACAGGGACCGAGGAAGGAAAGATTGCATAACAGGAAAGCCTTAGGGGAGAGCAGTGGTGAGGATAGAGAGGAATACTGCAAAAGAATGATATAAAGTAATAGTTAAGCTGCATGAGATGGATGGGCAGGTGATTGCACCATATCCTTGTGAGATGACTGCCAACTAAAGAGTTCAGGGAGAAAATAGGAGAGATTGAAATATCAAAGTTTTTAAGGGATGGTAACTTGTGAAGTATTTGTAAAATGATGGAATTAAAAGAAAAAGCAATGACAATGAAGAATGTTTGTGAAAGGTTGGTTCGGAACAGGGTCGTGACAGGAGAAAAGATAGTAACGTAAAGTGTAATAACTGGAAACCCAGTCAAGGTGGACTTGGAGAGGCTAAGGGATTAAAGGAGTGAAAAGGGTTTAGAGCTGGAGTTACCAACCTTTCTGAAACCAAGAGCTACTTCAAAGGTACTGAATAATCTGAAGGACTACCAGTTTAATTCACATTGAAATATTAAAATGTCATGGTTGCACTTTAATTAGAAGGAAATATAATGAAGGATGACTAGCATTAACTAAAAAAGTTAGAAAATACTTTTTAATTCATGCAATTGTTTCATTTTCAAATGATTACTTTTGAAACATTTAATAGGAAATCATGCCCCTTTTTTACTAGCCACAAGCTACTTTTAACTAATAGAAACATGTTTTTACAATTTAACAATCATGTTCATTTTTTTTTTTTTAGACATCACATTTGAAACACCAAATCTGCAGCATTCTTTAACAAAATCCTATCTGTGATACTTGAACACATTTATAACGTTTCAGTGAAAATAAGCATTTGATGATGGTTCATTTAACACAAAAACTATATGAAGTACAGCAATGTTTAACTTTATTAAAGCACTGATTACATCTGTCATCTGAATTTATCTGAGAGTTGGAATCCTACAAGTAAATCAGATTTTAGATGGAGCTCATTGGTGACTCTTGTTAGAACAGGCCTGAAGGCCCCTCAAGTGCTCCATACGGTCTACCCGGTGCCTGCGGGCACAGTGTTGGTAACCTCCTGTTTAGAGACTGCTCAGAACCGAGGAAGGAAAAAGGTGGAGTGTCTGTTGGTCATGGTAGACTTTGAAGGAGTGTTTCTCCCTCAGACAGTGTTGATAAGTGTTGATTTAGGGGCGACCGTGGCTCAGGTGGTAGTGGGTCGTCTTCTGATTGAGAGGTTGGGGGTTCGATCCCTGTACCTGACTATGTGTCGAAGTGTCCTTGGGCAAGACACTGAACCCTAAGTTGCTCCCAGTGGTCGACTAGCGCCTTGCATGGCAGTCCTGTCCCACTGGTGTGTGAATGTGAGAGTGATTGGGTGAATGAGCTGATATGTAAAGCGCTTTGAGACTGCTTCAGTGTGGTGATAAAGCGCTATATAAAATCAAGTCCATTTTACCATTTACCATGATAAGGTACATGAGTTTCCCAGTAAGGATGTTATGTCTCCCCTCCAGCCAGGTGTTACAGGTACCAGAGATATGGACAGGTAGCAGCAGTGTGCTGAGGGAAACAGATGTCCAAACTCTTGTGGTGAGCACTGAGTAACAAATAGCCTGTGAGAAGAAGAAGAGGGCAGTGGTGGAGAGAGTCAGCTACACCAATGCACTGAAAAGAATACAGAAGAAAAAAGATAAATGCGGGAAAAGAACATCAGACAAGCAGAAGCAGTTTAAACAGTGCAGGGACAGAGAGAGAAAGGTAGAAAAACTACCTATAAGAGTCTGCTAGAGAAAGGACATCAGTGGAGCATACCAATGGATAGGTTAATCCTATTCATTGGACATGTGATCAATTATACAGATTAAACAGAAAACAGATTGTTGGACCTACAGTATTCATAGCATTTGTGCAATACCTTGCTGGAATTATCATAGCATTTGTAATCAACTGTACAGACAAGGTCAAACA
This sequence comes from Gouania willdenowi, assembly GCF_900634775.1. NCBI lineage: Eukaryota > Metazoa > Chordata > Actinopteri > Blenniiformes > Gobiesocidae > Gouania > Gouania willdenowi. The sequence continues at coordinate 13,145,109 of NC_041055.1, forward strand.
AAAACAGAAAAGTAATTAAAAACGATTGTGAAAAGGGTAGAGAAATTTCTGAAAATGAAGTTGCTGTATGTATGTGGTTTTTAAGTTAGATGAGATTTGTTCTCTTTAGTCCCAGTCCACCCAAAAACCCGTTGATGGCGGTAATGCACCTAAAGCAGTTTGCCAACTGCCATTGAATAAAAGAAGCAGCAGCTTCTTGAGGATGCATGTTTCTCATTGCCTGTTGGATTAAATCGTCACCCGATGCCCAAGCAAAACAAGCTGGGTGGCCAACCCGTGACAGTCTTTAAATATTTTACATTATTTTCAATTCAGACTTAAAGTATAGCAAGGCCATTAATCACAATTGCGCCACTTCAATAGCACATAGTAGTTCCACAGATTTCACATCAAGAATAGACTAATTTATTTCACGTTGATAAACTGAAATAATTGTCCACCTTGCATCAACTGGCAAAATTGTGGGCTGAAACAAAACTGCAAAATTATCCCATTGTTATTTTCTTTAAGGAAGAAAAGCTGAAGTTTATGATGTTTTTCATAGAGGACTGAGATCTGACTGTAGATTTGCTAATGACAGTTACAGGTGTAAATACAGAATTTCAGAAATCACCTAAATTGTAAATGTACAGCAGATTTTGACAGAAAGCAGTTTAATTGTGCATTAAGAAAAGATGTGTGCATGGTTGTATAACTATAGATTAGACAAAAACATGTTTTTTTTTACCAGCGTTATTTTTATTTTAAGAAATCAGCACACTTCATCTTCCTTTTATGCTCAGTTAACCTGATCATTCCATGATAACATTGAAATAGGCAATTTATCAGATAATAGTCAGGTATGATTAAACTCAAGGTGCATCATTAAAAAAAATACACAAAATAACTTAAATTTAGATGGGGTGAATATAGGTCTGGCCCAATCACTGTAAAACTAATTAAACTCAATCTGAGTGACAGGTCCATGCGTATTAGAATATTTATTTTGGTATGTCAAGCGCACATGAAAAGCACCTGCATTCAAACTTTGACATGACATTTTTAAACTCAGACATCAAAGATTGATGCAAAATCACACAGTATACACACAGCTAATCTGTTGTGTGTATGCTGAACAAAATTAAGTGTCCAAGATTCAGATTTTTGAAAAAATAAGATAGTAACCTTGGTGAAGTGTTAGTGAATTTTTTTTAGTCAAGGTGTGCATAGGAATTTTTTTTCCTATTTATTTTACATGTACATTGTTTTTGTTATGCCAAAAAAAAAAAACCACTGAAAAAAGGCTGCTGCCTGCAGTTCATGTAAACACATTGTGTCAAGTAAGACTAAAAGAAGGAGCTCCACAGTCAGTGCATGTACCTCTGCAAAGCTGAAGCTGGCTGCAATGTCAAGAGTGCTAAAGTAGGTAATAATCCTCTACTGTGGTCACCAGTCATCACATAGAACAGGAACTCCAATCCTCGAAGGCCAGATTCCTGAGACTTTTAGATGTGTCCCTGCTCCAACACACCTGAATCAAATGAATGGCTCGTTATCATGCTTCTGCAGAGCTTGATGACAACACATTGGTTTCAACCAGGTGTGTTGAAGTAGGAACATCTAAAAGTCTCAGGAATCCGACTCTCGAGGACTGGAGTTCACCACCCCTGACATATAACCATTGTCGATCACAATCAGGATATCAAAGGCCACATGGTAATGGTTTACTTAGAGGAATTTAAGTCCAAGTGTTTGAGAACTCCTCCCACCAGGTGGAGGCTTCCAGTGATGAGGATGTGGATTTCAGTGGCTTCCCGAAGAGGAGCAGCTTTGGCCATGACACTGGGTTTCACTGGTAGGACATCTGTGTGCGCCAGCACTGAGTCCCTACCCTGGGTGATCCACTGGAGAGCACTAAGAATACAAGGGAAGACCAGTGTGTCTGTCTTCTTCTCAGTGACTAGAGGTAGACTAGCCTTGATCAGGAACTGAGGATCTTCACAATCCTCTGGACTGTTGTGAAGACGCCAGCTCCTCTCATTGTCCAAGCAGCGGGTCAGCATGTTCTCCACGGACACATTGAAGTTCTGCTGGTCTAAGACAAGAAAGGAATGAAAGGTGAGACCACAGACTTCTTTAGAGAGATTAGACTAATAATTAGTCTTATAATTGTGAGACATCACACCTTTTGTGGTTCTTCTGCTATAGATTCCTCAACTAATTTAAGTGACAACAACATCCTCTTGAGCAGTTTTTATTGTACAAAACATAAAAGAATCTAATGTTTGAGTAAAATGTCAACAGTTGGACTCTGATCTATATGGCATTACTTAACTGCCTCAATTACGCCAGGGCACTCGGAGCATAGGTCGGGTGCAGAAACTGAAATCGAGGGCATAAAAACAGCATTGTGTGTAATTAACAGTATCGTGGCTTATAAAACAGCTCAGGTTTGATCTGAGCACGCATTTTTAACAATATTTCTCGGCACTCTCAGATTCGAACTGGGCGCCCCGATCGTATTTCTCAGCGTGTGGTGTTTTTTCTCAGTGGGTGATACGTCATGGACCAAGACTAGAGCTACACACTGGCCAAGTGTGTTTCATCAATAAAGGCTCGCTCCCATCCCGTGTAAACAGAGGCAGTAGGAAAAAAGTGGAAGAAATGGCAAAAGAGCATTGACAGCTTGTCCTGCAATAATCTCATAAACTCATAACCATGTAAGACATTTAGCTTTAGGGGACATCAAATTTGTTCGCATTTCTGTGTTGTTAAGGTATAGTAGTGTTTAAAACGCTTTATACCCTTGTCTTCCACTTTAAGTGATTAATAGTGTGATAATGCATTATATTTATCATAAGTTTTACGTTGTCTAACTTACTGCTCAGTGCTACAGAGCCACACAGTGAGAATGTGAGCAGTCTGCTAATGATGGTGAACAGCTACACTCAGTATGTGTAAGAGACACCCATACTGTGAGAAGTTTTGTGTTCAGAGGCAATTATAAATTTTGTTTAAATTGTCTTTGCATACATATTTACAGTTTAAGTATTCATCTTTTTTCAGTAAGTTCCTGGAAACCATCGCCTTACAAACATGCACCTTGTCTTTGGGCTTCACTCACAACATTACAAATGTTAAGGAGGAAATAAATGTGTGCCTTTATTCTTTTCTCATTTCAGATGTCATTGATCCACGGAAGCAGAGGATGAATGCTGTAGCTTCCAGTGGGAGAAGTGCTCTCAAAGCTGTGTGTGATACACATAGATCAAGGTTTCCTCTCAGCCTGTTCTTTTTAGTGAATGATTTTCTCATCTGCCTTGCTTCAGTAAATTCAACATTGTTGATTGATCCCCCAGATTTCAGACTATACAGATATATATAATATGTAAATGAAGGGCTTCAAGTAGAGAAAATATGACATGAGAGCAGTAAGGAAACAAATGTTTACTTTGTTTAACGTCACATACATATGTGCAGGCCAAACATTGGGTTGTACATGTAAGTGACATAACATTCTGTCAACAGGATCTTCCATGTTGTGGTTTGTTGGGGAGGGAGGCTGTATTAAGAAGAGGGATGCTGGACATTTGGACAGACTGGTGAGGAGGGATGGATCTGTGGTGGACACAGAGCTGGACTCTCTGGTGTTAATGGCAGAAAATCAGACCCTGGAGAAGACTCCGTCCATCCTGGAGAACACACAGCACCCACAGCACCGGACCATGATCACAGAGGAGCATGTTCAGTCTGACGTCATTGTCGTGATGAAACTTTCTGTAGAGGCTCCCATTGCATTGTTTCATTTACGCCGAAGAGTTGTTTGCTTTACGTGACAAAGCTTTATTTCACTCACATTTGTGTACAAAGCTGAAAACCTACAGTCTGAGTGATTGCCGAAAATGTCGTCTACCGGCTCTGAAAGCGGGGACAGTGTCTGTTTGCGCCTGTGTGTTTTTGTATGTGCGTCTGTTTTGTTCATTCAGCCCGAGCATGTTAAAAGTGAGAGTCAGAACGATGCCTCTCGTTTACTTTGCTTTCATAGCGGACACTTCTGTCCGTTTCAGGGTGGTGGTGGACACAGAAGCACGCGTGTGTGCCCCACCTCTGCTGTGCGTCTCCTAATGCTAATGGAGGCTTCATGTAATTCCAGTGTGGTCTGCCTCCGCAGGTTCATCTCCAACTCTCTTGTAGTCTCTTCACGGCAGCCATTGAGTATGACATGGGACTCCGGTTTAATTCAACAGCTGCAACGTTTATTTTGACAATCACTAAACGGCATACAGCTTATAATCAATCGGCTCCGTTCACACACGTTTCCTCACTCCGCACACTGGTCGAGCGACACACACACTGACAACAAATGTTATGTTCATGTCCTGCATGAAAATTCTTCAACTCTTCCACACCCTCACAACCACAAGGCTGCGTTTAGGTCCCAAAAAATGGTCCCATTTGATTTTCTGTGAATCTGTGAAAAGGTACTAACCGAATTCTTTCGGTTAGTACCTTTAAAAAAAAATTCATACGATCGGATTGGTGATTTTTTTTTTTTTTTTTAAACTCACTGAAAGGTGATCAGCCCAAAAATCCTGATCGTGTAAAGCATACTCTAAATGTTAATCAAACGTGAACTGAGCAGTAGCCTTGAAAGGTCCGCTAACCCCATTTACTATCGCCAAACGAGCAAATGAACATGACGGCAGAAAAAAAAGAGAAGAATGTCACAGGGCCATTATAAGGTTCCTTGTGAAGGATCTACAGCCAGATGTGATGACTGAGGTTGAGGTTCAGGACGATGATGATGAAGAGGATGACGATGATGTATGTCAGACATCTTTGCGATCTTACGCTGTGTTGCAGCAAAAAGCAATAAACTTGACTACAAAAATGTTATGACTTTGTATTTCGGTATTCAAAACCAGCATCTGCTCAAGGACAACTCTTCGCAGAAGAAGATGGAGAATTGTAAAGGTGGCTCAGTCAACAGCAGCACAGTGCGCCACCATCAATATGAGACTCAAAAAAAGAAATGTCAGTTTACAGAGGTCTTTCCCTATCCTTACTGACCATGACCCTGTCTACTGGTGGTGGAGTAAGATGGACACACTCCCCCTACTCTCACAGCTATCCTCCAGCTACCTCTGTGTAAAAGCTTCTTCAACAGAGAAAGTAAACATGTTGATTTTCTTAAACAAAAACTAAAAGGAATATTATAGTTTGATAGCCAAGCACTGTAAAAATAACAATTTTTAACCTTCAGAAGTCGAAACAATAAACTCAACACTTGCAACATATTTAATCTCTTGTTAAATGTAGCACAGATAGAAAATGTTTAATATTTTTCTTAAACATACAGATAAGGATTAGGAAGTTAATACTGTAATTTCAATCCAAAATTCTATAATCACCAAAAACATTAGTTTGTACAGCAAGCGTAAGCCTGTACTAGCATGAAGTTTAAAACTAAATAATATATTCCAACACAATCTATGAGGGTTCATTTGCTCTGTATTACATTGGGACTGGAGTTACACTTTGAAACACCTTTTGTTTAAATTATTATCACATGCCTGGGAAGGAGGGCCAATAAAAACAAAGTAGGCTGTGTTGATCAGGAGCAAATTCTAGGACCATGTCCAACCACATGTATCAGATTTAATTAACTCACCTGCATTACAAGATGCAATAGCCTCAGTGATGTTTGGGCAGAACACAGCAAAATCAAAATGACATGGCTGAAAAGAAAAAGTGAGGTTAATCAGTGAAGTGAGGCATATGTTTATAAAGCAGATGAACTTACCACCAGTAGTTTAAGCATGGCGGCAGAGTCTCTCTCCCCAGTGGCGTTGAAAAGTAAAACTCGACACACAGGTCCACTGCAATATACGCATAGCAGGACAACTGAGTCAAAGACCATATATTCTGGTGGTGTATCCCAATTATTTCTATAATAGGTTTTGTCGCGCAGTCATACAGACATGTTTCAGGTTAACTGGAATTTTTGACTGACCTTAGGAGTCAGTGCATAGCTGTTTTTGACCAGCCAACAGCGTGAATCAATATTTTGCTTTTACCAAGTCAGTTGTTAATTAGTTTGACTTGGCAAGTTAGATTAATTTGTCAGTACGGCACTAAAAAAAAATAGACATTTTAGTTAATCTATGGAGCACGGAATTAACTAGACTCCTGGGGATAGAGTAATACTTGAGTATTATGAATGTAGAATCAGCAGCTTTCTTTCCCACACAGATAAGACAACAGAAAAATACCCTGTTTCACAGCCTTTCTTGGAACAATGCTAGTGTCCGATTAATTTTTTTCTAAAATTGTACTACATCTGCTACATGAGTGATGGAGTTGGGTACTGGGGGTGTGATGTTCACCTGGCGTTTCTTTCATGCTGGGTCGCTGTCTCTCTGAACCAGTTCACACAGGCTAGCATACTGCGCCTTGTGTGAGCACCATCCAGGAAGTAGGTGACCGCTCCGTGTTTTAGAGACTGATTCCTGCCAGGCCACTCCGTGTCTGCTAAGCCTGAGACCAAACACACACTCACTGTAACCTCATGGTTTCTCAAAATAAAAGCTCCCTTGGCAAAGGTTGTACACATTTGTGTGTCAGTATAGAGAGATGGTATTATCTTTAACTTGTCTAGCAACATAAACTGACCAAGCTGACCTTTAACCATGATGGGGCTGGGCTTAAAGGCAGCTGCTGGGGTGACACCGAAGAACCCAACACTGGTGGAAGTAAAGTCTTTGTCTGTTGGAGAAACAAACTGTAATTAGCCTGCGGCAATTTAGAAAAGTATGAGCCCAAAACATAAAAGATTTATTGGTGCTGAATTTCCTGGCTCTAACACTAGGTGGACCTAGAGTTATAATCAGGCCTAAAGAATTAGACCTGACATGTGAATATGGCCTGAACCCCAATGAAGTTGATCTCTCCTTAAGGCCGAACTCGTTAAAGCCAGACAATTTAAATCCGTACGTGCACATGTAGAAGGATCCAAGGCGATTTTCTTTAATAACTAAGCATTAATTACTAGCCACTCGTTCTGCATACAACTAAAATAAACATGGCCAGCAGCTTCAAGCGTCACTAAGTGGTACGTACCGCTTAAATTCTGCCATATAGCATGTTGTAAAACTGGTGTAAAACACACAGCTTAGCCACCTGCTCTCTATGTGAAAGCACACAGTTTTAGAACAGGTAAAGAACAAGTCATTTTTTTTAAATATAATTTTTTAAGAGGCCAGCCTTCAATCTACTCAGCATTCATTTGTGCATCTTTCTCAATCTAATCAAAACACATCTGATGGTTCATTCACTGCGCAGTGAGTCCGACCAGAACCTGTGTTAAAATGATAGAAATAATGCCAGAACCCAACCCACTGGGTTCGGACAATGATTTACAGCTCTAGGATGAACTGCCATGGCCAAGACAGGCTATCCAACAAACAAAACTAATAGAGGAAGAAACATTAAACCTGAGATGTCCTGGGACCAAGCATGAAATGCACCACATTTAATTGATCAGCTGATCTGGAAAATTAAGCCTATAACAACCCGATCCTTTCTCTATCAGCTGGTAAAATCAACTAGTCTGAGACATGCTGAACGGAAAGAAATCGCAGCTGTGGTAGCAGCTTAATTAATAAAAAGAAGACTGCGGTGTGGAACCGTATTAAAGTTAAAAGCACACGCCTGATGTTCAAAACACCACATGAACACAAAACTATAACACGAACAATGGTTTGTCTGAGCAGTAAACAATAATGACCTTAAACTATAGCACAGGCTTCAGGAGATATTGCTGGGTCAATTGCAACTTGTTAGTACTACCCAAAAAGTTTGGACACCCTTAAATATTGTTAAAAAAAAAAACAAAAAAAACATCACAGCTCACCTGGGAAACACCTTCTTTGCAGCCAAGTGTAAGTCAGCTGAAGAGCCAAAGATGCATTAGAATGTTGGTGCTGTCCTGCTAGGCCAAGGTGAAGTGATCCACATTCCAACTGGTAGTCTTCCAGCTCCGGACACACCCTCAGAGGACACTGCAAGCACAAATTAGAAATAACTGAGCCACTTGCAGCACACTTATAGACCGCATCATGCAGCAACCAAAACTCACTTTTATCTCCTGAGCTCTGTCGCTGAGCACAGCCATCGCTGTTTCTGGCTGTCTGACAGTAAAAGCAGGAACCCCTGTCTTCAAACAAGCATTAAAAAAAAAAAACTTGTAATAGAGAGAAACAAGACAAAGTGCAAAAAAATCCGCGTGGTCTAAAAAGAACATTTATTTTAGAGATAATATGAACTTTTCTATACTTCACTTTTGAAATTATCCACCTGGAAATGTAACATGTTTTACACAGGTACACAATCCAAACAGGTGGTTTAGAGATTCGTAAAGTAAGCGACCTATTTCTGTTACTATACCTTGAAGATGCCACCTTTCTGCCAGGCAATTAACTCAATGGTGTCCCCCAGGATCTGTGTGTGGTCAATGCCCAGAGAGGAGATGCCACACACCCATGGAGCCCTGTGACCACAGGCACATGAGGACACAGCTGTGTGGGGGTTTATTTTAAACACTGATGATGTACATAAACACTGATCATGACCTCTGCTGACTGGGCGATAACCAATATCAGAAAACAACCACAGATGATGTATATCAGTGTAATAGTACAAAAGAAGTCAATCTTACCTAATGATGTTCGTACAGTCGTACGCTCCGCCGATGCCCACTTCAATTACAGCCAGGTCCACCTGGCCAAATACACCATATTGAAACTACAGTGTGCAGTTAATAGAGATTTACCCTGGATTTCCATTGGATGCGTATCTGCTCTGCTGCATAACTGCAGCTTAATCTGCAGTCCGACAATCCTCACCGCCTACGGTTTTGCTGCATATCTGTTGCAGCAAGGACTCATAGTAATCCCACTAATTCACCTGTAATCGTGCGATATATGTGATTCAAGTAAGTTTTTATTTATAGAATGCTTTTCTCAGATAAAAATCACAAAATGCTGTACAGAACAGAGGAGAAATTAAAACAGGAGCAACATCATAAAAGGATAGTAAATCAAAGGTGAATTTGCAACAACAGCAGCAGCATCACAAAAAAAAAAAGGAAAATAAAAGTGAAAAACAAAAATCCATTTAAAATCCATTTAACAAAAGCCTTTTCTGAAGAGTGCAGTCTTCAAATGACTCTTAAAAGAGTCCACACAGTCAAGCTCCCGGAGGGTCTGCTGCAGGTCATTCTAGAGTCTGGGGGCCACAGCCTGAAACGCCAGGTCTCCCCGGGTTTTAAAATTACTGTAGTTTTTGGGATCTTTATGAGACCCTGGCCTGCAATCCGACGGGTGCACCCTGAAGTGTAGGGGCACAACAGGTCAGATATATACTGAAAAACCTGACCATGCAAAGCACGGAAGGTCAGGTCAAATATTTTAAACTCAATACGAAATTTGACCAGAAGCCAATGAAGATTAAATAATTTGAACTTATCTTATCAAAGATAAGTGCAAATATATATGTGAAATACAATTTCAAAAGTGCTTAGGTCTGGTTAAACATGGCATCAGCAGAAAGGTCTGGTCCCTGTACACATGAATTAGCGGGATCTTCCAAGTCCTTGCTGCAACAGAGGCGCAGCACAGACAGAGGGATTGTCGGACTGCATATTGCGCTGCAGTTACACATCCAGTTGAAATATGTTGTTATATGTGCAATCATCTCAGCTACGGCCAGTGGCTCTGAGGATGACACAAATGAACAGCCCTCTGACCACTGCATGTGTCCATTGGTCCCTAAAGCTGAGATCCATGTCTTTCTATACATCTGTACTGCTACACCTTTAACCAGTTGTTCTCAACTTGCTTGTCAGTAAAGTGAGTCTCCATCTTAAAAAATTCAAATGTTCATGTGATTTTTAATACAAAGAAATGTATAAATGCAGAAAACTTACTTCTTTTCAAACTTCTGGGGACCATAAGATAAGGCAAATTTTTTATCCCGTTTTGAATTGCACTCTTTTCTTAACTAATTTTCAGTGATTAAATCTCTCTAGCAGTGTTAATTTTGCCAATAACTTAAAATCCTTTCATCGATAACCTATTACGTGACTACAACAAGAACATAAATTTAAGAAGTACTTAAAAGAAAAATAAAAAATAATCTCTGTTCATGATCAACTGACAAGTAAAAATGTGGCATAAAATATCATGCTGGTTGGCCGAACAATCTGGTTTATAACCATCAATGTCTTGATTGTTAATGTAATTGTATCTTAACTCAATCTATCGATCTGACTAGAAGACCTCACCCCACCCACCTGCCCTAGGCATGTCCAGTTTTGCCACACAGACGCCTAGACTTCACAGCAGGAACGACCACGATAGTAACTATGATGAGCAGATTGTGAGCTTTAATTGACAAAATATCTTAGACCATTGCATCTCGGTTAGAAAAACTGGCCACAGGACACTTTTATAAGCTGTGGTAGAGTGACGTAGAGAGTATAGACTATAAAAAGAGAGGAAGCGGTGACAGCAACAAAAGCCACTAAATCAGATAAATAACACATTGTTTAGGGATTGTTACACAGCAGTTACATTCAACAGCACAAATAAACTTCCCCACACACCTCAACAACCCCGCACCTCCATCTCTGAATCTAAAATGCACTGTGCTGTTTAAAACACAGCAGAAAAGTTAAGAGCTCTGTCACAGAGTGGACCAGGTGACAATTGGAGGTGACAGCTACACTTATGTTATATAAGTGCAATAACTACAAGAGTAAAACACCAAGAACACGTGAACATTTTCCACAAATAATTGAGTGGTTATTTGAATTGAAATAATTTGAATAAAAAATCTAGTCAGTTTCGGGTACACTCCAATTAACATCCCTTAATCTGTTTACATTAGTCATGGGACTCAATTAAAAATGTTTATCTAATTAGAGGCTTCGTAATTAATCTCAATTAATCGCCTAACAATATCTGACACGACAAGCAATGTTTTCTCTTTTTTCTACCTTGTCTGCATATGCTGTCGAAGGTCAACACTACAAAAAGTGCAATCTTTTTACGAAAGCAATGCATGTTTTGTTATTGCAATTAAATAAATGAATTTATTTATTGTGACATCACCAGCCCTCCCTAAGGAAGGGTAATGAAAATCTTATTCATGGGAGACTATAAAAAGATGGCAGTGTTACACCTAGGTGAGGGGGAAGGGAACAGGAGTCAGGGTAGGAAAATGGAAAGGGTGGGGAAGAGTCGACTGTTTTGAGGTGAGAGTGAAATGTGATAGTTATAATTGTGCATTATGTGCTTATTGTGTTGTGTAATCAGTTAAGCCAGTCTGGTGCCAGTGTTGGGAAATTGAAGCGGGTGACGCAGCACCCAGCTTAACTAATAGTATGGTGACCATTGACAACCCCCCCCAGGGAAGGGCCAAGAGATACTGCCACCCGCGACTCCAGCGGAGGAGCAGAAGCCGACACCCAGGAGACGGCCAAGACCGCACCGGACAGGCAGCCAGCGGGCACCCACCAGCGGACAGGCGCAGAATCAGCACAAACCAGACCCCAGGCCAGAAAGATCGGAACAGAAGCAGCACTGGCAGCAGCCTCCCCAAAGACGACGGCCAAAACCACGGCCGCCCAGGATTTCCAAGGGGACTCTGCAAATCAATCTACCCGTGCCCTGGCGCATTGGCTGAGCCCCCCAGACAGCCCCAGATCACTCTTCATCGATGTCACCAGTATGATGAGCTAGGCTCCATCCACACAGAGACATTTCCCCCATTTCATTTTATTTATTTTGAAATAGTTTAAAATTAAATTGGGGCGCATCGCGCGGGCGGCATCAAGGAAAGGCGGACTGGCACGCTCTGGGGTGCCTGGTTGGTGCGCCTGGGGGCCGGTGACTATGGGCGTGGTTGTCGTCCCTGGGGGCGCTGCTCTTGGTGCTGCTTCCGTTCCGGGTCCTTCTGGCCTGGGGTCCGGACCCTGCTGGCTCTGGGCCCACCGGCGGGCGCCCGCCGGCTGCCCGTTCTGCGCGGCTCTGGCCGTCTGCTGGGCATGGGCCTTGGCTTCTCTGCTGGGGTCTCGGGCGGGGGGCTCTCTGGGCCCTTCCCTCGGGGGGTTGGGTGCTTGGGTGTGTGTGGTTGGGTGTGTGTGTGGTTGGGTGGGGGGGGCTGGATGCTGGCGGGGGGCCTTGGGGTTGGGGTCGGTGGGGGGATGCGCTGGGTCCTCGGCTGCTTGGGGCTTCCTCGGATGTGTGCGTGGCTGCCTCTCAGCCTGGGATCTTGGGAGCATCTGGTTGGGTTGCTCGGCCGCGGGGGGGTTGCCTGGGGCTCCCTGGCCTCCGCTCTTTCTGCTGGCCTGGCTGCATCTGCGGGCCCAGGGCAGTTCCTGGGCTTGCAGTAGCGTTTTTTTTTTTGCACATATACTGGTATACGATGCACTGGCACGCCTTGGGATGTGGGATAAAACTCATACTGGGCTTAACCTTAGACACGTTAATCCCAAATACCTGCTTTAGGTACTACCATTCACTCATTCCCCCTGCTCACAGCCACCACCACTATAGCAAAAAAAAAAAAAAAGGAAGTGAGAGACCATATACAGCGTCGAATTCCATCTTGTGGAAAGTTGGCAATGTAATATATATATATATATATATATATACAGTGGTGGGGAAAAGTGTTTGCTCCTTCCTGATTTCTTACTGTTATGCATGTTTTCCACACTTAAATGTTTCAGATCATCAAACTAATTTAACCATTAGTCAAAGATAACAACACAAAATGCAGTTTTTAAATTAAGGGTTTTATTAATGAGGAAGAAAACAATCCAAACCTACATGGCCCTGTGTGAAAAAGCATTTGCCTCCTAAACCTAATAAGTGTTTGGGCCACCCTTAGCAGCAACTACTGCAATCAAGCATTTGCGATAACTTGCAATGAATTATACAATGCTATGGAGGAATTTTGGCCCACTCATCTTTGCAGAATTGTAATTCAGCCACATTGGAGGGTTTTTGAGCATGAACCACCTTTCTAAATTCATGCCCCAGCATCTCAATAGGATTGAGGTCAGGACTTTCACTAAGCCACTCCAAAGTCTTCATTTTGTTTTTCTTTAGCCATTCAGAGGTGGACTTACTGTTGTGTTTTGGATCACTGTTCTGCTGTAGAACCAAAGTTCGCTACAACTTGAGGTCACGAACAGATGGCCGGACATTCTCCTTCAGGATTTTTTGGTAGACAGCAGAATTCATGCTTCCATTTATCACAGCAAGTCTTCCAGGTCCTGAAGCAGCAAAACAGCCCCAGACTATCACACTGCCACCACCATATTTTACTGTTATGATGTTCTTTTTCTGAAACGCAGTGTTACTTTTACGCCAGATGTAATGAGACACAAACCTTCCAAAAGCTTCAGCGTTTGTCTCGTCAGTCCACAGAATATTTTCCCAAAAGTCTTGGGGATCGTCAAGATGTTTTCCGGCAAAAATGAAACAAGCCTTAATGTTTTTTTTTTGCTTAGCAGTGGTTTTCGTCTTGGAACTCTGCCATGCAGGCCATTTTTGCCCACTCTCTTTCTTATGGTGGAGTCATATGGTCTTCTTTTGTCACCTCTTGGATGAGTCATTGCTGCACTCTTGGGGTAATTTTGGTCGGCCGGCCACTCCTGGGAAAGTTCACCACTGTTACGTATTTTTGCCATTTGTGGATAATGGCTCTCACTGTGGTTCGCTGGAGTCTCAAAGCTTTAGAAATGGCTTTATAACCTTTTCCACACTGATATATTTAAAATACTTTTTTTCTGAATGTCTTTGGATCTCGGCATGGTGTCTATACCTTTTGAGGATCTTTTGGTCTACCTGACTTTGTCAGGCACGTTCTATTTAAGTGATTTCTAGATTGAGAACAGGTGTGCAGTAATCAGAGCTGGGTGTGGCTACAGAAATTGAACTCAGGTGTGATCAACCAGTTATGTTTTAACAGGAGCTGGGAGGAAAACACTTATTCATACAGGGCAACGTAGCTTTGGGGTTTTTTCTTCCTCATTAACTGCATTTTGTGTTTACTTGTGTCATCTTTGACTAATGTTTAAATTTGTTCGATGATCTGAAACATGTACGTGTGGAAAACATGAAAAAAGTAAGAAATCAGGAAGGGGGCAAACACTTTCACACCACTAAATGTATATAATATGCAATATAAGTATTAAGGCTGAATGATTAACTTTAGTCGCATCAATATTAAGTTTTTCACTACTGCAATAATGTAACCTCAGATGCTGGAGGTTTTTTCTTCCGTCTTCATCATTTGAGTGATATATATGTTCACTAATCAGAACTGCCTTCCTGGGGTGCTGGCCAATCAGAGATGGTTACAGAACACAAGCTTGTATGTGCTACAGCGAGTCTCTGAGAGCGCTTAACACTACACTAGGGTCCAATAAAATCCACATCATCAAAAAATGAAAATGGAATCTACTGTTGAATGCAGAAAAGAAAAGAATCGGGTTTAAATGCCGTCACTGTGAGGGAAAGGATGATTTTTATGCAGTAATGTCCTTCCCATTCTCATCCAGGCTGCTTCAAACACCACCTAATCTGGCAAAAAACTATCATCCCTGACTCCTAAATCAGAGCACACCAGTGCCCGCTTTTAACTTTAACTTGTCTGTAAAGCTCCGTCCATTTCTCATGTTGTGCTCCGTGAGAAATAACAGCTCCACCCTGCAAACAACGTAAGAGTTCAAAAATCCATGGATAACTTTTGGTGTCTTACTTTTCTAGAGGATCTCCAGCGACTTTGAACCTCGTTAGTGAAACGTCCTAGGAGAAGTGCGTTAAAATAGGACATTTGTACCATATTAAATTCTCTTCGCTCTGTACCAATGTCCATTTTTCTACATTGAGCTGGAAGTTTAACAACTGATTAACATTTGACGCAAATCTGGGTTTGTATGTGCAAATGAGAGCATTTTTCAAAAATGAAATATTTAGTAATTTTGGTCAAAATTCACAGCTCCGCCTAAAAACACCGTAAAAGTGATCAAAAATCCATGGATGTCTTTCGATGTCACACATCTTTGAACCTAGTCAGTGAAATGGCCTAGGAGAAGTGCGTTAAAATACAACATAAATATTCTGAACTGCCTGTGTGTTTTTTGGAGTGGTCATAATAGTTTTTTACTTGTCTCGTCATGATCCACTTCTTTGTCAATTTTCATGATTCTACATTGAATTCATTTTTTTGGCAATTCCTATCTTGTAATGCATCTTTGGCATACTCGGGGGCGCTGGCGCGTCAAATCTTTGTATTTTTAAAATCAAAAATAGCCAGAAATGAGAGAAGCGCGCAATTGAATTTTGTGACTCTTTATATCAATCAATCAATCTTTATTTGTATAGTGCCAAATCATAACCAATGGTATCTCAAGGCACTTTACAGTAGAGCAGTCTTAAGGACGGACTCTTCATTTTATGGATACACACATATGCATATATACGTATATACACATACATATGTATCCCACACCCAACATGAATTCATCATGGCGGCAAGGAAAACCTTCTGTTAAGTAGCAGGAACCTTGTGTGGATCCCATTCCTATGATGAACAGCCATCCACGTTATGCTTTATAATGGTTCAGTGGGTGAAAAGTAGGTGAGTTGGTTCCGACACCGGGAAAAAAAGAAATAAAGTTTCCTCCTTTTGAGGACCGTGAACTATACATTTTCGGATAGCATGCCTACAACAATATGAGAGCAAGAGGCCCTTCGCCAACTCGTGGCACTCAGGCCTAATTAAGAGCATTTAGATATAAACAGGCTACTTCCCCATTGTGAAGAGACAAATCCAGAGAATCCAACCTTCTTGTACTTCTTCGTTAGGAATACTGTCCTGTTTATCTGTTTGTTGTTCCGTTTATAACACATACTGTGTACTTGCGCGATTGTGTAAATATTGCGACAATTCCTCGGTCTCATGACGCCAGTCGTCTGGGACTGGACTGGACCGGAATTGGACGGCTTCCAACTTGTGTCTGAGTCTGGCTGTGTTTGTGTGCGGAGAGGAGGAGCTGCTGCTTCTGCTGCAACGTGCACAGACTGACAAAACGACAACAGCTGCTTACATCGCCATGTTTTACTGTAATATGCAGTTTTTTGGTTGAAAACAATAACAAGAGTGCGTGCATAGCAAAAGATAATTGCTAGTGATTGCTGTTGTGTGGAGTCAGAGTCTACAGACACACCTATTTGTAAATATATATAAGTAGGACGCGAATCAGCCAGTTTTGAAAATTGCTCTGAAAGTGGCTTTTCAAAGGGCTAAAACTCCAGAAAACAGGCGAGTTTGGGAAAAAAAAACCTCTAATACTATGTTGTTGGGGTTCTTAGAACAAATGGAAATGAGTGAAAAAAAAGCATCATACTGGACCTTTAAGCCTGATATGCTACACCGTCAGGACCTACGCCGTTGGCACGGCATCGATGTGACGCAGAGGTTGGCCAATTGTACTTCTGCATCGATGGAATGCCTCACTATGCAATTAGCCGCCATGCCTCTAGGGGGTTGTGGCTGTGTTTCCAGAGAACAATTAATAAGTCATTGTTAATCTTCCGGTCATATTTTTCACAATGGTGTCACCGATGGAGTCGTCTCTGCATTTGGAGCCCGTTGATGAGCAGAAAATATTATTGCTAACGCAACAGCGTAAGCAACAAAGAAGACATTTGCGGAGGTGGTCCGTATTAACGCGTGAATTTTCCACACTGGTTTGCCCCATGAGGGACATGGATGAAGATAAACAATTTCACCACTTCTGCATGTCCAAGGGCCGATTCGACAATCTTCCTGCATACAGCCGTTGATTTTGCACCAGTAAACGCACAGTATGCCTATTCAGGGTTCTCGCCAGCGCTGTAGGGGCCCCCTACAGTGTAATTTTGCTCCCCTATGGAGTAATGTTACCCCCATGCTCCGTTTTGATCAGCATAGGGGTGATAATCTGTTTTTTTCCATTTTTAATCAGTACCGTTGTAACAATTGTTGTACACTTGGACTTCATGCGTGCCTTTGTTTTTTTTAATCTGCATAACAAAGATGTCTATTTAATACAGGTGATTTGCTCGGCTGCTCCAGTCTTCACCTGAGGACCCCTGCAACCACTTAGCTGCCCCCAAAGATTCCTGTGTGCATCCTCTGCTAGATATTCGTAATCACCGTCCAATATAAAGTGTGCTTCAACCAGATGTAGTGTTTAACGGCACATGAAGCTGCTCATCATGTTTATAACTCACAATGGACTTGGCACAATAGCATATATCAGGCTTAACACACAAACGCCTCAAGACATGGAGCGAGAGACTGAAAACAGGGACACAAGAAAAACAGGGAGACAGAGAGAGGCAAAGACAGATGGGGAGATAATGTTACTTCAGAAATGTTATTTGTTTAAATATTTATTATTTTTGTGCCATGTAAATGATAAATATTAAATGTCTTTTTGTGTGAATAAAGCTTTTTTGAATTAACAAAGCAGTAGATAGGCACACCATAATGATTACACTCCCACACTTGCGTCTGTGGTCAGACGCTTGAGAAAGTCACCATAAACAACACCTTAATCAAATCAAAGGACAAAGAGGCAGAAAGCCTCAGAAATACCTAGAGGAAGGGGCTGTCAGATATTTTTCCCCTTTCTTTTTCTCCAATGTGTAACAATGTTTACCACAATTTCTGCTTTATTTTTTCTTGCAAGCCGCACCTTCCCTGAAGAACTCTGGCGCCCCCCAGGGAAGGCATGTCCCACACTTAAAAACCCCTGCTGTAGAAGAAGCATATGTGTACCTTTTCCTGAAGAAAGACATGGAAGGCCAAAATCGTCAGGAAACGAAAGTACGCTGGCATTGTCCCCCCATGAGCATCCTGCAAGAAATGAAACACCTTGTAATAAGCTTGTAGCAATACAGGCAGAAATATGCTACATATATTTAATTGTGAAATAATAGCAGTATATTTGTCTTTGTTTTATATAGAAAAGAATAGATAATATAATAAACCTTTATTTATCCCCATAGTGAAAATTCACACGTTTCAGCAACACCATAGCATGAAAATAATAATATTAGAAACAAGGGATTCACCGAATATTGCAAAAAAAAAGCAAAATTCGGCATTCGGTTTAGTGAGTTAAGAGCAAGGCCGAATAGTAGTGTGTGAGGCAATCAAACAACGTGCAATGATTTAGAGTCAAAAAAGTGTGTGCATTGCTGCAGGAGCACAGCAGCAGCTCCTCCTTTCTGCACACAAACAAAGCAGACTCTCTCCTTTCCGCTTACCGCTGCTACCACAACAGAGTCCGTTGTTAGCGCTGTGAGCCATAAACATCCCCATTGTTTCCTCCTTACACTACACCAGGTGTCACTGCATAGGCTGGTGTAGCTTTAGCACATCAGCTAACAGCTGATGTGTGTAAACAATGGGTCCGTGGCTCCAAGCACTGACTCCCAACACGATCGGCAGCAGAAAAAGTAGTGCAGTTTGCATTTACATTTATGGCAATAAAGTATAGTATATATTCTATATTAATCTGCAGTGTTTGTTTTAGCTGTATAGTTGGAGAGGGAGGAGCTCACATTCTAGGAGGTGTGTTCGGTGACGTCACCTGCCAACGTGGGCATATTCCAACTCGCCCGTTTGGAGCTGACTTTTTACAAAATGTGGAACAACAACTTTTTCAACTTTGGCCCTCTGAATGAGGCTAAAGGGATGTATATCACTGTAGCAAAACCATTATAAAGTGATTTTTTCATCATACAGTACCTCCCCTTTAATGCACTTTGGGTTTTTTTTTTGGAACGCATGTTTCGTTTTATTTGAAGGGCTAATAAAAATGAAAAACTTTGTTGTGCTTTTTTTGAAAAGCAAAGGCTACTGGAATATTTTTAAAAATGTCAGAATATTCAATAAACATTTACCTTCTTATAAAAACATGTATTCTATGCTATTTATGCACTATTAAAAAAAATAGTGTAAAACTTAACCGCATTCGATTTTCGGTATTATTCGTTATTCGGCCAAGTGTTTATATTTTATTCGGCTTCGGCCACAAATTTTCATTTCGATGCATCCCTAATAGAAACCATTAATCATTCACACCAGTGGTGGTACAGAAGTGTGGCTACTATTTTGCGCCAAAGGCCTCTATGACTATCACCAACATTCATGCACAATTTATACCCATTCATACAAGGCAATGTGTGTAAAGTGTCTTGCCCAAGGACACTACGACAGTGAGTTGGATAGAGCAGGATTCGTACCCCCAACCCATCGGTTATTGGACGACCCACTGTAGAGAATGTGCAAATGACAGATGCAAGAATGTTTTTTTTTTTTTTTGAGGGGGAGGGAGGGGGTGGGGGTGGATCGGTGTTAAACTTATTAAGTTAAACAGTGGTGTTGAACAATTTGATGGCAGTGGGAACAAAGGAATGCCTGAAGCGCTCGGTCTTGCACTGAGGTGGTATGATGCATTGGCTGAGGACCACAGCTCCTCATAGAGGGGGTGAGAGGAGTGCTTCAAAATCACTAGGATTTTGTCCTTCGTCCTTCTCTTAGCTACTGTCTCCAGGGAGTCCAGGTCCAGTCCAACCCCAGAACAGGACTTCCTCACCAGTTTATTGAGTTTGTTTGCCTCAAATGGCACCTCCAGCACACCACTGCATAGAACAGTGCACTGGCCACTACGTACTGGTAGAAGGACTTCAGAACTTTGTTGCAGACCCTGAAGGAGATGAGTCGCCTCAGGAAGAACGGTCTGCTCCGTCTCTTCCTGAAGACGGCCTCAGTGTTGCTCAAAAAATCCAGTTTATTGTTGATGTGGACCCCAAAGTACGAATCAAGATCTCCACTTCCTGCCCCTGGATGAGGACTGGGGCTGGGGGCCTTCTGTTCCTCCTGTAGTCCACCACCACCTCCTTTGTCTTGCTGGTGTTGAGCTTCAGTTGATTGATGTTACACCATGGAGGGAAGCTCTCACTCAGTCCTCTGTACTACTCATCTTTGCTAATGCAACAGATGATGGAAGAGCCGTCAGAGAACTTCTGGAGGTGGCAGGAATCAGAGTTGAACCTGGGGTGAAGAGTGTGAAGGGGAATGGTGCCAAAACAGTCCCTTGAGGTACATCAGTGCTGTTTATGACAACCTCAGAGGCACAGCCATCTACTCTGACGTACTATAGCCGCCCTGTGAGGTAGTCCTGAATCCAGTCAATGGTGTCTGATTGCAGGGGCTGTCCATTGAGGCTGCTGATGTACTGGCCAAGGTCTTGAGTGGAGATGAAGCAGACTTTGGAGCAGAGGTGTGAATGGGGGTGGTGGGTGTTGTTGACAACCCAACTTCACTGACCTCACGGTGGAGGGGGTGAATCAAACCTATTGAAGAAAAAGTTTAGCTCAGATGCCCCCCTGTGCTTTGGATGACGACTTTCCTGTCAGGACAGGAAAGAGAAACGTGATTAAAGTCTCACTGATCAGAATGAGGGAGCTGGAATGTTGAGTTTACAAAAAAGTGGAATGTCAGCAGTTATAGCAATGGTGTGAGAAAACTCCTGTGGCAGGTAATGCGGCCATAATCCTACCGCCAAGAGTTCAATATCAGGTGAATAGATAGAATCCTTCAGTGACATGTCCAGGGTGACACCATTTAGAGTCTACAAAGACAGCAAATCATTCTCCTCTCTTCGTACCGCTCTGTTTGCTCCGGTCTGCGTGCA
Organism: Gouania willdenowi; assembly: GCF_900634775.1. Taxonomy (NCBI): domain Eukaryota; kingdom Metazoa; phylum Chordata; class Actinopteri; order Blenniiformes; family Gobiesocidae; genus Gouania; species Gouania willdenowi. The sequence continues at coordinate 13,165,912 of NC_041055.1, forward strand.
GCAGCGTGAAGCCCACCAGCTCCAGTTGACTGTCCAATATGTTCCCATGTCTTTGTGAAGTGTTACGGTGAAATTTACGGTTACCTCGTCTTTGACTGGAAAAAACACTCTCTGCAGTGATAAATGATGAAAACCAGAAGACCAGGCTGGAGAGATGAAGTAATAAAAACTGATTTATTCTAAACTAAATAAAAAAGGTACAGACAGGATAATCAAAAGGATCTCCCTTTGGTCAAAGGGAGAAACACAAGACTTCCCCAGGATCACACTTCACACACGTTTTCACCTAGTTCAACTTTCTATCCCCACCCCCCGAAGAGATGAGAATGCAAAAGCAGAGAGGGGGCCGGTTCAAAGGGAAAGCAGAGAGAGGGGGTCAGTTCGCGTGTGTTTGTGTGTGTGTGTGTGTGTGTGTGTGTGTGTGTGTGTGTGTGTGTGTGTGTGTGTGTGTGTGTGTGTGTGTGTGAGTCGTCGTGTCTGGCTTTTTGATAAAGATGTGTATTGGGAGGGCAAGTTAACCATCCTTCCAGAAAGAGGAAGACAAAAGACATGGAAAATATACAACTTAAGACATTATATTTGAATAAGATCAAATATATGAGTAAGCATATGAGTAAATATAATTAATCAATTTTGCCATCACAGAAGCAAAGCAAGCTGCACTCCCTGTACGCACTTTGGCTGCTTACTAGTGCTGTTCATTTGTCTGTTTTGTTAGCGAGTGACCTCACGTTTCCCATAATGATTGATGGCAAAAAAGGCTTAAATCTGCGATCTCTCTCCAAACTTATCACCCTCTTTCCTCCCACGGCAGGTTGCTCTCCATATTTCCAGAGGAATGGGCGCAGCAGGAACTCCAGCTCCATGTTTGAAGCACAGCAATTCCTCACGGGAGTATGTGAGCATTACAGAGCGTGATTAAAGTTTGAAAAAAGTTGTAACATCACAACTAAAATGCTGCACTATTACAAACAAACAAGTTAACAAAAAACACAGACAATCCTAACTTAAATAAATGTATAAAAACACGGATAGTACACGGAGCTGCCATCTCTCAGTGCCCAGAAGCAAGCAATACCTTGGGACTTTGGGAGACAAAATCCCATCCAGAAAGGTAAAAAGGCAACAATAAAGTGTGTATTGTGTATTGTACATCCATCATTACCACATGCAACATCTGGTTGTAAATTAATCAGTGCTTTGCAATTAAATTTAGAAAAACAAACATTTTGGTTGAAAAGGCAGATAATGTACAAATAAAAATAAAACATTTCCAGCAAATGTTCACTATATTCTAACAGATTTTGCATTCTGTTATTTTTTACATTATATATACTGTAGAGTAATATTAAGAGTATTATCTCTCAATTTTTCAACCATTGATTTCATCTTTGAGTGGTTATTCAGAGCATATGTTCTAAAAGTGGACCAGTAGAGGGAAAAAATGATCTACCTGTACATAGACAGGGCTCGAGACTGCAACTAACTTAGTCGCATATTCAACAATTTATTCCAGTGTGTGCGAGCTTATTAATGACCTTATTTTGAAAATCCAAAAGGAGGAAACTTCCTCGTCCTCTAAGTCTCCCTCCTGTGAATCAGGGTCCGACATGGACACTACACGCGCCGCCAATGTGCCGGTTAAATATGCATGCTTTATGTGTGGCAAGAAATTATCAATTAGCATGTGTTGACTGACATGATCATGCATTATCAAATTCAAGTTACTTTTTGTAGCTTTCCAAATACATTAGCTAACAGACATATATTCTTTATATTACATTGTGTTTATGTAAACTGAGATGCGTAAAAATTTGAAGATGCAACAGTTTTTAAGTTGACATTTAGATGGTCAATAAAAACTAAGTCAAATTAAATCAAACATTATTCTACAGTATATCATTTTAACTGTATAGAGAGGAAGAGGGTTAGGACTTAGGAGACACCACTATAAGAGTTGGCCCCTCCGAGTTGAATTCCTTGGGGTGAAGCAATGCAGATGCCAAGTTATGCTACTGTTAAGTTAATTCAAGTACAGCCTTTCTGCAAAAAAAAAAAAAATACATGTAACCTGGAATGATTTGCTGTTATTTAAAAAAAAAAAAATGTCTCCTTTTAAACTTATATTAAAGAAATTACCTGCTATTTCAGCCACTGCTTGTTGCCAAAAAAAAAAAAAAAAAAAAAAAAAAAAAAAAAAAAACTTGACAAATGTTGACAATAAAACATTAAAACAAGGTTGCAAATATATCTCAAGTCACTGTCTGTTCTGCCTCTGTTATTCAGATTACCTGATTTAGTGTGTATGAGTTTCTGAGTTAATTCAGTTCAGTTGGTTATGATAAGTAAGCTGTACCTTTAAAAACACGCAGAGTAGGTCATGTGATTAGACTCAGGAAGTAAAGCAGTCTGGTGAACACTGCATCATTTCATTCCTTGTGTGTTCTTGGCAAAACAACTACCACATCTTGTGCTGTTAGTGGCATTGTTGGTATGTAGGTCTTATTTGATGTTTAAAGTGGTCATAGCATCACATTTAGTTGTGAAATGTGTATGTTTTATGATGTTAGACGATCTTTGATTACATCGTGAGTTCAAGCTATCTATCTTTCATTTGTGGTCATCTGCCGCCATCGAGTGGCCGTTTTGTGTCTTGTTTGCTATGCCGTTATGTAAGGATACAAAAGGCTGCTTTGTTAGTAATATAAATAATAAATACAGTGGCATGTGACAGAGTCAATTAGACTGTTATAGTTAATCAATATTTCATGCTTGATAATTAAACCTCTGTTTAGCAATATAATATTAAGTTAATTTAATTAGTTTAATTCATGCAGTTAAATTTACAATGTCTTGTGTGCCTCAGTTTCACCCTTTCACCTGTCAATAAACCTGGGCCCAGTCGGTCAACCTGGTGTCCAGAGTCTCGATGTGCGGAAGGTGTTGAGCTTACTGCCTTCGTGTACAGTGTACATAAGGAAGGCATGAAAGTGAAACAATGTCTTCATCGCACAAGATTACACAGTTATACGCTGGACACATCATGGATTCACAGGAGCAGTTACTGAAGTCTCGATCCTACACATCAGGCTCCACAAAATCATCTGCTGGGAAAGCTGCGACTTTAGCTCGTGCCAAAGCGGAGGCAGCAAAAGCACAATTGACCTTTGCAGCAAAAGACATGATCCTAACAATGGAAAAAGCACAATTAGAAGCACGAATGCTGAAGCTGTCACTAGAAAGAGAAGCAGCTGAAGCGGAAGCAGAGGTAAGCATCGATGGTAGTGTGCGAAGTACCAAGAGGCTCCAACTCCACGAGATTCCCTGTAACCCCTTAGAGAGGACCAAAGAATGTCACTGACCAGTCAAAGGAATATTAATCTGTAGCATTGGAAGAACACGCTCAGGATGGTGCTGATCAGCTAGACACACGGTCCAACCCGCCTCTTCATCCTCTCATTCAGGACAGTGTTGGTCAGCAACACACACATTCAACCCCTGCACTGCATCCATATCCTCATCTTCCTTCTCAAGATGAAACCAGATACCTACATGAAGACCCAGCACTTGGAAATTCTTCCCAATGCTCTACGGTGCACAGCAGTAGAGAATAAAGCTGGCGCCAACATCACACACAGCAGCAAGCAGAGTAACTGCGCATCCTCTTTTTTATTTGGCGTGCCTTCCATGCAATGCTTGCGTTTCGTTTTGTCAAGTTTTCATTAATAAATACCTTCGTTTCCTTCAGTTTTTAGCCTCGCTTCAGTAGTTCTCTTTTAAATTTCACATTCGTGAAGGTGATTTTTACAGCTCTGTTATCATTTCTCTTTGGCAGGAGATGGCAGGAGTTGATGTCAGGGTGCAGGACAATGTCCTTCGACTCCAAGTAGTCAATGACCTGTTGTTCAATCGATTTTGTTTCTTCGTTACTCGCGTTACTCCTGGGTATTATCTTTAGGCCTGTGATGATGACATCTTTCTCCCTTTCCTTTTGTTCCAGCTCTTCAACCCTCGCGTTCAACAGTTTTATCTCTTCAGCATTCCTCTCATTCTGTTGTTTCAATACCTTTGCTTCACTTTGAAGGTTTTCCAGTGATTTTTCCAGCGTCTTTTCCATCTCGGCAGATAGACCGTCTTTAAGGTTTCGTAGACCCTCGCGTATCATCTCCTTGACCTCTTCCAAACCTGGATCAGGTTCTGGAGGGCCTCCATGCGGTTTCTTAACCATTTTTCTTTTCGTCTTGTGCCCTATTTTTCAGGCTGTTCAGCTGTAGCTGTAGCCAGCTGTAGCCAAGGTCGTGTTATCGTAGCAAGTGAAAACACGTCTGCTCTCTCCAAGAGACCAATAAAACTGTATGGACCTTTAGGTGGTGACATTTGATAATGCCAGGCGGGGAGTGTTCTGCCTCGGTTAATGAGATTACCTGATTTAGTGTGTGTTTGTTTCTGAGTTAATTCAGTTGGTTCTGATAAGTAAGCTGTACCTTTAAAAACACGCAGAGTAGGTCATGTGATTAGACTCAGGAAGTAATGCAGTCTGGTGAACACTGCATCATTTCATTCCTTGTGTGTTCTTGGCAAAACAACTACCACATCTTGTGCTGTTCGTGGAATCATTGGTATCTAGTCTTATTTGATGTTTAAAGTGGTCATAGCATCACATTTAGTTGTGAAATGTGTATGTTTTATGATGTTAGATGATCTCTGATTACAGTGTTCATTTGTGGTCATCTGCCGCCATCTAGTGGCCGTTTTGTGTCATGTTTGCTGTGCTGTTATATAAGGGCATTTCAGATACAAAATGCTGATTTTTTTTTTTAGTAAAAATACAGTGGCATGTGACAGAGTCAATTAGACTGTTAGAGTTAATATTTCATGCTTAATAATGTTATATTGCTAAACGGAGATTTAATTATCAAGTTAGTTTAATTCATGCAGCTAAATTTACAAATGTCTTGTGTCCCTCAATTTCACCCTTTCACATGTCAATAAACCTGGGCTCAGACGGTCAACCTGGTGTCCAGAGTATTGATGTGAGGAAGGTGTTGAGCTTACTGCCTTCGTGTACAGTGTGCATAAGGAAGGCAGGAAACTGTCAATCTTTACTTCAACTACGGTACGCCAGTAAGTCAACTATTCATCAGCATGACCAACTGAGAAAGTTAGTCGCACCATTGTCACCACTGGAAAAGTTTGTGTAGAGCCCTGATAAATAATGCAAGTATGTGTTAATACTGCTGTTAGAACGGAGTAGCCACATGGAAACTCTTTAGGAAGACAAAAAAGTAAAATAACTAAGGCTATCAAGAAAAAGAAAAATCAGTCGAAAAGATGGCTTTAAAACCTGTTTCATAAAGTCTGACACCATATTTTGACAGGATGCGTAACGGTTCCGTAACGACTCACGCAATATTTATATACGAAACCGACAATAACATCTTGAACACAGTCTTATTTTAAAAATAAATTGGATGTTTTATATTGTGTCTGAACTTTGCAGAATTTATACGCCTTGCTCAAGCTTCCGGCAAAAATAGAACCACTGCGAATGCGTTGCGGAAGGCACCGGACTCCTTTTGGAGCCGTGACGCAGCACATCTGCAGGCGGTGGAAACTGACATTGACCAGAATAGAAACATGTCAGCACTGCCACCAAGCCGAAGTGGAACCGCAGCCATTATGCATCCAGTGGAAATTGGGGGTGAGAGAAGTGAATTTTTGGTTGGTAACAATAACATGTTAAGCAAAAATTGGCTTAATGTTTAAAAAAAAAAAAAAAAAATCTATCAATATCAGTTCTAGGTGTAAGCACCCACCCTCTTTCTATGTTCACGGCCACCATCATTATACTTAAGCAGACTGTTGCATCACCCACTTTAATCTCTCCACATTTGTCACCAATTTGTAATATAAATACTGTTTGCAGGGCTCGAGACTGCGACCAAAATGGTTGCAGGTATATCTTCAGTGTGTGCGAGTGAAAATTTTATCTGGTCGCATCTGTGCGAGTGCGTATGGGTGACCTTATTTTGGACGGAGCGGCTGAGCGTCACACAGAGTGCACCTCTCTCTCGCTCCGCGCTGAGGGTGAGGAGACGGTGCGCGCTCACGCAACTTGGCTGCAGGTAATGCAACAGTGAATGCACAGAGTATAAACATCACTGTGCTCCTTTGGAATGCATGTGATCCGCGAACGAAGCCAGGCATAACGAGCCATTCACTGAATGCGCGCTCACAATGAGAGCAGCAGTAAAAAGGAAGCACGCACTGAGCGCAGCAATTGAACGTACACGTTTGTCATGGAGGGGCCAGAACTGATGGACTATGATGCCAGGTCAGATGTTCAGCTGTGGTCCTCCCAGGGCAGGGGTCTGCAACCTGTCGCTCTGGGGCCTAATGTGGCCCTTTGACTTTTTTACAATGGCTCCCTATAGCTTTAAAAAAAAAAACAGTTGAAATGAGTTATTTTTTACAGAGGCTATTAATGATAAAATCAAGATATAACAATTTGTTAACCTAAAATAAATCACGTTGTGCAATGACTCGGCCACCTTAATACGCCACCTCCTGCAACATCTACAGATCATCAACTTTCCTGCACCTGTGGCTAACTTTAAGTTTTAAATCCCTGGTAAGATAACTAAACCAATAACACTATTCTGGAAGAAAATATAAATATTATTTGCGTGGGGACAGATTCATTTAAAACGACAATGTGCCGGTTAAATATGCATGCATTATGTGTGGCAAGAAATTATCAATTAGCATGTGTTGACCACATGATCACGCGTGATCAAATTCAAGTTACTTTTTGTAGCATTTCAAATACAAAAACTAAAAAAATCTTCTTTATATAACATTGTGTTCATGTAAACTGAGATGCTTAAAATTTTGAAGATGAAAGATACTGTTTTATTTCTTCATGTCAATTTATTTTATTTTATTTTAAACTGTTTTAAGTTGCCATTTACATGATCAATATTAATCAAATTAAATTAAATCAAACATTATTCTATATCATTTCAACTGTATAGAATCTAATACACTGTATTGTCTTCATTGAGAAGGTATTTTTTCGGCTCCAGGAGGACTTTAATCCAGATGAGATGAGGCAAAATGGAGTAAAGGTTGCAGACCCCTGACCAGGGGAAGAGGGTTAGGAGACCCCACTGTCTCCTCTGAATTGAATTCCATGGGGTGAAGCAATGCAGATGCTAAGTTATGCTACGGTTAAGTTAATTCAAAAATAATTTAAAATTATGTAAAAGAAATGACCGGTTATTTAACCACTGCTTGTTGCAGAAAAACTTAATGTCACTAAGACCTGAAAAGATTTAGCAAATATATCTTGAGTCATTGTTAATCTTTACTTCATACAAAACTACAGTACGTCAGTTAAGTCAACTATTCATTAGCATGCACGGCTATGCTGTACGCTCTCCCCACCCCTGCTCAAAAAAATGGAAAAAAGGGTGCGCCCAAATTCTGTGCTGGTGCCACCACTGGAAAAGTTAGTGTTGAGCCCTGTGTTGGATTTGGTGATTTGATATAAATAAAGATAATAGTGGTACATTTGTTTGGTTACTTTAATTGATGGATAACGACACATATACCTTGTTTAAAAGTATGAAATAGCCACAAAGTGAGGAAAAGGAATAGTTATGCATAAAAAAATAATTATAACTGTTAATATCGTGATAATCGTTGATTAATCGAATCGTAGCACCCTGAATCATAATCGAATCGTGAGGTCCGTTAGATGGCACACCCCTACAACACAATAGCAACATTCACTTTCAGCACAACCAAAATAATGTCTGTCACTCCTCATGTCCCACTCTCTCCCTCTTCACTGTTCCTTTCCCCCGTTAGGGTGCAACAGCGCCCTCTTTTTTTATTTTGTTTTCTCCAATTAAGTTTTACTTACCCTTCCTTAAAGAGGGCTGGTGATGGTTTCAATGAAACAATGAAAAGAAGGTATATTTTTCATTGCAAGAATAAAATATGCATAGCTGTTGCAAAAATATTGCATTAAAGGTAGTGTTAACCTAAAATAGCATATGTAGACAAGGAAAAAAATATGGAAAAAGCTTATTAAAAAGCACCTAATCATTCTGGGATAAAAGCCAAGTCCCGTGACAGTTCCACCCCTCTGTGCTCTGTTTTGTCCTCAACGTGATTCCAATCTCCTAGGAACAAAATGCAGCTTTCTGCCAGCAGGATTCAGTTTTAATGTCCGAATTCCTCTGCATGTATGAATTAACTCAGTGATAACAAGCAGCAGGTGAAATAAAACTATAAGTATCTGTTTGAATGTAAAACTTACTTTAGTTTCTTCCAGGCGTCCATAAACCTGCCAGAAATACTTGGTGAAGAGGTCTTTCCCAATAGGCTGCCCATTGATTCGAATCCTCTCCCTGACTTGAACTAAATGTGGGGAGCTACAAATGAAAGGAATATAGCCACACATTAGTTTAATGTCAGTATAAACCGTAAAAGCGGCGCTGGCTATGATAATTGCTATGGCCGGAGGAGAAGGGACTGCCCTCTCTCCCTCCCGTCGGCTCCGACACACACTGATCCCTGGTCATCACGTCCATCACTGGAGCGATGAAGTGAGGAAGTTCAAGCATTGCATTAGCATTCCTCACTTTGATAACCATTCTAATGTATTGTAGCAAGCTTATACTATACCATTCCGTGTTTGAAGGGGGAGTGTTCATGGGCGTGTCAAACAGGCTCGGAGTTTGTTAAAGAGACAGAGGTGAAATCGAAACATCAAGAACAGCGTTGCCACAAAGGAAAATTTATTTAAGTTATTTTGGATATTTGCTGCATATTCCAAACAATATTGGGTAGCACAATTATTTGAGTATGCTATAGATTGGTACTATATGCCTGAAAAAAAAAACATGATAACCCCCTTTAAACATTCTTCCGGTTTCTCCAGTAGTCCTGACTACTGACAATTTCTGTGTCAGTAGTCAGGACTACTGACTATTGATCAGTGTGTGAGAGTTTCTGTTATTTTGATACTACCGACATCTTTGTGATGAATTTCCATGCCCAAAAAAGCTATCGTCTTCCTTTCCTTCTTGTGTGTGAATTGAATGTTTTTGGTGGCGTTTAGGTGGTCTACGAGTTCTTGTGAGTGTCAATGTTTGTGATCGCGGATAACGGGTCTCCCATGGCAAATCCTTCTTTTTGGCTGTATATTGTCTGTTATCAACTGTGGGGATTGTGGGTTTTTTGATTGTCTTGTCATTCCTGAGTCGCTCCAGTACAATGTGTAGTGTGAAGTCGACAGAGGTTTAAGTGAATAGGGATATTACGTCGTGGGAAATGAGGATCTCATCTTTTTCTCGTCATGTTTTTGATTTATTGTTCCAGTTGTTTGCAGTGGTGGCACAGGTAGCGATTAGAACAAAAAAATAAAAAAGAATTAAGACACGCTTGAAGCATCCACTGTTGAATCAATCCTTTTTCTTCATGGATAATCCTTATATTTGATGCATGGATTATGTAAATTGAGCCATCTCTAGTGCGCACTGCACACCTGTGTGTTTGACGGGCACTTGTTTCCCTTGCGCTGATCTGATAACAAACAGTTGTCTATTGAGTGTTAATAAAAGCAGGCTTACCACTGAGACAAACGTAAATATGTAATTTGTACGAGGAAAAAACAAGTTTTAATTGTAGGTTTTGGGTCGGGCGCAGATATAAATACCGAATGTCTGTCGGACCCGTCGATTTCAGTTTCGGTTGGAGCCAAAGCTTGAATAAGGTTCATACCATAAATGGTCTGTGTTTAACCACCAAAAACCAAAACAAAATATTTGTCTCGTCAAATGTTGAGGACCTAAGGGGTGATAAAGGGACAAAGCTTTTCAGTCAAGTAGGTTGAAACTGGATCCTCTTTGCACAGCAGGATGAGTGTGCGTATGAGAGTAAGGTTGATGCTGCCGTCTGCTATGCATGTGGACTGAGCACATGCAATGTTGCATCATACACTTAACTGACAGTGACAGAGAGAGTTAACAGGAAAAAAAGCCTGTCTACTTACAAAACAAATCAGTTGCCTACATTAATAAAATCACAAATGTCACCCATTGTAATTTTATTATTTTGTAAATAATGAACAACTTTTAATATTGAAATTGAAAGTCAAAGTCCCTGCATATTTAATAAGTCGACAACATCGACCAATTGGTTGACTAAATGACCAAAGTCGGCAACCCTAGACTGATCCTATGCTGTCGACAATGGAGCGGAATGGGGAGTCCTTTTTGTGTATTTTGGGTGTTCCATAACTCTGAGGGGTGATGTTTGCTGTGGGTACTAAATGGTTATATGCACCCTGCGTATGGACACATTAAGGCATATCACCTCTGAGGAAGACTAGCAGTTGAAACATGTCAGGAAAAACGATTTCCTGAAAAACATTGTCTAAATGAATTAAACCTTAACATACATTTCAAAAAAGACAAAAAGGAACTTACTGGAACTAACAAGAATAAAAGTTAACGGCAGCCTTTCGAATAAAATCAAACTAATGGGTCGGTTTGGACCCATGTCTTAAATCAGCTGTAAAATACATTAAAAATATTCTATCATCCAATTTGTTTCTCATCTCTTCGTTGCCTGTTAGGCTTCCTATTCAATGAAAAATATTGGTTCTAATATTTTTGGTGTGGGGGCGTCTGAGCCTTTTTTGTGTAGTATACCCTTAGATTTCAATTTTTTTTTTTTTAAATGTGAAACATTTTAATAACTACGTGTGTCAAAACCATAGAACTGCAAAACTGGTTCCCCAGTTTTGCGATAATTTGTAAATGAGTTTTTATAGAATTGAAATGCCAATTACACAGTCAATTGTCTGAACTTAATTACAACTAATTTCAGCTGTTTCAAACAGCCTTTTCAATTACAATTATAAATACATCATAATTGTAATTAATTATCAATTACAATTATAATTGACCCCAACCTTGCCTGCTTCACCGCAACGAAGCAACACGACTTACCCGCTGGCCACAGCAATGCAAGTTCTTGAGATTTCAATTACATTGGTAAAAATACTTTAGATATGAAAATAAAAGTTTATTGCATTTGAAAGGGTGTACTTGCATTATAATATACTAGTACAGTGACCGTCAGAAGTATGTATTCATATAGTGGGAGCAAGTACAGTTGTCAATTATGGTCAAATGAGTATGTGTTTGAAGGTTGGATGTACAAAGAGGTGCACATACTCAGTAGTGTTATAAAGGGGTATATCTGTGGGTGCAAAGTAAAACAGCATGAGTGATTTCCCTGGTTTGATTCTATGGGACATGCGCATAATAAATGTGTTTGTTGTTATTTTTTTACTCATTTTTATATTTTTTTTCATTTGGTGTATTTTTCTGTATTGTGTGTTTTTTTGGAGCCATTATGTGTATTTTTGTATCTTTCTGTTGTCTTTTTGTGCATTTTTTGTATAATTATTGTTTTTTGTTGCCAATGTAGTGTGATTCTGGAGTCATTTTGTGTATTTTTGTATCTTTTTTGGTGTAGTTTTTTGCATTTCTGTTGTTTTTTGTGTATTTTTTGGATAAATATTTATTTTAGGTTTAATGAAGATTTCATTATAATATTATTAACTATAATAATATATTCTCGTGCAATAAATTGAAAAATGAATACACAGCTATTTAACAAATTTACAATTGTAGTTATGCTATGTAACAACTTCCTTACCTGTAAAACCCAGTGCGAAAGCCATAACTCCTGAGTATTTGTTCAGTGAATGCACATGTCGACCCCTGAAAGACCAACACCAGCTCTCAGACATCATTGATACACAAACACACAGCTATCTTTGGGTCAGAAGTGACATGTTTAAATACACAAATGACCTTCTGTGTGAGGCTGTGTATTAGAAACTCTGACATTTGACTTCAGTCCAAAAGGTTTTTTAGATGTTAATCATCTGAATGAGTCACTGACCGAGACTTTACAGCTCAGACAACTGCGCCACTCACCTTGCCCTTTGTACCCGTCACATGAATAATATTGAGATGATCGAGTTCCTCCACCTTCAAAACACAAAGGCACGTCGGCACACAAATCAGAATAATATACAGAGACATGATTAGAACACGTGCAATCCCCGTAGTCGTCACAGCACTGTACCCTTAAGGTGTTTTCACACTGAACGCAACTTTAGCGACTCGATTACATTCAAACTCAATGTAAATGACGCGATGTCAAGTGATTCCAGCGATTCAATCCCGTGCCCTGAGTCACTTAAAGTGGTTCAAAGTTGAAAAATCGTAACATTTCAAGAGACTTCGAGTGACGCTGTCGCGATATCCAATCGGCAATGAGTTTCTCCCCAAGTCACACCCCTGGTTGCCACTGTCTGTAGAGCCGGAGGCTGTAGTGAGAGGATTGTACACTTCTTCAACTTACTGGGGCCAAAACTAAAGTGGCATACTCCTTGAATAAGCCTTTTAAATTCTAAGTATATTTTGAGTGAACTCATCTTTTAGTAACGCCAAAAGTTGAGCATTTAAACCGTAAGTGCAAGTGGCAGAGTCAATTGTAAGTGCTGTAAACAAACTCAGTGCTGCTGCCAGCTCTGCAGACATACTATTGCCCGGTCGTCAAGTCAATGGAGCAATAAAGCGACCAAAACGCACGAATATGTGCAAGCGACCCATAACGGGCACTTTAAGCGACTATAGTCGCTGAATTCGCTTTCAGTTTGAACGCACCTTTTGGATGTGTCATGCTGTGAAGAACAAATTTTATGTATACATTTCAGGGCTCCTAATTGATATGCATATAACACACTAACATTTTGTAAAGGTTGTCAAGAAGCAACTCACTGTGAGGCCGGCTCGGGTCAAGAAGCCAATCATGGCCTGCAGCTGGAGCTGAGGATGACCTCGCTCTTGCCGTACCTGCTCCAGGGCACTGGCATTGGTCTGCAGCGTGTTCAGGGTGCAAACAGCATCCTACAGTTTTGAAATTAAACAAAACTCAGGGTTAAAAACCAAGCCAGCCAAAGAATAAAGTGATATAATAAATCCTAACACAAGACTAAAACTCAAACTGATCTCCACCAACAAAATTTTAACTAGGAATGGGAGATACATTCTTTTCTTTTTAAATCACGTCACTTGTTTTTTTGGTAAAATTACAATCACAATTTTATAATTTAGATTATACAGACTATTTTGCAAACATTTTGCCAGTAAAACCAACCAATTTATCTATTAAAAATTCATATTCAGGAAATTCTGAATATGATTTTTGAAGAGATATTTTCCTGAATAGAAAAAAGATAATTTAAGGCCCAGTAATGCTATTTTTCACACATCTCAAATTGTTCCAAGAACTGCAACAACATAGTATTTGAGGTTTATTTTCCCAAACTCATCTGTTTCATGTAATTTTAGGCCTCTGAAAAGTCACTTTCAGACCGTTCCTAAAAACAGGCAGTTTTGTGGGCCTTTGTGCATATGCATGAATAGGTGTAAAAAGTTTGTCCGAAGTACAAGAAGCTCAACAGCAGGTAAACAACTACAACATTCTACATTTGTTCTGTTTGAAAGAAACGAAACATATCGTTGTGTTTGTGCGTATGTTCGTGGTTTGTGTGTAATTTGCGTGCGAGAGATACTTCTTTATCTTAGATTCATCAGTTTCAAAAACGTTTAAATGTTCTTTATATTTAAACTTAAATTGTACACAATGGTGGTAATAGTTTAAAGATAAAGCCACAAGTTTTTACTTTTTTTTTTTTACCTGAAGTGTGAGTGAGGACTCAGGTCTGTAATGGAGTGAGGATGGTTTAATTGCATTAAGACAGGGGTTAAAGTAAATTATGACAGCTACTCAAATTTGTTTGATGAAGTATTTTTAAGCTACTTGTACTTTATGTGTGTGTGCGTGTGTGGGCTACTAACTTGCCTTAACCTAATACTGTAAATAAAACAACTTAATTATTGAGTTGTTGTAAATTGTGTGCTATAATACATATTATCTCTCACTTTTTCAGAAAACAACAAACAATGACAGGCTTCATGATGAAGACACCTTGTAACCACAGAGAGAAGCTGTGGTGACTGAGAATATTCTCTACATGATTATCAGTGACATGAGGCATATGTCTATGGTTGAAGATGAAGCTTCACTACAATGATCCTCACCTTTAATCCAGGTCACACACATCCCTCAAGAACACATTTTACAAAGCTCATGGGGAGAAAATATGAAGAGACTTTAAAGGAAGTGAAGACTGAAATTAACAGATAGCAAACTGTCTCTCACTGGTGATATATGGACACGTGTAGCCAATGAAGTCTACTTTAGGGTGACCTGCCACTACCTTCACAATGGGAAGAATAAAGAAGATGAAATTCTAACTTTTTTGACACTCATGTTAATAAACACCTAGTTTAAAGCTGCAGCCTGTGTAATCATGAGACTTGTATGGAATCAGCAGGTTCTGCAGTGACAACAGTAACTACAGTCTACTCCTCCGCCACAAAGCTCACAAGTGGCTGCAGCATTCCCAGCTGCAGGTCAGAGCATCCGCATTCCCAGCTGCAGGTCAGAGCATCCGTATCCAGACTACTAATTAATTGCTGATGTTCTCTCCACCTTGGATATGCTTCTCTTAGGTTTGCACGGGATTTATCCCATTTGTTATTGCTCTCCCTCTGACATCAGTACACGGGGCGCACAGTCACAGATTTTCACTTCCGAGTCGGCACGAACCTCCATGCAGTTCGTTCTGCCCGAATGTTTGGGCCATTGGACTGTTGCCTTTTTTCCACTTGCTTTGCCGTGAACCCGTTGTGCCCAATGTCGCAATGGGGACTTCTCTGGCTAAAATGTCCACCATTGCCAATAGTAATGCCCCAAAACAGCTCATGGAACACTTGATTCATAAAAAGATCTCTGATTGACTGAAAAGTACTGTCATGCTCCTGGATTTCTAAAGCTCAAAAACAGAGCCTAGAGAATGAGCAGAGGTCCAGTGTCCTCTCAGAACATTTTGAATTACAATATGTTCAAAGGTCAGTATGGATTTGTGACCAAATGAACCAAAATATATATTAAATAGATAAAATTGCGTACTGTAGCTTTAAGCAGCGTTTTGAACCCTTATTTTCTACATTTTGAAGGATCATATCCTTTGAAAGATAAAACGTTACATTAGTATGTGTGTGTATATATAAATATATATTATACTGGTGGATAAAGAGCAATATTCATAGCAATATTTTTCTAAAAATAGCGATAGGCAATAAAAACGCGTACGGAAAAGAAGCTGTAATCTTTGCACCGGAGAGACAGATAGAAAATCAGATTTAGTCACCCTATATATATCCTGTATAAAACAGCCCAGCACAGAGGGCCATTCATTTACTAATTTAAAGACAACAGTGAGGAGAACGAAGTGGAAAATACTGTGTGTAAGTGGGTTTCTTGCCTTCACTAAAAAAGTATGGCATCAACACCACGTGTTTAATAGCTGTCATACTTAAACACTTATACTCTGTTCTGACACGCTTGAACTCAAACTCCGTCCCTCAGCCATGTTCGGCCAAGCTGAACTCAAACCGTCAGCGCAACACAGTCTCAGTCAGACTCTGACACTTTTGGCTAGGTAGCTAACCAGCAGCCGGGTAACGGGTACCTGATACTCCATCCCCGGTATGTGGGGCTCCGTCTGAGTGCTGTAATGTCCGCGTGAAGTAACAATCGAGCCGCGCACGCAGTCTTGCCGTCGGAGCCACGAGGAGAACCGAAAACCGCGCGGTAACACGCGCCACAGGAATACCATGGTCCACACACACTGAGCCGTCAGAGGAAGTGCTGCCAAATATGGGATGATCCGGTCATCCTACGACATCACTAGGGGGACACGCCTCTTTTTAAAGCGTTTATCTATTCAATGTATTTATTTATTTTAAAGAAGGATAATACTTAATCAGTAACACTTAGTAAATATGAGAGATTGTCCAATTGATAATTTTCATTTAAAAAATTCAAAACATTAACACAGAGTCATAACTACCTCACTCCTCAATAAATTTTAGCTTGGAGGTTAATTGCACTTTTTTTTTTTTTCATTAAAAATAGGCACTTTTATAGATGTATGCGATTACCTTTTTTTTTTTCCTTCTTAAAGAGTAACTAAACCTCAACCCACTTTTTTTCCTGCTGAATACATTTGGGTATTAAGTAGTCATCTTGATTGATCCTAGTCCAACTTTTAACATTTTAGTAAACATATTTAAATTTTGTGTATTTAATTGTAAACTGTCAATCACTGCCCTCTAAGGTTGAACGCAGACTATTACAACTGAATTTTGCAATTGACTGAGACATATTATGTCACTAACTTTAACTGTTGTCCCCGCCCCTCCTATAAATGATGAGAGGAGGGAGGAGGGTTTCCTATGTTAAATCAAAGATGTGAAACAGTAATATAAAAACTAAGATTTGGGCATTGTGGATTAAATAATACTTCATTCAAAATGGCAAAGCACGAGAGTAGTGGGTGAGAGTACTGTGAACAGCAAGAAACAGTTAAACATGTCTTTATGCAATGTAAGAGGTATGAAGCAGAGGACAGTTAATTTGTAATCTCAGGAGGGAAAAGATGCATCTGGATATAATTGATATTTTGCAAAAAGAGTCAGAAAAAGGAAGCTGAAGAACAGGGTTTCCTCCTCGTTGAGCATTGATTGACAGCTCCAATGCAGAACTCCTTTCTGTATATGATGCTTTTGACTCTGTGCTTCTATAAAGAGCAGATTCTGTGCTAATCAGAGGGTTCATCAAGCTATGTGTGTATGTACAGACACATTGTGTGCGTATGTGTGCGCGCTGATGTGCGTGTACTTTTCGGGTCTGGATAAAAGCCGGAATTCCTCCAGAACTCGGAATTCTGTCACATACACACACAGTATAGTCTCAGAATTCCGCCACATACACACAAAGTATAGCCTCGGAATTCCAACTGGACACCATGTCATTTCTCAATTCTAAGTATGCATACTCCGTACTTGTGAACTCCTGGGTACGGACTCGTGGGACCAGACTTGGAGAACGAACTTGGGGAGTGCGCAAGCGTGGACATACTCGTTGTTTTGGGACAAAGCAAACTTCCCGACATTGTTGTGTGGAGTATGTGTGCTCCGCTGTAAACATCAAAGAAAAGAAAATGTATCATTGAGTAAGTGTCATTGTTGTAAATATTAATTATTTTGTAAACCAATAAAACATTTGGTCATAAATTGAAAAATTCTGAACAGATTTGATGAAAATGTTATGTATAACAACAATAATAAAATATTTGATATCGTAAAAAGGTATTTGAATTGTTACTTAATAATCAAATGTTTTAGGTACTGAATTAGGTATAGAAATAAAAAATAAATAAATACAAAAATAAGCTAAAAAGCTAATAAATGAATAATTCCGGATAGATTTTGGAAATACTTTAGGCCCACGAAGATAAAATTATTAATAATATTGATAATAATAATATATGAACGTAATTCTCCTTCTTTAATAAGGTATTTTAATGCTCAATAATTACATGTTTTAGGTATTACATTTAAAAAAATAAAATGAAATAATGTCCTGAAAATATTTTCTTTAGGACAAAACAAAATCTTATTATTATTATGTTCCATATGCTGGTCAATGTATTTTTATCTTATTTCATTTTTTTACTTAAACATGTGCGGCTTATCCTCCTCCGTCGTCACCTTTGAAATCATGCGCGTGTTCGAAGTGCATGCTGGGAAATAATAATAATAATAATTTAAACTTTTAATTATTATTATTTATTTTTTTTTTTACAAAAAATACATGTACATTTTAAACCAGGCTACAAGACACAATGATACACCCTGGCACTTGCTGGAGAAGTAAAAAACAAAACAAGTCTCTTGATGCATGCTCGGTAAAACGGGTGGAGCAAGTTCTCATCCGGGGATTTACAGCGGATTTGCTGAGAAGCGGCCTTTGGCTGCGTCCGAATATTCCCTCCTATCTCCTTCACTATCGACTGTTCCTTCACCACGGAAGTGTTTCAGTGCTGGCCATGATAAAGAGCGTCCGAGTTCTCTTTAAGCTCATGAAAAAAGTCTCACTGCTTCCTTTTTTATTTTTATACTTCCTTTAGCCAAGGAAACACTGATGCATCCTTTACCAAAGGAGACGAGATAATGCTGACGCACAATTCCTTGCGGTAACAACATTTAAACGGACACGCACACCCGAGTGCTGACAAATAACGGAGATCATGTAAGTTACTAACGCAATAATATGCCTTGAACAACTTTAAATACATAATATAAAAGCCATATATTACTATATGTAAGACAAATTATTAGATTATAACTGACATAAAACAGACATTCTGGTTCAAGAATAAGAAATCAGAGACATTCTTAGCCACATTATGTTTTATTCAACATAATACATATTTCTGATTGGAAGGTGAGTGTGAGCAACCATTCTCAATGTGACATTCTTTTAGTTTAACTTTTGCTCCTCATAGCCTGGTAGCCTATTTTCCTTTGATTTACATTCAAACAGTGTGATTTTTGAGATTATATTAGTGGAAAGTGCTATAAATGTGCTTTTAATCCATTTCCGGAAATTTGTAGTTTTCACCACGCAGACTTCACTAACCTTCGCAGATTATTACGTCACCTAGTTGAAGTGCCCGATTGGCCGTTTCCTTTACTCCTCTCATAACACCTTTCCTTATCTCGTGACGTCATCCACGGGGTTATGGAAAAGTAGATAAAAAAGGAAATCGGAGGGACTATTTGGACGCTGGTGTACTTATACTGCCAGCTCGGGCCGTTCCAAACTCACAGCAGGAATCCCCCCCTCCCTGTCTTTTTTATGGCACGGTAGAACGGACGTGATCACCAGCTCAACTCAGTTCCCACAGACAAACACGTCATTACGTTCATTTACGACACATGTGACATTACGTCATCATTAAGCGACTCTGGGTTTGTTGTTGACAGTACATGCCGTTAATTTTATATCTTCTGTTGCGTAGGGTAACTATACGTCCAGATTTACCCAGACACGTCCTCTTTTGGATTATACGAACCGACTGAGTTTCCCAGGGTCCCTGAACGCAACACGGTCATTCAAATGACCGTAACTCTACTCATATTTGCTCTATCGGGAAAAATAACATCAGTTTATGGAAGATAAAAAGTTGCTCTTTACAGCCAGTGTCGGTAAATTAAATTTTACGATGATGTGCAGGGCTCCAGTAATGATGGCTTCATACAATAATAATAATAACAACAACCACGGTACACACAACAGAGAAGCTTCCAGTGAATATTTTACAAATAAAAAAAGTTCACTGATGGTGACATTGAGACATTGTGTGACAAAGATATCACAAGTTGTTATTTTGAGAAGAGTCATATTTATGATTAAAAGGTATGATTGTATTATTCTATAAAGTCTAGAATTATCTGGCTCGTCTTCCTTTCTGTGTTCACAGCATAACCTTATATTTAGTTCTAAAAAAAATTGTTTACAGCTAATTTTACTCATTATTATTACACATCATCCTGCATGTGCATTATATACAGTATAAATGTATAGATTTTACCAACTGTTAGAGAAACATTTTTATTAAATACAAAGCAAACGACATGCAAACAGAAAAACAAAGATGGAAATAGTGTTTTTAAATTGTGAAATCAGTGACTTGTTGAAAAGTGCTGAGGTGCAGTGGAGGGTCTCCTTCTGCAGAGATGTGATAATGAGGGGTTCGAGTAAAACCCGGAATTCCGAGGAATTTCCGAGGGTACAAATATGCATATAAACGCATAATACTGGTATATTAACCCATATAAACCAAAAAATATGGAAATGGGACATTTTACTGCTGCAAATGTAAAACATATTACTGGTATTATGAGAACAGGATACGTTTTTTTGGTTTATGTGGGTTAATATACCAGTAATATGTATTTATATCCTCAGAAATAGCCGGACCCGATGATGAGCTGCTACACTTTGTTACTGTCCCGCTGTCGGTTAAGTAAAGAGAAGTCCTGACGGTCATGGTGTCCTCTGCCTCCATTAGTTCTCTGAGATGTCGTTCATATAACCTCTGGTAACGCCAACTCTGACCTTTTCATCGTCTAACGAGCACTTCTGACACCGCTATCATTACGGAATGCTGATGTTTATGTGCCGTAAAGTGTCGCGCGGTACCAACGACACTTCATTTGCGCGCGTCCAGTTGCGTGTGCGCATGCGCGGCACGCTGTTTGGACCACCTCTTCCAGCGGGACCATCGGGCCGTTGTCCCCCCTGCGGTGCAGTTCACAGCTACGCAGGCCAGACAATGGTCCCCCATGGTTTCACACATGCACAGAGCTGGTTAGGAATGGCCCTGGTTCTGTTGCAATGTCAAACCTTCATCTTATTTAACTAATATGAGGTGCTTGTAGTTCTTACCCAAACCTTCAGTTTTTAAAAAAAACAGGAACCCCATGGCAACCAAGGCCTCTTCCTTTTCTGGCTGAAATATCTAACAAAAATGTGTGTATGTGGTGGTGTAGTAAGCAAACCTTTTCAACTCCTTTGTTCATTCAAAGTGTGTTAGCAGGTTCTCTGTCACAGCGAATGGTTACCAAGAAACACAGCACGACACGTATTTTTTTTCTCCCCGTGATACAGGTGCAGGCATATTCATCACATGATTGACATACGTCACTTCCTTGGGGGAAAAAAAAACAGAAAATGGGAACACATCTCAACACCCCCACTTGTTCACTCTTTCTGATTCCCTTTGAACCAAATAAGTAGGCCTGTACAGTGTACACCCTAATAACATAGGCATTGTGTTTACATATATCTGTCCCTGATACAGGTATAAGTCACACACCAAACAAAATCATATCAAACTTTGACAATTGAGATTTGGTTTCTGACTTTGTCAATACATCAGCAACCATTTCATTAGTGGGCCAATAGATCAGGTGAATCCTGCCTGTATTAACTTTGGGTCTCACAAAGTGATATTTGATATCAACGCGTCTACAGCGTTGTCTCTGTACAGGATTCTTGGCTAAAGCAATAGCTCCCTGGTTGTCCTCGTATAGACTACATGAGTATTTGCGGCCATCAAAACACTCCAAGAGCTGCTGTAGATACATACACTCTTGTATGGTCACGGCTAAAGCCATATACTCAGCCTCGCAGGTGGATAGTGCTACAGTAGGCTGTCTCTTACTTTTCCATGACACTAGTGGTCCATCTTTGTTTAGGCTAATGCAGTACCCTGTGGTGCTTTTCCGGTCACTCACATCTGCAGCCCAATTGGCATCACTGTAAGTATAAATGACATCATTATCACTGTACTTTCTGAAACAGCCTTTTGCTTCCTGTCCCCTTCAAGTATCGCGAAGTATGCTTTACTGTAGCCCACTGTTCAGATGTAGGTCTTGTAAAATACTAAGATAGTTTACTGACCACAAAATTCAAATCTGGCCTAGTACAGGTGGCTAGATAGATTAAGCTGCTGACTGCCTCTGTATTTTCTTACATGATTCATTAATTCATCATCATTATAATCTAGTTTCTGCTCACAAGGGGTAGCTCTAGCTTTACAGTTTACCATGTCAAACCATTCCAATATTTTATGAATATATCTTGATTGGGTCATTGTCATACATTCATTAGTCTGCTCAAAATCAATCCCTAGGAAATGTTTTAACTGTCCTAAATCTTTCATACTAAATTTTGACTGGAGCATTTCTTTCACACATATAAGTACATTCTCATTACTGACGGCAATAATCAAATCATCAACCCATATTATGATGTGAATGATTTCATTGTCTTTCATTCTGCTATAAACACAGTGGTCAGCTGGGTTCTGTACAAAATTGTTCTTGCACAAAAACTCATGCAACATATAGTTCCAGTTACGACCTGACTGTTTTAGTCCGTATAGTGATTTTTGCACTTTACACACCAGTCTGTCCTTAGATTTCACTTTATAGCCTTGTGGTTGTTCAATGTAAATCTCACACTCTATTGGTGCATGTAAATAGGCGGTTTGCACATCCATCTGATGTACTATGAGATTCTCCTGAGCTGCCTTTTGTGCCAGCAGTCTGATACTGGTCATGTTCGCAGTAGGGGAGAAAGTCTCATCATAGTTCACACCTTTCTTCTGACTACATCCCTTAGCCACGTATCAAGCCTTATATTTGTCTGATCCATCTGGGTTCTTTTTGAGTGCATAGACCCATTTACCCCCCACCACATCTTTACCCAGTGGTAGTGTGGTCAGGGTAAAGGTCTCATTGTCCTTTAAAGATTGGATCTCTTCATTCATAGCACTAACCCACTGTTTTACATCTGGTGAGGTTATAGCCTCTTTGCATGTTTGAGGTATGTTACATAAAAGTCTGTAACAATAATCAATATTGGTTTCATCCTCAAAACTACATACATAATCATCTAAATAACCAGGTCTCCTCCTCTCTCTAGTCGGATAGCGTCTCTGATCAGATATGTTCTCATCCTCTTTTGGTGATTTTTCTGGCTCTTTATTCATCATTTGTATCTAATTATCACTCTGCACTGTGATTCCTTGTTCTTCAGATACTTAACAGGTGGGGTTTTTACAGTCTGTCTGTTAACCACAAACTCATCCTCATCTGCATCCAGCACTTCTGCACTTGACTTGGATATAAACTCCACTAGTCTATGTTTTTGCACTTTTCTTTTGCTGGGATAGTACACTAAATAGGTGGGGCTATTCTTATCGTATCCAACAAAGACCCCCTTCTCACACCTTGAGTCCAACTTTCCCTTCTGCTGTTTGTATGAATAACATAATTGTCCAATTTTTTGCATTCTTGAAACATTGGGCTTTCTGTCAGTTAGCATGTAGTAGGGAGTCTGCTTAGTACGGTTGCTAAAGCATCTATTCCTCACTACTACAGCTGTTTGGACAGCATAGGTCCACATCATCTTTGGTGGCCCACTTTGTAAAAGCATACACCTAGCCATGTCAAACAGTGTTCTCCAGTTGCGTTCAGCAGTGCCATTCTGGTGTGGAGAGTATGGGGCAGATGTCTCATGCCTAATACCACTCCTGCACATTAAACTATTGAACTCTTTTCCTGTGTATTCTGTTCCATTATCAGATCTCATACATTTAACATGCCCATAAGGAGCTATGTCCGCCAGAAAATTCTCAGTAGCTTTCACTGTGTCACTTTTATTTTTCAGGAAATACACAAACATTGCACTAGAATAATCATCCGTAAATGCTAGTGCATATTTATGACCTTCTCTGGACATTGGGTCGATTGGACCAGCTAAATCTGTGTACACCATTTCCAGAGGTGCTTTAGCTCTGGCATCTGGACTTCTATTCCTGGTTTGTATAAACTTCCCTTGTGTGCAGACTTCACATTGTGGTATAGTTTTGTTTCCCTTATCTTTTAATTCCATACCATCAACTACATTCTTCAGTTTCATGATATCTCCATAATTGCAATGTCCTAGGATTTCATGCCAAGTCTGTAAATCATGGCATTTCTTACACTGGTCATTGCTAGCATTGTCTACAGTGTGCAGATAGTAAAGTTTATTGTGTACATGTATTGGAAATTTGGTACCGTCTTTATGTAACAGAACATTCTTCTTCTCACTGAAGATGACCGTAGCTCCGCAGGAGGTGACAGCCTTAACAGAGAAGATATCCTGGGGATATGTCGGAATTTACAGGGCGCTCCTCAGCGTTGTTTTGAAATGACGCCCCCTGCTGTCGACCAGCCACACCTCTGCATCCCCTCTGCGCTTTGCGACCCCACTCCTGGTACTATTAGCCAGCTCAACGCAGTGCGTCCCGGCTTGGAAACTTTCGTCAAACTTCCTGAACTTTGTGATGTCTGTGATTATGTGTGACGTTGCTCCCGCATCCACCATCAGACCTCTGCTCTTCACGTCTGGTACCGGCATCTCCGCGTCGCTTATGCGGAAAGCATACTCCTTCTCCGCCGCGTCAGACACTCCCCGTGCGTTATCCCGCTGCTGCTTCTTCCTTCTACACACTGCGCTGTTGTGTGTGGTACTTTTACAGTGATAACACCACTGTTTACGCTGACAGCCTCTGGATATGTGGCCTTTTGCTCCACATTTGTAGCACACAATGTCTGGATTGTCCTTTGCGCTCTGTGCGCGTCATCACATTGTCTTCAGGTGCAGTGATTTTTGAGAGATTTTTAACAGCTGTTATTCCTCAGAACTGTGCTTTCAGTTGTGACATCAGTCATACCAATTTTTTTACGGTGATGTAAAATGAATCGTTCATTAAAAAATTCTTTATCCCAACAGTTATGCTTCAATTATGAAAGCTTGGTAGTAACACTGCCTTATTTGCCAAGACAAAACTCGGTCAATAAGAACTATTCAAATATTTATTGAGATAGTCTTTTGCTTTTGAGCAGTTTCACATAACAGACATTAATTAAATTTTACCCACTGTTTTAGTCAATGTATTGGCATGCATTATGAATTAGTCTTGCTGTCTCACAACTTGATTGCAATGCAGCTTGATTTAATGACTTTGTATTTCTCTCAAATCTGATTAATTATTATTGTTTTTCTACATTAGTTTTTTTCTGTTACACCTCTGTCCAGCTTGCACTCATAGGCACATATGAGAATGAGATCATTCAAAACATGTCTTTAGGATCAAATTAGGACTGTTTTAAAATATCAAGAGGTTATGGATTATCACAAGACAACATGAAGATACAGTATCTAAACATCTAACTAATCTTTGAAACAACTACAAAACTGTTGCAGCAGATGGCAATGTTGCTCTGGCTTTAAAAGACAAACAGCATGGAGGAAAAAAACAGCAGCTCAGCAGGCAGTAGATGGTAGTCTAGCTTCATTTTACTATTGGATGGGTGAGTTTGAGAGAATTCTTGGGGGATATGGAGGTCTCTGTTGTCACGCATACTGGAAGATAACCATAGTATGAAAATCTTAACACGGTATGGGGAAAAGATTGAGTGGGTGGTGGGATAAAGAGGAATGAATGGGAAAAAAAGGGGTGTCAGAAGGATAAAATAGGATTCATGGAGGTTGAACAGAAGGACAGAGTGTATGAGTGACAGAGATTAAAGGGGCTGAAACACATGAGACGGAGCGGATGGTGGAAACAGGGCTGGTTTTATTCTGATGAGAGTGCTGGCAGAGGATGGTGAGTGGGTGGGAATATTCTCTCACACCTGCCATTGCGTTAGACTACTTAATCTACAAAGCTTACACAGGAATTCAGTTTAATGGCATTATTAATGCCTTTTGATAACATTGTAAATGTCACCCAATCATGGACCCGCTGCCTCCCTAACATTTGCCCATATGGCATGGGTTGTTTAGTAAAGTCAAGGCATTCCTTCCTGAATACTTTATTTTTTGCTCTAGTCACTGTGTGAAACATGGTCAACTGCATGCAAACTAATACATATCTCCTCATGTATATTAATTTCCATACAAAGAGCAAAGAAAGAAACAAGAGGCTAAAAGCATTCATAACTTGCTCAGCTTGCTTTTCTTGATGTGACTTGCATGAATTACTTCAGGCACCTATTTAATTTCCTCAACCGAGTAGCACTGTAGTACAATTAACCAAATGACCCTTTAATCATGTCATCTCTCTGTATGTATTTCGCTGACAGAAATGAGCAAATCTGAGTGCCCATTTCAGCCGATCACCCAAAGCAAAATATAATGGAAACCTAATGAGGTGTATTAAATGTCGCTATTTTCTATTCCCTCACTTTAACCAGACACCAGTTCTAAATAGAGGTAGTTTATGTTCCTTTTTTTTCCTCAGAGAAACAGAAAACTTATAAGAAATATGTAAAAATTATGCTTTTTTTGTATACAGATTATCACTTTTTTTTCCTGGTGGATGGTCAACAAGACAATGGAAAGAAATATTTATTGATGAAGGAAGTAAATCCCCTTGTCTAATAATAATGCATTGGAATTTATGTAGCTCCTTTTAAAGACACTCAAAGCACTTTACGATGCATTCATTCCACACACAGTGGTGGGAAGCTACTTTTGTAGCCAAAGCTGCCATGGGGCAGACTGATGGAAGCGAGACTGCCATACTGCGCCATCGGCCCCTCACACCACCACCAACACTCACGCAAACACCACATTTATAGTAGGCAATGTACAGTCTGTAGAGTGCCCTAAAGCTGCCAATTAATTTTCATTAACGACTGTCTGTAAGGACCATTAACCAGGATAGAAAATAATTACCTCACCAAGAGAACTGACCTGTTCATGGCACAGATAAGTGTTAACAAACGGTGCACCTTTGTGACACAGCTGTCATACACAGACTGTGGTAAAATTATTTCTGATGAATAATTTGCAATTGAGACTAATGGGAATCATTATGCTAATACACTGAATAGGGACCAGCCCTTGTAAACAGATGTGTCTCTTTGTGGGCGACTGTGGATCAGGTGGTAGAGGGTCATCTTCTGATCGAGAGGTTGGGGGTTCGATCCCAGTACCTGACTATGTGTCGAAGTGTCCTTGGGCAAGACACTGAACCCTAAGTTGCTCCCAGTGGTCGACTAGTGCCTTGCATGGCAGTCCTGTCCCACTGGTGTGTGGATGTGAGAGTGATTGGGTGAATGAGCTGATATGTAAAGCTTTGAGACTGCTTCAGTGTGGTGATAAAGCGCTATATAAATCAAGTCCATTTACCATTTGCTTCTATGAACAACTTTGGAAGAGAAATCTGCTCATCCAATTAAAGGTTGCATTTAAAAACACAAAGGGGCAGACCTACTAAGATGTCAAATGATTGCTGCAATATTTCTTGTGTGGACAAATACTTTAGATGCACAATTTCCTTACCTCCTGTGCCTCATTAAAGTTGCAGCTTTAATGCAGAGGTTGTTGAGATTGCCCTATTTAAATAAGTGTTTGGCACTTATAAAGTGTTCAACATGAAGAACGTAGGAGAGCTGAGTGAGTGAAAGCGCAAAATTAAATCAGAAGCTTTTAGAGTGAGATGTCTGTCACTTTAAACGATCTTTGCACGCATGCATGTTTATCTTCTGGGTTGTACTGTTTCATGTTGTGTGAAGGTAATAAAACTGTGGCGTGCACCTGAGTTGAGAGTAACATTTCTCCTGTGGTTCTTCATCTAACGAATAAAGTGGGTTTAATACACGGTGTAGAAGGATGTCTACACGAGCACACACATCGAGGGAGAGCTCCCGGCCGGCAAGAGAGGCTGCTAACGAGTCAACAGGTTATGGGCCTAGACATACTCCAAATCATCTCATATACGGACGCGGGCCGCCGCCACAGTTTGACGGAGATGAAGCAAGATACCACATTTGGGAGGCAAGATTCATGCTGCGTTTAGTTGCTATGCTGTAAAGGAGTGGAACAAACTGCCAGCTGAGCTGAAGTCAGCATCCAATGTGAACATTTTTAAATCAAAGTTAAAGGCACTTTTTTCTCTACTGCGTATGATTGAGAAGGAGAGTTTTGGTCTTGTTTTTGACGTAATGTGTTTTTTGATTATTTTAATTGAGTTTATTGATGCTTTTAAATTATGTTCTTATAGATTTGAAGCTGTTGAATGTTTTCTGTTGCACTCTTTGTTCATGTAAGTCACATTGAGTTGCCTTGTGTATGAAATGCGCTATACAAATAAATTTGCCTTGCCTTGACTTACTTAAAAACAATTGGCCTCAAAGACACCATACTGGGAAGGGATTTAATGGTGGCGGAAGCCATGGAGACTGGTAGGAAGAATGAACTTGCTTATGGAGAACTGTGCGGTTTCTTGGATGATACGACACTAATGCTAATACTGTATGAAGCCCCAGACGACGGGAGGAAAAGTCTGGAAATATTGATGCGCCAATTTGAGTCAGAAGAAAAAACGTTGGCTTATACACAGAGCCAATCAACATGCTAATGCCTAATGGCAAAGAGCTAGTGGACTATTTGACCCTTATTGAGAAGATAATTGCGGCATTAAAAAGAGCAAAGGAACCACTCAGTGATGCACTTCTGGTGGCGATGGTGCTAAAAGGCTTGACGGATGAATAAATAGACCCTTTCCAAAAAATTAGAATATCATGGAAATTTTGTTTAATTTCCATAATTCCATTCAAAAAGTTAAACTTTCATAGATTGTAGATTCAGGGCCCACAATTTTAATAATTTCAAGTATTTATTTGTTTATTTTTACATAGTTTGGGCTTCCAACTCATAAAACCCATGAAAACAGGATTTCAAAAAAATTAGAATACTGTGAAGAAATCATCATTTACTTTTCAGTTTTTGTAGGAAAAAAGAGGAGAAGAAAGACTGGATTGTTGGCCAGTGGTCCAAGGTCCTCTTTTCTGATGAAAGTAAAGTGTGCATTTCATTTGGGAATCAAGGTCCAAGGGTTTGGAGGAAGACGGGTGAGGAACAGAACCCAAGCAACTTGTCGTCCAGTGTGAAATATCCACAGTCGGTCATGATTTGGGTGCAATGTTTTGTTCTGCATGTAACTCAGACAAGAGAGATGTTAACCTTCATTGACAAGTTTTGAATGCACGCTGCAATACCGCAGCAGGCCCCAGACTGATGAAGTGATGACCGCAAAACACCAAGCGTCCCAACCAAAGGAAAAAGAAGGGAAATATTCCAACGGGGATTGTTTCGTTTGTGAGAAAATGGGGCATAGAGCAAGAAACTGTAGAAACAAAGAGAAGAAAAACCACCGGAGCTGCAGGCAGGAAACTTGCTCTGCATACGGTGGCCACAAAGGGACAACCATTTCAGGAGTGGAGCAGGATCGCACTTCTGTGCGAGAGAGACAAAGTTCAGCTTTAAAAGGAATAATAACAAAATTGTGCTCCCTAATGATACAACATGCAATATGAAGGTAAGAAGTAGATTGTATTACCTGGACAATGTGACAAAACAAGCTGGCATGAAATAATGTGCCACTGCAATTATAGTGATGTTCTTACACATACTTACCACTCGACGTGAATCATTGCGGACCATGAACAAGTTTAACCTTCTCTTTAACGTTCTAAAGACAAGTGGGAAATCAGTACTGAGCAACATGCAGTGCAAACTGAAACCCACAGTAGAGGAGTTACACATAAAAAGCTACGGTTGTATTATATCCAGCTGCACTGTTTGCTTCATTACAACATTGTTGTACGTGTTCATTTGTTGTGGTGAACTTCCGTGAAGTGTCTCAATGCGTGTGCGCGCACTGTGTGTTTGGGATCCCCCAAAATAATCCCTGTTTTTATTAAAAAAAACAAAAAAAAAAACAACCTGTAATCTGAAAGCACGTTACCCCTCCCCCACAAATACAATTAAATATCTAGGCTTAAATATATCACCAAACCTAAATGAATTAATTAAACTGAACCTAGATCTGCTGTTGGATAAAGTCACAGAAGATCTGCTGAGATGGAACAATCTCCCCATCTCACTCCTTGGCAGAATAGCCTCAGTTAAAATGAAAATCTTACCTAAAATAAACAATCTGTTCTCTATGATCCCGCTGAAACCACCAACACAATGGTTCAAAAGATTAAATTCTGCAATTACAAAATTCTATGCTAGGAATTAAAAACCCAAAATAAGCCTTTCAACCCTTCAAAAAAACAAAAGCGAAGGTGGGTTGGAAGCCCCTAATTTCACGCATTATTACCTAGCAAACGAAATTCTATTTTTAACTGAATGGCTAAAACCAAAAGAATACCACAACACCTGGCTAGAAATAGAGCAGCTACACTGCAAACATATTAAACTCTCTGATTTCCCTTTTATCACTGCAACCCTCAAACTGCTTTAAAAACCCACTGATTGCCTCCACCCTGACTGCGTGGTGGAAAGCCCTGGACATTACAAATGTTCAATTAAAAACTAGTATGCTGTCTCCAATCTGGCACAACCCCGACTTTAGAAACAGAAAAACACCACTCTATCTAAAAACATGGGAAGAGAGTGGAATTATTCATCTCCAAGACCTCTTCGAAAATGATAAGATCAGGACATATAACAATCTAACCCAAACATTCAATATAAATAAAAGTAATTTTCTTCAGTACTCACAAGTAACAGAGACAATTAAGAAAAATACCGCAATAGATTTAATCACCTTACAACCTCCAGAACTGGCCATATATATGAAAAAAATCTCAACAAAAACAAAAAAACTGTCAAAAATATACTGAGCACTCTTGAACACTAACTCTGATCACTAACCAATCGCTAAATGGGAAGCTGAACTCTCAATCACCACGAACACCAATTTCTGGACCGAATTTTGTTGTAATACTTTTAAGATGACTAAAAACACAAATCTTCAGCTAATTCAATACAAGGTCCTCCACAGATCCCACATTACACAACAGAAAATGTATAAAATGGGCTTCTCCCCAACAGACATCTGCTCTCAGTGCACCCAGGGAACAGCTGATTCATATTTACATGCCGTATGGCTTTGTTCGCCAGTTCAACAGTTTTGGTTTCTAATCACTGAAAAACTGTCCTCCATTTTGGACTGCAAGGTTCCTCTATCTCCAAATCTATGTCTGTTAGGAGACCTGACTATGCCTGATCTTCCAGCAAACCAATCACAATCCATCCTTGCGGCACTCGCCATAGCAAAAAAAACAATATTACTGAATTGGAAAGATAAAAAATCGTTAAGCATAAACCAATGGCGAAATCTCCTCATAGAATTTATTTCCATGGAAAAGATGTCTGCTCTCAGAAAAAATAAAATAACCTGCTTTGAGAAGCGTTGGACTCCTTTTCTAATTGCATTGAATCTCGATTTTTCAATTTTAGCCTGATGATCTAGCCTGCAAGCAACTGCCAGCACCACTCTTTACTAACACACTGATCTAACTGTAGACCTGGACATCCATGGGCTTGTGCCTCTGCGGGGGCGTGCGTCCCTTTCGGGTGCTCTCGTGGTCCCTGTGCGGTTTGGTGTTGCTCTCCTGCCCCCTTCGTACACGTCTGGGTGGCCCTTGGGGCTGGGGGCCTGCGTGTTTCTCTGCCACTCTTTCCTCTTGCTCTCTGTCCCCCTGTCTCGTCCTCCCCCCCTCCTCCGCCTTCACTCTGCGCCTGCTCTCCTGTTGGGTTTGGCGTGGGGGGCTCCTGTCGGCCCGGGATGCTGGTGGGGGGGCTGTGGCCTTCGCTTGAGGGGCGGGCGTGACTGCGCCGGGTGGGTAGCTTGGGGGTTGGCTCGTCTGGGGGCCTGGGGTGGTGGGGTTCATGGCTTCGGGACGGGGGGTCAGGGGTGGGGGTGGCGCTGGGGGTGGCTGCTCTTGGGGGCGGCGATTGTGTCCTGGGTTGTTGGGTGGCAGGGTGTTGCGGTGGGTTGCTCCGCCGGGCCGGTCTGGGCCGCCTTGGCCTGGTTCCCTGGGGCGCGCCTTTGCTGAGGGTGACCCCCCCCCCGGGGGCTCACTTGGGGGACCGCAGGGGCCGGCTTGTGTAGCTTTGGGGGAGGGAAGGGTGGGGCCTCGCCTGTGCTGGGGCCTCCCCTGGGTCGTGCTGGGGTAGCCAGGCCCTGTGGGTGCCGTGTCTGGGTGGGGGTGTCCCGGGGGTGGGTCTTTGTGTTCGGCGTCTCGGGGCTCGCCCCCCCTCTGTCTGCCCGGGGACTGGCCGCAGTTCAGCAGGGTGCCGCGCCGCCTTGGGCGGGGTGGGCTGGTGGCTGGGACCCGTTGTCCTCCGGGCTGTGCTGGCGTCGGGGGTGTCTCATGTCGGCGCGTGGGTGATTGGGGGTGGCCTCCTTGGGAGGGGGTGCTCTGCTGGCGACGTTGGTGTGGGGTTGCGGTGCCTGGCTGGGGGTGCATGGGTTCGCCTGCCTGTCGGTCCGTAGCTGGCAGGGTGGCCCTGCCTGGGTGGTTGGTGGCATCCTCTCTTGTCGGGGGGGCGGGGCCGCCGACCTGTGGAGGGTGCTATGTCGTGGTGTCGTGCGAGCCTGCGCTGGCCCTGGTGTGGGGGCTGGCCTCTCTCCTGCTCGGCCGCCGCCTGCTTTGGCGGGGCGGGCCGCTCTGTGCTGGCTGGCGGCGGGGGTCTCCGGTTGTGATGCTTGGCGCGTCCCTGGGGCCCGCAGTGCCGCGTGCCCGTCTGCGCCATCTACCCTCTCCGGTGGCCCGCCATGCAGATGGGCCGGGCTCCTACCAGACAGGCCTCCAACATGGGCACTTCACATCACTCACTCCCAGCTGGACTGGCTCACCCACTTGTTGCACCACACTCACATAGCCGACCCTTGGGGGGGCTGGATGGTGGAGAGGGCCGCCACCTGTGCTACTAAGTAGTGGCACCGGGGCGGCACTCCCACCTCTGCCTGCCCTACTAATCCCTCCAATTTTAATTACACCTCAACACACCACCCCCCGGAGGGTGGGACAACCATTTCCACCCTCCGGAGCTATTGCACCACATACACATATACTGTATACACATAGGCTGGATGGGGAGCACCGTTCCCCATCCAGCCTATGTTGCTGGGGGCTCTCTTTGCGGGGTCTCTCCGGGCGGTGCCGGCCTGGTGGGGCGTGGGGGTGCCCCTTCCCTACGGGTGGGGCTTGGTGCTTGTCTCGTCTCCTGGTTGCCTTGGGGACGCGCCTCGCGGCGTGTGGGTCTGGGGTGGCCTGCCGCGCCGAGGTGGGTGGTGGGGCACTGGGGGGTGCTGGCCTCTGTGCCGGGGTTGGGGCGGGGTTGCTTGGCACTCTGGGATGGTGCTCTTTGCTGGGGGGCGGCTCTAGCTGTTCCGGTGGTTGAGGTCGGTATCGGCCGCTTGGTAGGTCTGTCCTGCTATCTGCGGGCTGGCAGGTGGGTTGGTTCTGCGCCTTTGGCTGGGGGCTGCTGCTCCGCATCGGTTGTGTGCCGTTGGGGTGCCTCGCTCCTGTGGTGGCGGCCGCCGGTCGCCCTTGCGCCGGGGGGGCATTGCCCCGTGGCTTGCGCTGTCCGGTGGGGGGCGGGGCCTGGGCTGCTGTTCTTGCACCGCCTGGGGCTGTGCGATATTGCTGGGTTGTGGCCCGTTTGTGGGCTGGGGTGGGGGGGCGCGCCCCATGAGGGTTTGGCCCGGGGGCTCGCCCTTGGGGGTTCCCTGTCCTGCGGTGGGGCCCTTGGGGTCCGGCGGGCCTGGCCGGCTGGCCGGGCCGGTCTTGGCGGGGGTCTTCTGGGGCGGGTGGTGTGGGCCGTGCCCTACCATGCCTGTGGGTGCTGCGCCGGGTGGCCCCGGCTTGGGCGGCACCCTGCGAGCCGGGCTCTGCGGTTTGGCTGGGCCCTTTGATTGGGGGGATGGGGGAGGCTTTCTAGGGCTCATTGCGCGGGCGGCATCAAGGCAAGGCGATCTGGCGCGCTCTGGGGTGCCTGGTCGGTGTGCCTGGGGGCCGGCGGGGCAACTTGCAGCATCCCCTTGGTGCCCTCGGTGACTATGGGTGTGGACGCTGTCCCTGGGGGCGCTGCTCTTGGTGCTACTTCCGTTCCAGGTCCTTCTGGCCTGGGGTCTGATCCCTGCTGGCTCTGGGCCCGCCGGCGATTGCCCGCTGGCTGCCCGTTCGGCGCGGCTCTGGCCGTCTGCTGGGCGTGGGCCTTGGCTACGCTGCTGGGGTCTCGGGCGGGGGGCTCTCTGAGCCCTCCCCTTGGGGGTTGGGTGCTTGGGGGTGGGTGGGTGGGGGGAGCGGGATGCTGGCGGGGGGCCTTGGGGTTGGGGGTTGGGGTCGGTGGCGGGATGCGCTGGGTGCTCGGCTGCTTGGGGCTCCCTCAGATGTGTGTGTGGGGGGCGGTGGCTGCCTCTCAGCCTGGGATCTTGGGGGCGTCTGGGGGGTTGCTCGGCCGTGGGGGGGTGGCCTGGGGCTCCCTGGCCCCCACTCTTTCTGCTGGCCTGGCTGCATCTGCGAGCCCGGGGCAGTTCCTGGGTTTGCGGTAGCGGTTTTTTGCACATATACTGGTATACGATGCACTGGCACGCCTTTGGATGTGGGATAAAACTCATCCTGGGCTTAACTTTAGACACGTTAATCCCAAAAACTTGCTTTTGGTACTACCACTCACTCATTTCCCCTGTCCACAGCCACCACCATTATAGCTAAGCTTCATACTTGTCACTATACTGGCTTGATTACACAACATAATAAGCACAATATATTCTACAACTTCACATCTCACCCTCACTGTAAAACAATCTATTCTCCCCACCCTTTCTATTTCCTACCTTGAGTCTCTCCTCCCTGCTCCCTTTTCCCTCTCCCTCCCTCTCCACTTAGGTGTAGCACTGCTCTCCCTTTTTATATCCTCCCTCTAATAAAATATTTCTTACCCTTCCTTAGGGAGGGCTGGTGATGGTCACAATTAAGCAATAAAATAAATCAATTTATTTTATTGCAATAACAAAACATGCATTGCTGTCTCATAATGATTGCACTTCTTGTAGTGATGACCTTTGACAGCATGTGCAGACAAAATAA
This sequence comes from Gouania willdenowi, assembly GCF_900634775.1. NCBI lineage: Eukaryota > Metazoa > Chordata > Actinopteri > Blenniiformes > Gobiesocidae > Gouania > Gouania willdenowi. Next base: position 13,200,504 of record NC_041055.1, read on the forward strand.
ATAAAAAAAAAAAAAAAAAAGAAAACAAGTTTTTTAATATACTGTCACGGATTACAGTTACCGTACATGTTTTTTGATCTTCCGTGGTAGTTTTACTCTGGCTACTCAATATCAACGGCCAACAATATAACAATATAAATAAATAATACTAAATCTCAAAATTATATTTGATCAAATAATATAATTTCAATATATTTCATATCAGAATCACAATGAAACACAATTTCTATTTTTGTAGGCTATACTACAAACAAAATATTAAAATAATACATTTTTCATTCTCTTTTTCATATTTATCAAAATCTCAATAAAATACAAATTATATAAATATAGGCTATATGTACACATACAATATTAGAAATCATAAATCCTATACCTACATCAAAATAAACATGTCTTATAGTATATATTGCATAACATTCAACGTAGCCTGTTTCCGCAAACACAGGATGTTCACTGACAGTTGCTATGACAACAAGTGATTGCTGACGGTAGCATATTAGCTCAACCACCGGATCAATGAACACCCATAAAATGACAATTTGACGCAAGTAAATGAAATCAACTTTAACCACCAATAGCTATTACCGTAAGGACCTCAACAAATGTATTGTCACAAGTTTATATAATATTTAGAAAAATAAATGCGTAGATCCTTGCGGAGTTACGATAGCTTAAATGACAAACGGTTTTCGCTATCTGTCATTAACAGTAGCTTACAAAAACACTTAAGGTTAAGTTACTAATATAAGAAAGCACTGTAATTTGAACAGAACCTAAACAAGACCTCTTTTTGTTCAGATTAGGCACTTAGACATAATTAGGTACACAGGTGTTATTTACCCATTTTAATGAAATGTATACCCTTTTTATTTTTTATTTATTTTTCTATTTAAAGAGAGGGCAGTGTTACACCGAGGTGAGGGGGAAGGGAACAGGGAGGAGAGACTCAAGGTAGGAAATGGAAAGGGTGCGGAAGAGTTGATTAGAGTGCATGTGAATTTGCAGTTGTGCATATTGTGTTGTGTAATCAAGCCATTCTGGCAACAAGTGTGAAGCTTAGGTATAATTGTGGTGAATGTGGACAGAGGGAAATATGAAAAATGACTCAAAATACACTAAACTAAATATTTATACAAAAAACACACTAAAATGACAACAAAAAACAATAATTATACAAAAAAATGCACAAAAACACAACAGAAAGATAGAAAAATACACAACGACTCCAAAAAAACATACATTACAGAAAAATACACCGAACGAACAAAATATAAAAATGAGTAAAAAAACAACAAACACATTTATCATGCGCATGTTCCATAAAATTAAATCACGGAAATCACACACACTATTTTACTTTGTATCCGCAAATATTCCCCTTTATAACACTACAGAGTACAGAGTATGTATACCTCTTTGTACATCCAACCTTCAAACACATACTCATTCGGTCATAATTGACAACTCTACTTATGCTCCCACTATATGAATACATAATTCCAACGGATGAATTTCTCCCCGAGGCGGTACGAGTTTGACCTGAAACTTAGTCAACGGGTTCCAAATACCCTAAGTGTGTTCATCCGTTTATTTTTGAGTAAATTGGTGTAGCAAAACGTTAATTTTAAGATTAGGGCCCTCTCAATAATGAGTGCGGTATATATAAAAACAAGTCAATATTAAAAATGTTTTTGTACTGATAAAACCTATTTAAGTGAATATTTCATGGTTATTTAAAATTATCCCGTGATCCCAAATTTCCTTTAAGTCGCGGGTCACGGAGTCCACTTCCTCTAAAAAAAAAAAAAAAACAGGAGCTCTCTGAATAAATCATTTGAAACCGTCAGCCACTGGTGAGTTTTTTACCGACAAGTTTCCCATTGTTTAAACCATATAACTACATGTAATTGCTCACTAATGTGCCATTTCACTAGAGCCGGTATTGAACTCAACCCCTTCAATACTCCATCTGGAAAACTGCAGATTCTCTGTGGTGCCGCGCATGGAAGTTAAGCTCTCACCACTCAGTTCGAAGGTAAACAATGACTTATGTTTTTGAAAAAAGACAGCCGAATTGTAGATAATACTTTAATTTACTTACGTTTTTCTGATTGGCGTTATGGAGTTTTGTTATCAGCGTCTCAAACATTTCACGGGAACACACACACGGTATTTATTTATAATAAAAATATACTAAATGTATGATGTAAAATGTGTAAAAGTAAAATAAAACAAAAAACTAAATATTTATACAAAAAGTACACAAAATGACTCCAAAATCACACTACAATGGCAACCAAAAACAACTATACAAAAAATGCACAAAAAACATATTACAAAAAAATACAACAAAATATGAAAATGGTTCAAAATACACAAAACTAAATATTTACACAAAAAATACACGAAATGACTCCAGAATCACACTACAATGGCAACAAAAACACTAATTATACCAAAAAAATGCACAAAAACACAACAGAAAGATACAAAAATATACATGACTCCAAAAAACACAAAATTAAAAAATTAAAAAAACAACAAAAAAAAAAAAACAACAAACACATTTATTCAAAAAAATGCACAAAAACACAACAGAAAGATACACAAATGCACATAATGACTCCAAAAAACATACATTACAGAAAAATGCACCAAACAAAAAAATATAAAAGTGAGTAATAAAAAAAAAAAACAACAACAAACACATTTATCATGCACATGTCCCACAGAATTAAACCAGGAAAATTGCACCCACATTTTGCACCGGCAAATATACCCCTTTATCAGTGACGTGCCGTGACCACTAGGGTTGGGTAGGCAGGGAGTTGCAAATTGAGACCACCAATGACAATTTCATATGTTTCTGCTGGCAAGTGTTAATTCAATTCAATTCAACTTTATTTGTATAAAGCAATTTACAATTTACAACAATTTTCTGACTTTACCTTTGCTGAAGGTCTGGTAACTCAGGTGTTGGTCTCCCATCTTTTAAAAGCTATCGTTTTTTCCTCAAAAGAAAGGGTCTTTATCATCTCCAGCGCTGTCATCCTGCCTGTACTGTTATCCCTCCCACTAGCTAGAGAACATAGCAGCAACAGTCACGTGATATCAATTCACTAATGCACTGTGAACTTACGTATAGCATTTAGCATAGCACGGTTACGTCCAAAGGCAGCATAAAGAGCTGCCTTTTTACGTAAATGGTTGTCATATTGGGGAACTGACTGCGCAAACACATAAAAACACACTATGGCAGGGGTCACCAACGCGGTGCCCGCGGGCACCAGGTCGCCCGTAAGGACCAGATGAGTCGCCCGCTGGCCTGTTCTAAAAATAGCTCAAATAGCAGCACTTACTAGTGAGCTTTTATATATATAGATTTATTTATTTAGCTATTCTTGTTTAAATCACACTTACATGTAACTTAGAAATGACAATACATATGTATAAACACTTAAAATGTAAAGTGTTTTTTGTGTTTAATACATACATGCCAACCCTCCCGATTTTCTCCTGATTTCTGCCCGACATTGTCCGGGCGGACCATCCTTCACTGAGCGTCGTTTCCAGCCGGACAATAATAACGATTACACCGCATAAGAAGAGGAAGAAGACTCTTCTTCCTCTTCTTATGCGGTGTAATTATATTATTGTAATAATAATATTGTTGTAATAATAATAATGATTACACCGCATAAGAAGAGGAAGAAGACTCTTCTTCCTCTTCTTATGCAGTGTAATTATATTATTGTAATAATAATATTGTTGTAATAATAATAACGATTACACCGCATAAGAAGAGGTGTAATCGTTATTATTGTTCGGCCGGAAACGACGCTCAGTGAAGGATGGTCCGCCCGGACAATATCAGTGATGAAATCGGGAGAAAATCAAATCCAACCATGTGTAGGGAAGTGTTTCTGTTATGGTTATAGCCGTTGTTGTATAGGCTATGTTTAATTTTCCTTTTGTTGATTATTTTTATTTCAAGCATACATTGCATAGATTGATGGATAATTTATGCAATGTATGCCTTTTTTGTTTAATTTTATGTTGTATATTCTACTACTACCACCATTTACCATTTGCACGGGTACTGTGGAATTTGTTCTTTACTTTATATGTGTTTTTCAAATAAAAGGACACTGTGAAATTGATTTATTTCATTTTCTCTTTAAAAAGCAAACTTACCCCCCCCCCCCCCGCTCTTTTGAAAATCTCCCTAATTATTATTTAAGTGTGTATCAAACTGGTAGCCCTTCGCATTAATCAGTACCCAAGAAGTAGCTCTTGGTTTCAAAAAGGTTGGTGACCCCTGCACTATGGGAACAGAGGCAGAGCAGCAATGTGCTTTTGGGAGGGGGTGTGGCCTCCTCCTGCCTTACAGCGGAGTGAGACTGCAGCCATTCCAGGAAATAGTGATGTTTAGTCATTTGGGTTATGAAACGCACAAAATGCGGACACTTTCAAACTTATAGGTACTGTAGGCTATTGGAAATGGAAAAATAAATGATTTGTAATTATATTATAATTAAAACAAATAATCAAAATATCAATTGACCCTTGGGTAAGCACTGCCTACCTTGCCTACCCTGACTGCACGTCACTGCCCTTTATAACACGACAGAGTACAGAGTATGCACACCACTTTTACATCCAACCTTCAAATACATACTCATTTGGCCATGATTGACAACTCTACTTATGCGCCCACATAAATGCATACTTCCGACAGGCACTGCACTAGTCAAGCTATAAATTCAAGGATGGTCTGTGTGTGCATGTGTGAGTTCGACCTGAAACTTAGTCAACGGGTTCCAAATACCCCAAGTGTGTGTATCCGTTATTTTGGAGTAATTTGATGACGCAAAACATTCAAAACGTTAATTTTAAGATTACGGCTCCCTCGGTAAGAGCACGGTATTGAGCACGCTACTTCCGTTTTCCGGGTTCATGACGTCACTGTGTCGCAGTTTGTTTGGGTTAAAAAAATTTAAAAAATAAAACAAAAAAATAAACATGATTTTTACAAAAAGTACACAAAATGACTCCAGAATCACACTACAATGGCAACCAAAAACAACTGTACACAAATTGCACAAAAAGACAACTGAAAGAAGAAAAAATACATAATAGTATAATGATGACTCCAAAAAATATACATTACAGAAAAAATAAATAAAAAAATTAACAAACACATTTATTCAAAAAAATGCACAAAAACACAACAGAAAGATACACAAATACACATAATGACTCCAAAAAACATGCATTACAGAAAAATACACAAAACAAAAAAATATGAAAGTGAGTAAAAAAACAAAACAACAACAAACACATTTATCATGCACATGTCCCATAGAATTAAACCAGGAAAATTGCACCCACATTTTGCACTAGCAAATATACCTCTTTATAACACGACAGAGTATGTACACTTCTTTGTACATCCAACCTTCAAACACATACTCATTTGACCATAGTTGACAACTCTACTTAAGCTCCTCCCACTATATCAGAATCAGAATCAGAATCAGAATCAGCTTTATTGACCAGGTACAGTTTAGAACAATACGAGGAATTTGACTAGGTAGTTGCAGTGAAAGGAGACACATCAACACACCGGAGCAGCCATTTGCGGCGCCCACATATTTAGGTGAAAAAAGGGATCAATAACAGGAGGAGAGGAGGGGTGAGGGGAAAAAAACTGCCAGTTTGAAACTGATTTCCCTAAACAGAGAAAGCAGTGTGAAACCAGGAAAAAAAAACCGCCTCTGCAAACATAAATGTAAGCATGACACAGTCAAACAACTCGAGACAAGGCATGTAGGAAGGGTTGGGTGGGAGGTTGGCTGGTGGAGGGGGTCAGGTGGGAAGAACAACAGGAGTCCAGCCGTTTGGGGACATGGGCGTGCTGCCAGTCGGCGCTGCAACCACGCCTCCATGCAGCTGCGGTTGGGAGGTGGGGAAAGATGGCCGACGAGGCATTTGAAGTTGAAGACCTGTAGCTGCGTTACTGAAACCCAGATGACGTGTGGAAAAGTTCAGCATCAACAGTTCCAGGAGGAATGTAGGGAAGGAGCAGGGGGAGGGAGTGGGGGGTAAGAGCCGCCGTCTGCAGAAACTTCCTGGTGATAAGAGTTGAGACAACCTTGGCTTTAGCCTTGGCTGGCTGGGGAGCCGAAAGGGAGATAAGCAATGTGATTTGATACAGGCTATGTTAATTTCCAATAGCCTTCTGTCCTGGGTCTCTCTGCTGTAATCCAATGAGTGGCCTAGTTTCCACTTCCAAGCCGGGTCTCGAACTTCTCCCAGTTGTTATCCATAACGCGTAGACGATCCAAAAGCAGCTCTTGCTTGCTTTTGATATCGATCAACACATGAGTCTGAGTGTTCAGAGCCCTGCTACATCCTTCAGAAATCACTGGCAGCTTTTCCAAAACAGTCACCAGCGTAGTACGGACTTTTCGATAGATTAGGAAGCCACCAGCTCCGATCAGCAGCATGCCTACTATCATTATTCCAATCATGTAGATGTCCTCCACGTCTTCCACGGAAAGGATGGACAGACACACAACTCGCCACTTGTTCCAAGGGTCAAGTGTGTATCCAGCCGCAAACGTCCCGCTTGGACATGCGGGGTCACCACCCCTGGTTCTTTGCGTCGAAAAAATCTGATCGATAGCACTGAGAGACCAACTAATTAATTCCATTATTCCGGTTTTGGATGAGTTGCAGAGAGAGGCTCTTGTTAGTTTCACAAGACCTGACAAAGCAGCAGCTGGGAGAGAGATAAGACGGAAGGGAGGGAGAAACAGAGAGTGCGACTGACCTCGTCGAGAGAAGCAAGAATACATACTTCCGACGGGCACTGTACTAGTAAATAAAAAGATCGGGAGATTGTTTACGTGTCGTTCCCCTGCTGCACCTTTAACAGTTTGTGCGTTTGCTGGTTCAAACATGCGCAGTGGTTGTACGTTTTGTGTTTTTGTTGTTGGTTGTCTTTTCTTTTTATTATTCAGTATATTTTTCTCTTATTTGGTGTTTTTGTTGTCGTTTTGTGAATTGCTGGTAATGTTTAGTATTATTATAAATTTGAGCTAAACATGAACATTATAAAACCCCATATTTTTAATGCTTTCATTTGTTATTAGGACCGAGGGCCACAAGCGCCTTGTGCCCATCAGTGACCAGGGAACCTTGTCATGTCGTAGGCATGCCCCCGCGCTTTCTGAAAATGTGTAGTTCATGGTACTCAAAACTGGGAAACATTGTTATTGGGTTGGATTATTATTATTCTTTCTTTCTTTCTTTCTTTCTTTCTTTCTTTCTTTCTTTCTTTCTTTCTTTCTTTCTTTCTTTCTTTCTTTCTTCGTTTCCCGGTGTCGGAACCAACTCACCTACATTTTACCCACTGAACCATTACGTAGAGTCTCAAATACTCAAACAAAATAAATTCTCTAATTTCTGGCTATTTCCGAGTACGCCCCCAAGTACGCCAAAAATGCATTACGAGATACGAATTGCCAAAAAATTAATTCATCGTAGAATCATAAAAACGGACACAGAAGTAGACCATGACAAGACAAGTAAAAAATAATATGCAGACCATGCCAAAAAATACACAGGAAGTCCAGAATCTTGAATTGAAAATTGAAAAATTGCAAAATTGCTATTTTCGCTTACATCGTATTTTAACATATTTCAGTGGTCGCCAACCTGTTTATCGCAATCAACTGGTTGATCTTTGAAGCATTCCCTGTCGAGCGCTTCTCTCGTGTATGAAAGTGTGTGATTGCTGGGACACCTCATCGACACAGTTGCTCATGCAGATTCGCATGCGGTGGAAATTGACACATTGACTTTAATGGTAAGCTATCAGCGGCATTGCTGTTTCGCTGCAGTTACGGTGCAGTTACGCATCCAGTGGACATCCAGGGTGACAGAGAATATTTTCGCCCCGTACATTCCGTGGTCAGGACCCCATAGTGCCCAAAAACAACGGTGTGCTAGAAATCATCTAGAGAAGTGGGACATCAAAAGCCATGGATTTTTGATAACTTTTACGGTTTTTGCAAGGTGGAGCCGTGAATCTTGGCCTAATTTTTTACATTTTTTTTAAATGCTCCTATTTGCACATACAAAGTCGGATTTGCGTCAAGTGTGACTCAGTTGTTAAACTCCCTGTCCTAAACCAGCTCAATGTGGAAAAAGCGTTAGCGTCCCCTATCGAGTGACGACAATTTAATATGGGGCAAACGTATTTTAACGCACATAACATTTTTTTGAAGATGCTCCCATTTGCACATACTAGCTACGACTACTACTACTACTCCAGCAATGTTCTTGGATGTGATAGTACAGCAACACTTTGCGGCACGGCGAAGGCAGCGCAACAAAGGCAGTGCGGCAAATGCGAGGGCCGTTTATCGCCACTTGCGACTATATTTTCCTCCTTCTCTCTCAAGTACCCCCAGTAGCATGCCTGTCAAGTATCCCGTTGTGGCCGGGAAACTCCTGTAATAAACCTGGAAACAACTCAGAAAATAGATGAATAAATGAAGACGTTCTGGTGAAAAAGGCAAAGAACTGGTGTAAATACCTTGGAAACTGGAACAGAGAGTTTACCTTCCTAAAGAGCAGCAGGATGGGACACAGTTACACGTTCTGTTAGATTAATAACTGAGATTTTAGCGTCTACCACGGGGGGAGGAGTGACGTAAGTCACAGCATTTTAATGTTAATAAAGGTCGACCTACCAGATTCTAATCACATAATTGTATTTAGTAAGTGGTTGATAAGTGGCTATTTTAGATTTCTTGTACATCTATCTTAAAATATAAGGGATACTGGAACTTGGTTGGGCGGGTGGGACGGCTGGTAGTGGGCGCCAGAAAATTTCCCTTATTTTCAAATCCAAAACTTGACAGGTATGCCCAGTCGTGCCATTGTGTACCCCTAGGGCAGGGGTCTGCAACCTTTACTCTCAAAGGAGCCATTTAACCTCATCTCACCCCGAATAAAGTCCTCCTGGAGCCGGAAAAATACCGCCTCAATGTATACAATACAGTGTAATAAATTCTATACAGTTAAAATTATATAGAATAATGTTTTATTTAATTTGATTTGATTTATATTGATCAAGTAAATGGCAACTTAAAAGCAGTTTAAAATAAAATAAAATGAATTGACATAAAAAAATAACAAAACCGTGTCTTGCATCTTCAAATTCTTACGCATTTCAGTTTACATGAACACAATTTATATAAATAACATTTTTTATGTTAATGTATTTAATGTATTAATGCATGATCATGTGGTCAACACATGCTAATTGCTAATTTCTTGCCACACATAAAGCATGCATATTTAACCGGCACATTGGTAGTTAAAAGAATCTGTTCCCACACAATTAAAATCTCTGTTTTCTTCCAGAATAGTGTTTTTGTTGGTTTAGTTATCTTACCAGGGATTTAAAACTTAAGGTTTACCACAGGTGCAGGAAAGTTGATGGTCTGTAGATGTTGCAGGAGATGAAGTAGGAAGGTGCACAACGTGATTTATTTTTAAGTTAACAAATTGTTATATCATGATTTTATTTGTCATTAATCATTCATAGCCTCTGTAAGAAAATAACTCTTTATTTCAGTATTTTTTTAAAGCTATATGGAGCCATGGCAAAGGACTCAAAGAGCCACATGAGGCTCCAGAGCCGCAGGTTGCAGACCCCTGCCCTAGGGGTACATATTCCCTAATTTGAGAAATTGTGGTATATACAACAGAGTGACTGAGTGTGTGTCAGGGTTGAAATTTAATTTGTTTTGTTTTTTTAATTTTGTTTTTCAGATTTTACCTTTTTTTTTTTTTTTTTTTTAATTTAGTTAGTTTAACAAGTAATTGAATAAAAACGGGGGTGACAAAGGATGTGGTAAATGAATATACACAATTTAAGACCTGACAAATTATGATTTAGGACCTAGTTTACAAAATATGGACATATTCAAGACTAGAAATCATCACATTTAGTTAGTTCCTAGTTTGTTCATGTTTCTTTGCCTTCTCTGAAAAGTGATTTAAATGGGTCTTTATCCATGCTGGGTTGGCAGAATTATTTAATTTCTCTTTCTCCATTTTGCTTCTCCTTCTACCGTACCACAGTCATTTAATTGACTACTGTGACGTCAGCCCCTCCCATGGTGGGAGGGGGGTGTTGTGTAAATGATCCGGCTGCATACAACTCTGCACAGCCGCAGAGTGTCTCTGGGCACATGTAGGCTTCGCCCAGGGACACTCCATTGACTCGTATTGAAGAGGAGATACAGCTTTATTTTCATTTTTTTTTTAATTTTATTGACATTTACAAACAATTATACATAACTCTTGTTGGGAGACAACAATTGTGTTACAATCTTATATTCACGTACACATACAGTACATAGTCGAAATGAAAAGTAAATGAAAAGTAAATAACAAAAGTCCATCCCTAACAGTATTTAAATTGAATATTTGTTGCAAGGCAAGCTTATATTTATAAGCTTGCAACAAATAGCAACAAATATTTGGAGACATCATCATATACATTCTCAATATTTTTCAAGGATTTTTTAAATAATGATAGGGAGCAAAATAAGCTTTTAGTTAAATTTTAAATACTGTTAGCGATGGACTTTTGTTTTGCCATTTGTTTTTCTGTAAGTGGTATTTACCCATAATTATGATTATATTACAAAGTTTGGCATTCTTTTCTTTCCAAAAAGCACTTGTTCCAACTACAGTTGTGCAATTGTATCCATTCTGATTTTTAACCAATTTATCAGTTCTGGCCAAAAGTGTTTAGTTATGTCACAAGAGAAGAAAATATGTTCAATGGTTTCCTCATCCTTTGAAGAGAAGACACATGACTCCACCTCCTATCCAAATATTTTTTAAGTATTGTTGCTGCTGTATAATAATTGTTTGTAGCTTTAAATTGCATTTTTTTTTTAACTTTAGGGGGTATTGGTCATTTCATGAATTTAATACACTTTTTGTTTTTTATGCAACTGTCACTATTATAGATTGTAACATTTCTATCATAATTATGAAATAATTTACATTTTAATAATTTCTTTATCCTTTGGTTATTACGTTTTTTTAAAGAGATTTGATCCAGGTGTAATTTAGGTAAAATATTTGTCTGTTAGAATATTGTAAATAGTTTCTAATTAGATTTAGTGAGGCAACAGGTATTGCTTTTCAAACTTTATTGCACTCTCTGACTGAACTCTGAATATTAAATTTAGTCTGTAAAGCCATGAAACTTTGACATTCTGGATAATCAAGGTCATTTTCTGAGATAAAATGATATTCTTTTTGTACCAGCGCTGAATGAATAATGTTTTTCTATTGGATGTAACGACTCTATTGTTCCACAAGGTGGAGCCATGTGGTGTAAAATTATGGGTAAATGCCATCTTCTAATAGTGGAGAATTTGCTTATGGTATTCAGACAATTTCAAAGGCAGTTTGGATACTTCAAAATCACATTTCAAAAGAAATTTGAACCCCCCTACCTGATCAAAAATGTTTTCGGGGATATTATACCAAATTGAATCAGGATTAGCAAGAAAATATTTTATCCAATTAATACTAAAGACACCAACCATTGACTCAAAGTCAGTGGTTTTTAAGTCTCCTTTGTCATAGTTTTTAACAAGTTGTGCCTTTTTTATATAGTGAGTATTATAATCTAGTGTTTGTTTTCCTTATATTTTGTGGAGAAATATAAAGAGAATAACTTGGATGAACTAATTTTAGACGTCCTCTGATTTTGACAGTAAATTTCGACCAAATATAGTTAGGTCTTTTGTCAACCAGTAGTTGAGACTTTTTGTAACTTCTTTAAATTATCAAATTTTCAAATATTAGCAGGCGTTTGCTTTTGGGTTCCTAAAGTGAAGGAGAGATTAATATTACAATGATTTGTAAGAGGAGATGTTTGAATATCACAATTTGTAATAACATTTAGCAACGTTTGGGACACAAGCCATTAATAAAGCCTTGAATATAAGTTAGGGTCTGCTGGACTTATCCAGGTACATTTAATTAAATTGGGGTTTGCCATTCTCCAGTAATCTATGAAATTATTGTTTAAACAAAAAGCGCTTATGATATAGGCAGGTTGTGGTCCTTTTGGAGGTTTTCTGTCAAGCCACGAATCAGGGGCAATGTTGAAATAACCACCCAGTATTATGTTATGAGTACTATATGTTACACATTGTTTTCCTATAAAACAACTAGGGTGAGTTAAGGCTGGAATACACTGTGCGATTTTTTGAATCGTTGTACTCAGTGCCAGCTCAAACTGTGCAACTCAAGTGCAGAGCCCAAATGTGCGCAGCTCACGATGCATGTTCTCACACTATATGGACCGACAATCTGACTGCTCACACTGTACATGCGGGAGACTTCCATAACAAGAGGATTCTTCTACGAGCAATAAGGGAGGCAAAGGCTATAACATTGTTTTGAATATTTGTAGTGCAAAGGTCATCTGGAGGTTTGCTGAAAATGGCAATATGTGGGGTAGGAAGTATATTAATGTCCAAAACATCTGAAATCGTTTTAGAGAATAGTTGCCAAAATTTGGACAGTTTAGGACATGACCAAAATGTAGTAGGGGGCTCCCTTTTCTTAATTAACTAGGTAAGGCCACTTCCTGCCTAGTGGAGGAAGTGTCCTGTATAAATGTCCTCCATGTCTGGTGATCATTCTCGACTGTCGACCCGTCGGCGTTTTGTTTTCAGGGAATGCAATGTACAAGTTAGATGAAGAAGAAGAAGAACTCTGAAGCGTCGCCATTAAAACAGAAGAAGAAGATGTGGAGAGAGACTCGCAAATCTCAGCAAAAAGAGCTTTAAAAAAGAAAAGACGATGATGTGACGGACAGACGTGTGCAGTATAGTCCCTCATTTTTACAGTGGTCCTACGGTGTTCGCGCATGCGCAGTGTAAGAGTTTAAGGTAAGCCGGTCTGTGGCACTGCTTCAACTGTGAGATACCGTCACGAGGAGCGATTGGATTTCAAACATGTTTAATGTCCTTACGACCATTCGATTGCTGATCGGGAGCTGGTTGTGAGGTGTTAATCGCTTCTCGTGACCCCGCGTATACTACACGATGCACGACACACGATCTAGCAGAGACTAGCACGATCCCAAAAACGGACGCACAAGTCAAAAATCGGCTGTAAATGGGCCAAAAATTGCACAGTGTGTGCCTGCCTTTAGTTCTTCCCTGACATTTTGCCTTTTAGATTTACTGTATGATTATTAGCAGGCAAAAGAGTGGCTGTCAGGTAACATTATTTTTTTTTGTTGCCATTGTGGTCACTTGTATTATGCTTAACTAATTTGTTAAATGTTCTTTGACCAAATTCAGTTAAAACTACATTTAAATCTAACATTCTGTGTTGCACAACTTCTTTTATTGAAGAAAAAATGAGAAACTCCTTATAAAAGTAATATCTTTTTTTTTAATTATTATTATTATCAGCACCCCCACATATCAACAGGAAAAAAATCCTGGCGCTGAGTCTGCCTTGCAATTAACAAACTCACAGACAGAAAAACAGAAGACTTAGCCTCTTTGAACTACTCTAAATAAGAATAGATAATGATGAGCAGCAATGAGCAATTTGTCCAATAACATTTTTGTAACCCATTTCTTATCCTTGCTACAGAACCCAATATTGTTTGATGAACTCAGTTTAGGTTTTAACCCCACTTCACAAAAAGTGCCTTCCTTAAAAGTCAATTAAGGTGCAAAGAACAATCGAACATTTTCTTGACCACATTTACATTGACAGCATATCCCACTTTTAAGAGGGCTCTTCGTCCCCTGCACCACGCTTCCTCCACTGCTGGCCACAGCTTCGCCCGTGCCTCCCGATCTTGTCTTGAAAAGTCCTCCATGAACCGAATGTTCATCTCTCTGCGCACCAGGACCTCTTTTGACCATCTCCAGATCTCGTCCCGCGTTGTCCTCATGCGGAAGTGAATGATGATCGGACATGGCATCTTGTTTGTAGCTGCATCATTCTACTTTCTAACTCAATGTACAGTATCGACAGTTTCCCGAAGCTTATCCACTGACACAGGGATCACTCTTTTTTTTTTTTTTTTTAACATTTTTTATTTATGAAATGCAAGTCACAGACATCATTGTATACAAAAGTGTACAATTTCTTTTCTTTTTATACAGTTGAACAATTTGGATAAAAAAAAGACAAAAACTTGCTCCAAACAAAACAAAGAAAGCCAGCGCTCCTCTCACCCCAAACCCCTGAGCCTCTTAAATAATGACAGTGCAAATACGACTACAAAATATAGATGATAGAAATATACATTTGCATACAAAAATAAATACAGTATATACACATACACATATACATATATACACGTACCTCTGCACAGCACATACACCCCCACATATACATGTCCTGACAGGGTGAGGGGCAAGGTACTGCAAGCCAAAGCCAGCAGAGATGAGGAGCATGAGACTGACTCACTTCGACACCATTTGAGGTGAGGGCTAGTGAGCCATGCTATAATCTTGTTCATAGTGGCTGCCCAATAGTAACCAATAAGATTGGGTAGCCTCAGCCCCCCAACTGATCTATCCCTGCAGAGGGGTGTTCGATTTGCCCTTGGACATTTGTTAGCCCAGATGAATGATGAAATAATACCATTTATGGCTGTGAAGAATGATTTTGGAAGAAACACTGGGAGGCATTGGAAAACATACAAATATCTTTGTAGTACATTCATTTGAATTATTTGTATCCTACCTGCTAAAGATAGCGGCAGATAATCCCATTTTTGTAAATCGGATTTAACTGCAGTTGTTAATGAGGTCAAGTTCCTCTCACGCATAGTTTGTATAAAGTGTGCAATTGTCATGCCAAGGTAATTAAATCCTGTGTTGGCTGGTTTAAAAGGAATAGACGAGGGAGGTATGTCTTTGGCTGATTGGTATATTGGGAAGTATTCACTTTTAGAGATGTTAAGTTTATATCCAGATATGCGACCTAAAGAGTTCAATTGTGTCAGGATGTGAGGAATGCTTTTCAGAGGATTTTTGACATATAGAAGCAGGTCATCTGCATATAATGAAACCCGATGTTCTATGCCCCATCTTTCAATACCCTCAAATCCAGCCCTCATTTTCAGAGCAGCTCAATCGCCAGTGCAAACAGCATTGGGGATAACGGGCACCCCTGTCGGGTGCCCCGAAAAAGTGAAAACGGCGTAGAGCGTTGATTATTCATGCACACTGAAGCATAGGGAGAAGAGTAGAGTAATTTGACCCATGAGATAAGATTACTATTAAACCCAAACTGTCGCAAGGTAAAGAAAAGATATTCCCACTCCACCCTGTCAAATGCCTTCTCGGCGTCGAGAGATATTATGGCCTCTGGGGCATTGGAGGGGGATGGCGAGGGGATGACATTGAGGAGCGTTCTTATGTTAGAATATGAATGTCTTCCTCTTATAAATCCTGTCTGGTCATCTGAAATGATCAGGGGCATGACGGACTCTAATCGACGAGCTAATAGTTTTGCGAGTATTTTAACATCTACTGGAAGGAGTGATATTGGCCGGTAGGATGCACAGTTTAGTGGGTCTTTACCCTTCTTGAAAATTAAGGAGATGGAAGCTTGCATTAATGTGGGTGGCAGGGTGCCTTGTTGAAATTAATAATTAAACATGTCGAGTAAAAGTGGAGCTAACTGATCTGAGAATTTTTTAAAGAATTCCACCGGGTATCTGTCGGGACCAGGTGATTTGCCACTGTTCATTAATTGTATCGCTTCCTTGATTTCGGACAGAGTGATAGCAGTGTCTAGTTTCAGATTATTTTCAGGTGAGATCTTGGGTAGGTCTAGATTTTCAAAAAATGTATTTAGTTGATTTTCATCCGTGTGAGAATCTGATGTGTAGAGCTGGGAAAAGAAAGTACTATCTAAAAGTACAATTTATTTTGTCCGGGTCAAAAGTTATGGAGCCTGATTCGTTCATTATCTGGATTATTTGATTTGAAGCAGTTCTCGTTTTCAGCTGATGCTCTAATAGGCGTCCAGCTTTGTCACCATGCTCATATACTAGTCCCCGAGAGCGAAGGAGGAGCTGTTCAGCTTCAGTGGTGAGAAGGAGATCTAGTTCGGTTTGGAGTCTTATTCTTTCTTTGTACAGGTCCGGTGTACCTGTAGAGAGTCCATTATCCAAGTCTCCAATAGATTCCTCTAGCTCTTTTTGCCGGGACCTCCGCAATTTATTTGCATGTGAAGTGAAAGAAATTATTCTACCCCTCAGATAGGCTTTGAGAGTGTCCCATAATATAGAAGGGGAGGTTTCATTATTTATATTCATTTTTTATATTATTTATATCACTGAAGAATGTAATAGAGTCAGAGATATACTTACAAAAGTCGACATCTGCTAGTAAAAGAGGATTCAGACTCCATAGTCTGAATCCTTTCCGTTTCATACTAAAATGGAGGTCCGTGGAATGATCAGATACTGTGATGGGTAAGTACTGAGTCGAGATAATTGCTGAGGAAAGCTTTTTATTTTTCAGGAAA
The DNA here is from genome assembly GCF_900634775.1 of Gouania willdenowi. NCBI lineage: Eukaryota > Metazoa > Chordata > Actinopteri > Blenniiformes > Gobiesocidae > Gouania > Gouania willdenowi. Next base: position 13,217,130 of record NC_041055.1, read on the forward strand.
TAGTCTATACGGGAGAAGGAACGGTGCACATGAGAAAAAAAGGAGTATTGTTTAATGGAGGGATGTAAGAATCGTCAGGGGTCAATAAATCCGTATTGTGCCATAAATGTGGAAAGGGCCTGGGACATTTTGGTTGGTGTGGCTGATCGTGTGACAGACCTATCCAGTGTCGGGTCAATTACACAATTCATGTCTCCTCCCATTATTAGCAGATGAGAGTCTAAATTGGGAATGGTAGCAAATAGTGAACTTACAAGCATAGACTGATACTGGGATTACTTGTTTTTCGTATAATGTCCCCGTGACAACAACATAACGACCGTTTGAGTCTGTCAGTACTCTATCTGGGTTAAAGTGTAAATTTTTCCTGATCAGTATAGCTGTACCCCTTGTTTTCACGTTAAATTGAGAATTAAAACATTTGTCAATCCATGGCCTATTTAATTTTCTGTGATCTGCATTACATAAATGAGTCTCTTGAAGAAACATTATGTCGGCATTGAGGTTTTTAATATGGGTCATAGCTCAACCTTAAACTCTCGTCCCGGGTAACTGTAACTTCAGAATTTGGTGTTATGGACTATAAAGTAACTTTTTTTTTAAAGTTTTCACACACTGCAGGTGTTGCTTTTCGGCTATTGGCTTGAGGAACATAAAGAGCTGTATATTCACCATATTAAAAAGAACCCGAGGGTTGTTCGTGTTGGATGTAACCATATCAGCAAAATACATAGCCTTAGCAGATTTCACACTTTTCTGATAGTTATGCAAACTGTCCTTTAACATTTGAAAGGAAACCTGCAACTTATCCCTTTTCTACCTTCGCTCAGCTTTCCTGCACTCACTTCGAGCAGCGTGAGTGGACTCATTAATCAGATCTAGGTTTGGCACGCCTCGCTTTTAGCCATTTGCCAATAGTGACAGGTCAAAAGCAGCGGAGAACTAAGCAGCAGTGGAAGAGTTAATTACACAAAAGCAGTGCACGGGAATGCACAGGTTAACATTGCACAAAAAAGGCACATCAAAAAGAATCAGCTCTGCGCAAAAGTGGAGCCGGCACACGACGAAGGTGAGCTGGTATCCCAGAGAGGAGAGGTGGGCAGGAACTTCCATGTCTTTTCCATTCAATATTTACCAAGTCTAGACTCGAAGGTTGAAGATCCAGTAATGTTTGGTGATCATAGACCAGCAAGGAGATGACTTCCACTGCAACAAATGACAGTAGTGCCACAAACAGAACACTGTGTCCACATCTGACCAGCAACCTTAAAGCTTGACTCTGTCTCATTCATCCGAACTGCCACGACACTGATATTGTTTGGAACTTTGGGACTAACTTGGTGGTAATAAGCGCAGTTCACCCAAAAGTATAAAAGTATATAAAAAAAAAAATCCTGTCAAACACAGATGAGATTTTCCATTTTGTATAAAGTTAATATTTCAGGATACTCTGAGCCAAAGTTAGGGGTTTGTCTTGTTATAGCAATGAAAGGATCTTAGACAGTGAAGTCAAGGATCTTTAATTGTCATTTGTATTCATGAACGTGTTAATATACAGAACCAAATTATGTACTCGAGTCCCTCATTGATAGAGATGGATTACACAATCCCTATACAATTCAAAGAGGACAAGAAACAGTTGGACCATCTCTCAAAAAAGTCTCCCCAAAGAACTTTATCAGTCCAAAGTGCTAACCTCCAATGTAAAAGCTCCAAAGAAATCAAAGCCCCCAAAAAAGGGGAAAATAAACATTAGAATAAGTCCTCAGCTTTAGATTGAACATTTGATTTGGGACTTTCAAGTTAGATTGGATACTAGACACTTCATCATTTTTCTGTCTGTTCACCTTTCCTTTCTTCTTGTAGCTAACTTTATCTCTATCTCTACTCAACCTCCGACAAGCCTCAAATCTCCTCTTTGCCTAATATTGACAGTTATCTGGATCAGTGATTCGGATCATGGTACAATGATCATTGACACTTAAAGGCTTGGAAGAAGTTTCTACCCTCATTAATAACCATACAGCAGGCCCAAAATGGGTATTTTTCTTCGAAAAATTGTTATGAAATGTGCAATACAGATCTGATCCGGATGAAACGATAATCAATGCTCCTTTTTCTGCCCAAGACTGAAGTACATTATTAAAGTGATAATCCCTAGTTGTCAACCTCATTGCTATGCAAATAAAAGCCTTGAAGCAGGTTTTTATGCTCCTAAACTATGCTTGAATGGCTCTGTAGAGCTGTGAACTCACATCACATAACTTATACGTTTTCACATCATTGGTGGATTGTTGTATTTTATCCTTACTGTTTGGCAATCTCATAATGCCTTGACTTTTAAAAACCCATGATTTTGATGAAAGATTGTGTGAGCCATGGCCAAGCATAGCTGTTTCTCTTCAATGGCCTTTTGAAATTCAGCCAAGCAAAATCTCAGTTAATTAGAAGTGAACAAAGAGGGGGGAGTAAAGTAAATAACAGTGAGGTTGACATTGGTTTACTTGCCACTGGAAGACACAATTATGTTGTGGGATTTTATTGCTCTGAAAAAACGGATGCTGGCACACAATGATAGAAGTGAAGAGGTTGATGATGTGTTCACAAAAACACAGCAAAATAAAAAAAAAATGTTTTGCAACGAGCACTATGTGTACCCCGCCTTGAACCTGATGGCAGCTGGAGATGTGCACCAGCAGCCCCCGTGACCCTGAAAAGGGGCAAGTGGTTTGAAAAATGGATGGATGGCACTATGTGTAATAAGCAGGGTTGGGAGGGTTACTTTTAAAAAGGAAGCTGGTACAATTACAAGTTAACTGTTAAAAAATGGAATCAGTAACTTACTCTAAGTATCACTCTATTAAAGTAATGTAGCTGATTAATTTCTGATTACTTCAACAACAAACATGCAAATAAAGACACAGGAGGATAGAAGATGTGTAACATGCTCACTGTATTATTTTAGACAAACATAAAATCACCTTTTACAGTCACACTGTATTAAAGGAAATGTTTTGGTCTAACACAGACTGGGAGAACCCACAGTCGTTTAAATATATAAGGTGTCGAAAGATTATCAATCAATTTAGTCATTAATTATGAACAAGTCAGTTGAATCATTGGCTTAGACCACACAAGTGATGTGCCAGGTTTGAACAAGTTATATAGTTATAGTTACAAAGGTTACATACGCAACATAGTTACTAACAATTGTCATTTCTATTAGAAAAAAACACCACCTGAAGTAGATGCTCCAAAGCAATTCCGTGAAACTCGATCTAAAAAAAGACAACAACAACCTAGCAAAGAAAATGAACAACATGGGACTGGAAATAAACTCCAAACTTGACGGTATGGCAGCTGAGCTTCAAAAACAAACTGAAAGGCTTGAAACCAAAAACCAAACTTACACCGTAGCCAGACACACGCACACGCACACGCACACGCACGCACACACACACACACACACACGAGTGTGTCCCACACGTCACTCAGTCACATTAAGGAAGGTTGTGGTCATTATACGGGGTGGATTAAATAATGAATAAAGGATTGTTTTATCCCGTTCTTCTCCGTGTTATTATCACATTATAAAAAAGTTTAAAAATAGCAGGAATTAGTGCTGGTCTCGAACGGTCTTGACGGAAAATCCCGAGTCCGGGCAGCCCGAGTGCGAGACAAGACCGAGTCAAAATGCTTCAGAGTCGGAGACAAGACCAAGACCTTTAAAATTTGGTCTCGAGACCGGTCTCGACTACCAAAACACTAGGCTCCGGGACTATCAACATCGATGAAACAGGGAAGTAATATCAACTGTGATAACGGACTGTTTACAGAAACATGGAATATTAATGAAGCAGTAATTTGAAACTTGCCCGAAATTAAAAGTTTGAATTTAAATGACACTTTATGCTGTTATATGCAACTAATTGGCAATCAAAAGTCATTTGTAATAGTTTAGTTTAATTGTATTTCAAAAAATATGGGGGTGGGAAAAAAAAAGTTAAATCTGAAAACAAAAAACATAAACATAGCAGATGCCATTAAATTTATTTTGGGACTACATGGGTTTAAAATTACATCTAACAAATCAGCCTAAAACCACTTTATGGAGATTAAATCTCTGTATTCTGAACAGTGAAATTGTAATAAAGGAAATCCAAAAATAAAATTTTGACTGTATGGAAAACAACATGAAAGGCAGTCCAAAACCTAGAATAATGTGGGACACAGTCATACCTGTCAAGTTTTGGTTTTGAAAATAAGGGACATTTTCTGGTGCCCACTACGATCCGTCCCACCCGCCCAACCAAGCTCCATGAGCGCCAAATCATAACCAATGGTATCTCAAGACACTTTACAGTAGAGCAGTCTTAAGAACGAACTCTTCATTTTATGGATACACACATATGCATATATACGTATATACACATACATATGTATCCCACACCCAACATGAATTCATCATGGCGGCAAGGAAAACCTTCTGATAAGCAGCAGGAACCTTGTGTGGATCCCATTCCTATGATGAACAGCCATCCACGTTATGCTGTGTTGGGTGTGTGCAGAGGAAAGGGTGGAGACAGAGCCGCTGAGACTCTGTAACTCCACACTGAGGATCCCACGGACCTGCAAGACAAAAGCCAGAAGGAGTACAGGAGCAAATACACAAGGGAAGAAGCAGACATAGAGGGAGTGTTTGAGAGAGGAATGGGACCCTCTCCGGTCCCTCTCTAACCTAAATGACCTCTCTCTTAACGCCCTCTCCAACCTCTCTCCAACTGAGCGTGCCAGATCCCCCGGCAGTCTATGCCTATTGCATCTTAACTATGAGCTATGAGCTGATTCCTAACTAAAAGCTTTACCAAAGAGGAATGTTTTGAGCCTAACCTTAAAGGTAGAGAGGGTGTCTGCCCCCCGAACCGTGGTTGGTAGATGGTTCCAGAGAAGTGGGGCCTGATAACTGAAAGCTCTTCCTCCTATACTACTTTTAGAGACAAATGGAACAACGAGTAGTCCAGCATTTTGGGAGCGTAGTATTCTGGGGGGATTGTATGGCACTACAAGCTCCTTGAGATAGACTGGTGCCTGTCCATTTAGGGCTTTATAAGTGAGAAGAAGAATCTTGAATTCTATTCCATATTTTATGGGAAGCCAATGCAGAGAGGCTAATACAGGAGTAATGTGATCTCTTCTCCTAGTTTTAGTCAGTACACGTGCTGCAGCATTTTGAACCAGCTGAAGTGTCTTAAGCGACTTGCTCGGGCAGCCTGCTAAAAGAGAATTACAATAATCCAGTCTAGAGGTAACAGAAGCATGGACTAGCTTTTTGGCGTCGCCCTGAGACAGGATAGATCTGATTTTAGCAATGTTACGGAGATGAAAGAAGGCAGTTCTTGAAGTTCGTTTTATGTGAGAGTTGAAGGATAAATCCTGATCAAATAGAACCCCAAGGTTTCTAACAGCTGTGCTTCGTGCCAGAGTAATGCCATCTAGGGCAGTTAGGCTAGCATAGGTTTCTCTAAGGTGTCGTGGGCCCAGTACAATGACCTCAGTCTTGTCTGAGTTAAGAAGAAGAAAATTTTGGTCCATCCAGGCCCTAATGTCCTTTAGACAGGCCTCAAGTTTAGATAGCTGATTTGTCTCACCTAATTCAAAAGCAAGAGGAGTGGCCATTTTGGTGAATAATATTGATCTATCAGGACACTGTCTTTGTCAATTGTAAAATAATTTAAGAAAAATGGTCGCTCCTTAATTTATATGCAAAACTATGATGACGCTGCATTCATTCAAGATAATTTCCTAAAGGTTGCAAGTGGACAACACAATGTACCAATAGGAGGTGAAAAGCATCAAAGACTACTCAAGCATTCATGAAAGGCCTAAACCTATTGGACTTTTGGAGACAAACACACCCTCAGACACGTGACTATTCTTTTTATTCATGCCCTCATTACTCCCACACTAGAATTGACTTATTTTTGTTGTCCACCTATTTATTTCATAGAGTATTGGAAAATGGATATTTATTCAGAATGCTGTCTGACCACTCACCATTAACATTGTCTATTTCGTTTCCTGATGTTCCCAAAAGACCCTATAGATGGCGTCTAAACCCCACTCTTCTTCAGAGAGCTGACTTTTGTGCATTTATAAGAGATCAAATTGAGTTTTTCTGTGACACTAACAGTCCTTCCTCTCTAAGGATGGCAATCGAAAACAGGTTTTTTCTGAGAACCAGTTCCCAGTAATCCAATTCCTAGGAATTGTTTGTTTGCTTGCCTGTCAATTCCGCTTATCGGTTCCTCTTACGTTGCAAATATGTGACGATAAACTCCTCCAGGTCCTGTATATTGTGTTTATGCTAGCACCAAGTGAAGCTCCTTCCACCATACAGTTGTTTGCTGTCCACCGCAGAGAATCCACCTCCTCCACCCGCAGCAGCGCTGTCCTCCGTGCTGTGTTAGTAGCATGTCTGTTGCTACGCTACTCACTTCCGGGTTCTGTACACTCGTGCAAAAGTTGCTTCTTGCATGGACTTTTCTTCCGAAAACAACAAACTTCAGCAAGAACACACACCTCGTTGCCAGTTTATGTCCAGATTGGCTGGTTCTGATTGGTGTCCTTAGTTTGCTCTTTCACACGTTCACACACACTGCTGATGACGTCACATGTAACAACATGAGACGGCGTCTCTGAAAGTCCATTTATAGAAATGTAAACAAAGGCTAAACTAAAGCTTTACTGTTTAAATATATAACAATAAATGCAGCTGTATTTTTGGTTAATATGTTCTTTTTTACAGAATAATTATTTGTTTTATGTCTGAATTAGTTTAGGATCAAGTTGTTGGTTGTTTAGCACAATACATTTTCTGGAACAGAGTTGCTAATATATTAATTTCATGTTGCCATGACTCAAAACACATAGTTTGAGCAAAACAAATTAATTGCAATTAATCATGAGTAACTCAGAAAAATCATGCGATTGATTGCAATTAACCATTTTAATAATTTGACAGCATGCAGTACACATTGCTGAATTACCTAACTAATCAAACTGAAACAGGTGACAGGTAAAAGATTTTTAAGGAAAGGTCCAAGCAGGACATCTTAAGAAGTGAATTTGAATAAATAAATTTAGGTGGTGGACTGCCAACAGAATTTTCAACACTGATCTGCAGAAAGGTGAATTCAAGATCAAGGTGGTCAAGAAAACCGAAAGAGGGTGGAGCTGGAAGGAGTAGTGAAAGCATGGTACAACGTGGATGTGTCACATTTTCTTGCTGATTAATATAGTTGTTTAGCTTCACACCCTTTACTAAATTTGAATAAAGCTTGCTCTTTTTTATATACTTGGAATTTAAATTATACGGGCACTGCACATTTTAGACACAGAACCTGTCTGTTTTGGAAGCATGAATTTGATGATCCAATTTTGTGGAAAGATTACTTCAGAAAATTAGATAGAACTACAATAGATTCATATTCCAGAATATTTCAACTTAAAATATTTGATAAAATTATGGCAACAACAAAATCTCTGTTCAAATGGCAGATAGAAAATTATCCCTGTTGCAGGTTCTGTGGGAATGAGGAGCAGGACTTGATGCATCTGTTTTATTTTTATCCACATGTGGTTAAGTTTTGGGTCAGTGTACAGCCATGGTCAAGGTCTATGGATATTGCTTTGCAAATCACACTACATAATATTGTGTTATTGTTTATTATGGTAAATGTACACACTTTTTGAATGGCATTATTCTGCTCGGCGAAATGTGTATTTTAAAGGTAAAACTATATCAAAAGGTAGAGTATTTATAAAACACTAAGAATAAAGATTATCATCATTATATGCTTGAAACAATTATAGCAACAAATAACAGAATACAGTATCTGAGCATGAAAAAAATGGAATGTAAAGATTTTATTAGGTGGGTAGGTGGGTAGGTTATTAGATGTACTTTCTTAAAGGTGTGCCATTTGTTTTGTTCTAAATATTTTGCTACTATTATTGATTTTTGCATTCTGTTATATTAATATTTTTTGTTTGCTTTGTGCTTGTTTTCTATTTATGTATTTATATGTGGAGGATTGTGGTTGTGATTGTGGTATTAATGTATGGGGGAGTGGTCGGAGTGGGGGTCGGAGTGGGCTGGGGGGTTGGAAGCCTGTTTTGTTATTTTATTCTGTAAATAAATTAATGTCAAAGTAGATCATCCACCTTGATTCCCTTCCGTATTCTGTGCCATCCTTCCTTATACCAATGGCCTGCAATCTCCTTGTTTGCTCTAATATAAATATTGCATTCAAGAAAAAGACAAATAAAATGCATTTGCAACACCCATTTTCATTATTTTCTAGCCAAATTACTAAAAACCCAAATCTATTTGGCTGGATGTTTTCCTGTAGAGATAGTGTAAAGGGTGACATCTGCAAGTAAGAAAAGTGAATGCATATTGGAAGTTCCGGTTTTTGAAAGAAACTGCAGAAGGTGATCTGGCAAAAGGTGTTTTTCTTTTGAATAAATAGACCACTGGCCTGTTATTGAGTGTTGAATTGATTAGAAAGCTGAAAATTGAATGAGTCCAAACTTTAATTTAACTGGAAAAGATAGAGGCACAACATATTCTTTTATCAAATGAAGACATTTGCCTGTGACCTTCATTTGTCAAATATTACAGATGTTGTCATTATAACTCCAATTATTTTAAATGTGCATTAATCCGATTTCTTTCCTTGGGGAATTAGGAAGAACCCTAGATGAACAAGACCACCTTGATAGTCACTATGAATTTTTAACATCATTCTCCATATTTAAATGAGATGAGGAATGGGTCACCTTAACCAGTGTTCAGATTTTTTTTTAATGCTTTCATCAGTTCTCTTTGGAAAATGAATGATTAGTTAAGCAATTCCAATTAAATCAGTCATCAGTTATGCCATTGTGAACATGTATACTCTGAGTGATGGTGGGGGTATTCTGCATGACCTTCTGCTGGTGAAGCCTCTTTATTTCAATCAATCAATCAATCAATCTTTATTTGTATAGCGCCAAATCATAACCAATGGTATCTCAAGGCACTTTACAGTAGAGCAGTCTTAAGGACGGACTCTTCATTTTATGGATACACACATATGCATATATACGTATATACACATACATATGTATCCCACACCCAACATGAATTCATCATGGCGGCAAGGAAAACCTTCTGTTAAGCAGCAGGAACCTTGTGTGGATCCCATTCCTATGATGAACAGCCATCCACGTTATGCTGTGTTGGGTGTGTGCAGAGGAAAGGGTGGAGACAGAGCCGCTGAGTCTCTGTAACTCCACACTGAGGATCCCACGGACCTGCAAGACAAAAGCCAGAAGGAGTACAGGAGCAAACACACAAGGGAGTAAGCAGACATAGAGGGAGTGTTTGAAAGAGGAATGGGACCCTCTCCGGTCCCTCTCTAACCTAAATGACCTCTCTCTTAACGCCCTCTCCAACCTCTCTCCAACCGAGCATGCCAGACCCCCCCCCCCGGCAGTCTATGCCTATTGCATCTTAATTATGAGCTATGAGCTGGTTCCTAACTAAAAGCTTTATCAAAGAGGAATGTTTTGAGCCTAACCTTAAAGGTAGAGAGGGTGTCTGCCCCCCGAACCGTGGTTGGTAGATGGTTCCAGAGAAGTGGGGCCTGATAACTGAAAGCTCTTCCTCCTATACTACTTTTAGAGATGAATGGAACAACGAGTAGTCCAGCATTTTGAGAGCGTAGTGTTCTGGGGGGATTGTATGGCACTACAAGCTCCTTGAGATAGACTGGTGCCTGTCCATTTAGGGCTTTATAAGTGAGAAGAAGAATCTTGAATTCTATTCTATATTTTATGGGAAGCCAATGCAGAGAGGCTAATACAGGAGTAATGTGATCTCTTCTCCTAGTTTTAGTCAGTACACGTGCTGCAGCATTTTGAACCAGCTGAAGTGTCTGAAGCGACTTGCTCGGGCAGCCTGCTAAAAGAGAATTACAATAATCCAGTCTAGAGGTAACAAAAGCATGGACTAGTTTTTCGGCGTCGCCCTGAGACAGGATAGATCTGATTTTAGCAATGTTACGGAGATGAAAGAAGGCAGTTCTTGAAGTTTGTTTTATGTGAGAGTTGAAGGATAAGTCCTGATCAAATAGAACCCCAAGGTTTCTAACAGTTGTGCTTTGTGCCAGAGTAATGCCATCTAGGGCAGTTAGGCTACCTATTTCAAAGGTTCCTGGAGGCTCAGAGGGTAAGGGTGTTTTTGTGAGGATTGGTGTCAGTTACTTTCTGAGCTCTCGGGACAGAAACCAAAGTGGACAGCTGCCGATGTCTGAAAGGCCAAGAAAATGGGAAATGGTTAAAGACACACACATTGCTGTCAGCTGACATTAGCATGACCAGCAGTCACTCACCCAAATGAGGTCTCATGGACATGCTTGTTCAGTCTTCATGACTGAGGGAACACTGATACATGAAGGGGCAGTATTATGAAAAATTCATTTCATAATGGTTTTGCTACAGTGACATACATCCCTTTAGCCTCATTCAGAGGGTCAAAGTTGGAAAAAGTTATGTTTCCTACCTCTCTCGTTATTCCACATTTTGTAAAAAGTAATCTCCAAACGGGCGAGTTGGATTTTTCTCGCTATGTGACGTCACATGGCGGAAACTCTTCCTCCTAATAATCCTGGCTCCTCTTACCCTATATAAGAATGTGAGCTCCTCCCTCTAAAACTACCTCACAGGTAAAACAAACAATGTGGTTTACTAGAAAATTTAACCCCTCCCTGAAAAGCAGTGGGCAGCCATGGAGTAGCACAAGCAGTTACAATCAATTCCATTTTTAGTGACCGTTAAACAGCCTCGTATTGCCTTTGAGATGATCTGACGTGTTTGTGACCCAATGCGGTGCAGCGGTTGTACAAAACAGTATATTATCACCTTGAATGGACTGTTCCTGTAATCAGTAGTGGTGACAATGACAAGAAAGGGACGTAGCAGCTCCGGTGTGTGTTTAAAACAGCTGAAACAGCTGACTAACACCGCTGCTGATGTGATAAACACACCGTGAAGCAGCATTTGTCTGACTCACAATCACCAAAGAACCACCAAAATAGCCATGTGTTTTCTAGTAATGTGCAGTTTTTTTTTTTTTGTGGCTGAAAACAATAACAAGAGTGTGTGGATAGCGAAACAAAATTGTGATAGTGATCAGCTGTTGTGTGGAGTCTGCATCTACAGACACGCCCACTCATGCATATGCATCAAGGCCCCAAAACAGCCCATTTTTAGAAGCGTCATTGAACTGACTTTTAAAAGGACTAAAACTTGGGAAAACAGGCGAGTTTGGGAAAATAAACATATGTTTTTGGGGTTCTTAGAACAAATGGAGATGAGTGAAAAATAGCATAATCTGATATATTCACCAACAATAGTTTCAGGTAGGGATGTAACTAAATTGAATGCATGGCATGAGTGTGCACACTCATACCTGTCATCACCAAAGTCCACTGAGTTTCCCGGACAATGACGAATTGACGCTGGATTTTGCTGTTCCCAGAAAAAGGGGGGAACGTAGGAACCCTGGATGATATCCAAAGGTGGTAAAAACAATGTCGCACATTTGGAATTTTATCACACTTTTATGACTCAAAAACAGACAATGGTAAAAGGACCAAGGAAAATGTCTTCAAATCCCAGACATTCTTCATCCTGACCTGCAGACCTGATAGGAGTGTCAGCCCTTGCTGACACTCCTATCATCCTCCCCACAGAACAGACACATTCCACAAAGATAACAAAAATGTAACCTGACACACTACATCAGAGACATCTTTTTCAACATGAAGATTGGAAAGGATGAAATAAAAATAAAACCTATAACACCATCCGACACTTTAAAGGCAGAACTGTGATTTAAACACATTCCAGACATGGGACCCCGATTTTAATAATTTTTCTCTACAGGAAAGAGACTCATCGTGTGCTTCTATCTGACATGTTAAATCACTAATGTAATCGTCTTTCAAGGGAAATGTTTATAGCTCTTCATATTCCATGATCACTGATCAAAGTGTTTGTGTCTTCTTTTGTTATGCTTAAAGCTAGAAATAATTCAAATCAGTCATTTAAGGGATAATCAACTGAAAGTCATTTTTCAAGGGTTCATACAATATGCACACACCCATCCTCCATTTTAGACCTAACATAGTAACACCCTATCTAATTTTATGACTCTTTGTTTAAAAGCACATGTGGGGACAGACCCACTATCCTGTCTTCTTTACAGGAAAATTAAGACTCCCGCTTCTTTCTGCCAACCAATCAGGTCTCACTCACTCCTGCACTGCAGATATGTTTTACCCAGTCAGATAACCTTTGACATGTTTATAAAAGGCCTCGCTCCCTCTTATCATGCTCTTACTCAAGTTTTTACGCTCTCGCACTCTGGCCCTCAGGTCAGTCTCATCCAGTCCTCTTCTTTGACTTAAACAGTCAGAAGTTTTTCAGTTTATCTATACAGAATTTTTGAGAAATGATTTGAACTTCTCTCCAGTCAGGAAGTGGCTGCAAGCGGGTCCATACAGTGAATGAGTGGGAAACATCCTCGGAAAAGCTTTTTCCCCACACACTGCTGGTTACGCAGAAGGAGCTGTCATCATCATGCCTATTCAATAGGAGGGTAAAACTGCACGCACGCAGAATTCTGGCAGAAAGGTGGTTTATAACCTAAATTCTCTCAATCAAAAATTTTAGATTCATAGTCCATAATTACATTTTGGTAAAGTTTCATTCATTTCATTACTTGAACTTTCAATTTTCCTTCTTCCTCCTCCTTCTCAGAGCATTAGAAAACCCCTATGAATCCAAAATTCACACAAACATCTAAAACACTCAGAATGTGTATATACCATACATCCTTGGTTAAAATGTACATTTTGTGTGATACCAATGAGTCAAAATAACTGAATAATTGTGAAACTCCCTAATTTATCATCATGTTAATAGTCTGTAAAATAAACATGCACATATTGTAAACGCTGTGTTTTTATTGACATTTAAACTTTTATTAAACCTCCATTCTGACGTCAAGAACCCACTACAAAACAGGGAACTGTAACAATTCTTTAAAATTGCACTTAAAAACCCAATTCTAGATGGCACCTCTGGCAACTAACATATGAACATTAATAATTCATATTTTGGAATATTATTTACCCTTTGTTTCGAGACATTGTCGAGCTGCTGCTTCAAAACTACAATCAAAATAAAGGTTCTAATGTGTGGTCTTCTGTGTTACAGCCGACAATAAAAGGTTTGTTGTGTGTTTTTCCTGATAGACGTGATACGTCACGTTCTCCTCCTGTCTAATCAGACCTAAAGCCAAATAAACCTGTTTTCCATGTAAACCTCGTTCGGGAATTGTAATATTGGAACCATAGATCTGTCGGACCATGCACTAATTTACATAATCTTAAAGGTGGATTCTGAAAAGAAGAATACAATTTGCAGACTGAACACAGGAGTACTTAATCAAATGAGAAAACAAATAGAGACTGATATAAAAAAAAAATATTAAAGAAAATAACAATATACAAATTATGTGGTATGCATCCAAAGCTGTACTTAATGGCAAAATTATTGGATATTGTTCAAACTTAAAGAAGCAAAGGAAAGAAAACTGGATTGACTTCAAAGCAAACTTAAGAAACTAGAAAGCCTACGTAAAAAACAATTGACCAAGGATGTGAATTGGAAATATAATAAGAAATGAACTGGACAAATAGTACTCAAATGTCATTAAAAATGCTTACCTTTCTAAAACAAAGATATTATGAAGCAGGAGGAACGTCAGCAAAACTATTGGCTTATAAATTGAAAAAAACAACAAGTAGAAAACACAATCTATAAAATAAAAGACCCCACCAGTTAATTAATTGTGGATTAAAAGACACACATTCAAATCTTTCCATGAAAAAATTATACACACAACCAAGAACAGATAGAAAAACATTGAATCTTTTCTTGACCAGTTGAAGCTACCAAAAGTAAAAGATGAGCAAAATAAATTTCTAACCAGTGAAATCACAGAAAAAGAAATTGAAAATGCGATATCAAATTTAAAATCTAATAAAGCAGCTGTATAAAACTGCTTCAGTTTGGAAAGAGAATGGGACATATTAATATTGCCTTATATATGGCAAGGCAAAAAGCAGAGAATAAAACTAATAACTCTTCAACTGGCAAAAAATAAGGGTGGACTTGGACTCCCTTGTCTAAAAGACTACTATATATCTGCTCAATTGAGGACTGGCGCACTATGGCGGCGCACATAGTTGCAGCGGCTCACGGCTCTCCCCTTCTTTGCTTGTTTTTGGTGTACTTTGCTAGTTTTTATACGTTTGCTTCGACGAACCTTTTCTACACTCGCCAGAACCTTCTGGACATTGGTTACCGACACAACATAGCTGTCTCGAGTGACTTCCACAATACGTACAATATACCGGAGGAGTTGGCGAGACCGCCGGGCTCCCCGTGGATTGTTGTCGGGTCTGGAAGGAGACGCAGACGGCGGAGGGAGAGGAAGCAGAAGCGGGGCTGCAGGTCAGGACTCCTGCTAAAGCTAAGGAAGCGACCACAAAAGCCACCTCTGCCGAGCCTGTACCTCTCTAACGCCAGATCCCTGGTACACAAAACAGAGGACCTGGAATTACAGCTGGCTGGAAATTGCTACGTCCGGGACTGCTGTATCCTAATCATTACGGAGACCTGGCTTCACCCGATGATCCCCGATGCTAGCGTGCAGCTAGCAGGCCGCGCTCTGCTCCGCTGGGATCGTACCGAGGACTCCGGTAAGAGCAGAGGAGGGGGGCTCTGTATTTACGTGCACAATGACTGGTGTAACAACGGTGTGATCACTCACAAGCACTGCTCTCCTGATCTGGAGTACATGTCCATTAGATGCCGGCCTTTTTTTCTACCGAGAGAGCTAACTGTAGTCATCATCACGGCTGTCTATATCCCGCCTGACGCCAATGTCAACACAGCGCTCTCTCTCCTGCTAAACACCATAAACGAACAACAGCGAGTCCACCCTGATGGTGTCCACATTATTGCAGGAGATTTTAATAAGGCTAATCTAAAGACTGTACTTCCAAAATTCCATCAGCATGTCAAGTGTCCTACGAGAGGGGAGAACACTCTGGACCATGTGTACTCTAACATCAAGCATGCTTACAGAGCTATACCTCTCCCCCACCTTGGCCAGTCAGACCATCTCTCCCTGCTGCTCACTCCAGCATACACCCCCATCAGACGGAGAACCAGGCCTGTCATTAAGACTGTTACATCTTGGCCTGATAATGCACTTCTAGAATTACAGGACTGCTTTGATCACACAGACTGGGACATATTTGAACATCAGGATCTGGAAATATTCACAGTGACTATACTAGATTACATCAAGTTCTGCATCGAGAACGTGACTGTGGATAAAATCATTCGGGTTTTCCCTAACCAGAAACCCTGGATGACCAGCCAGGTCCGCAAACTCATCAGAGTCCGCGATGCTGCCTTCAGGTCTGGTGACAGGGCCCTATACAGCATTGCCCGAGCCGACCTGAAAAGGGGAATCAAGGAAGCCAAAGCGGACTACAAGAGGAGGATTGAGTCCCATCTGTCCAGCAACAACCCACGGCAGGTGTGGCAGGGGCTACAGAACATCACAAACTACAGGGGCTGTGATGTACCAACAGTGGATGGAAGTGCTTCACTGGCAGAGGAGCTCAACTACTTCTTTGCTCGTTTTGAGACCCCACAGCACTCACCAGCCTCAGCCCCGCCCCCACCAGGTTCCAGCACCTCTTCACTCACTATTATGGAGCGTGACGTCAGAAGGGTGCTCCTGGCAGTGAACCCCAGGAAGGCTGCTGGTCCAGATGGAGTACCTGGCAAGGTGCTCAGAGCATGTGCCCACCAGCTCACGCCCATCTTCAATAGGATTTTCAATCTCTCCCTGAACCAAGCAGTCATCCCCCCCTGCCTAAAATCTGCCACAATCATTCCCGTGCCAAAGAAGTCGCCTCCTGTCAGCCACAATGATTACCGTCCTGTGGCCCTAACACCTATAGTGATGAAATGCTTCGAGAGACTGGTTCTTCATCACATCAAAGATTGTCTCCCCTCCACCCTCGACACTCACCAATTTGCATATCGGACTAATAGATCGACAGAGGATGCCATCGCCATAGCCCTCCATTCTGCACTCAGCCACCTGGAACACCAGCAGAGCTATGTGAGGATGCTCTTTGTGGACTATAGCTCAGCATTTAACACAATCATCCCAGACATTTTGATCACCAAGCTGAACACCCTGGGCCTCCCCCCTCTCACATGTGCCTGGATAAGAGACTTTCTGACCAACCGGCCACAGACTGTGAGACTTGGACCCCACCTCTCCTCCACCCGCACACTGAGTACTGGCTCTCCACAGGGCTGCGTGCTGAGTCCCCTCCTGTACTGTCTCTACACCTACGACTGCAGGCCAACCCATGAGAGCAACATCACTGTGAAATTTGCTGATGACACCACAGTGGTTGGTCTGATCTCAAGGGGGGACGAGTCAGCCTACAGAGAGGAGGTCCTGAAGCTGACAGCGTGGTGCTCTGCTAACAACCTGCAGCTTAACATCACAAAAACCAAGGAGATTGTCGTGGACTTCCGGAGGCACAGAGCAGACCCTGCACCCCTCTACATCAACGGTGAGTGTGTGGAAAGGGTCCACACCTTCAGATTCCTCGGTGTCCTCATCTCTGCGGACCTCTCCTGGTCAAACAACATCTCTGCGGTTACCAAGAAGGCCCAACAGAGACTACATTTCCTGAGAGTCCTCAGGAAGCACAACCTGGACTCAAAACTGCTGCTGACCTTTTACCGCTCGACCATCGAGAGCCTGCTCACATACTGTATAACTGTATGGTACGGGAGCTGCACTGAGGCAGATAGGAGGAGGCTTCAGAGGGTAATAAAAACGGCTCAAAGGATTGTTGGCTGCCCTCTCCCCTCCCTGACGGACATCTACACCTCACGCTGCCTCAACAGAGCACATAGCATCATCAAGGACAGTTCACACCCTGGTTTCCACATGTTCAACCTGTTGCCCTCTGGTAGGCGCTACAGATGTATCAAAGCTAGAACAAACAGACTCAAGAACAGTTTCTTTCCGAAAGGCATAACCATTCTGAACTCTCATATGCACTAAATCTACAATACCATACACTGTTATGCAATATTATCTAACTGGTGCAATATACTGGGTAATGTGCAATAGTTTCTATGCAATATGCTGGCACAGTATTATGTTAATACTGATATGAGTGTGTGAACTTTTTTTAAATCTATTTATATTGTATTCTTATTATTATTCTTATGTTTGTATTTTTATGGGGAGCTCTATCTCATTACATGTTATGTAATAATAATAAAAGGCTATTCTATTCTATTCTTGTTTTGTTGGTGTAAATTTGACTATCATGCAAGGTGGAAGGACATTGAAGAGAGTATTTCTGGGGAAATTCTAATAGAGGGTTTTCACAGAGCGTCATCAACCCGGAAGTCGCCATTTTGGAGATAAAGCAGCAGGTCTACAAACAGCACGCAAACAAGAAAATCCCAAATTTCGAGACAAAATAGTGAACAATTGCCATGTTTTTGGCTGTACCAATCGGTCAAACAGTGAGACACATTGGAATTTTATAGATTGACAAAAATCATCACAAATCAGGGAGAACAATCTCACAATTTATCAGAGGAAAGGAGGCGCTTGTGGCTAGCAAAGTTAAACCAGGATCTACGAGGCAAAAATTTGGACTATTATGCACCCTGATATCATTAACTTCCTGGATTTCACCAAGCCCATACACAGCGGAAGACCTTAAATCTTATAGAAGTTTGGAGGACGGCTGCAGCTGCAGAGGCTCGCGTTAGCAACGGATATACTGTATATCGGCAGATAACTCAGTCAGTTCTAATAATTTCACAGTGAACCTGCAGCGTGGGTATCTGATGGAAATAGGAAATAAATGGATCACATTAGCTTTCAAAACTTGGTTAAGGATCAATTCTGAAGGGGTTTGGATGGAAGAGATGAAGATGTTGGAGTGGTGCTCTCATGACTTTTACCCAAATAGTCTGATCTGAGCTTTAAGAAATTGGCTAAAAATGGCCTCTCTTCATGCTGCAACTTCTTTCGCAAAGGCACTTTGAGCAGTTTTGAGAAACTGAGGAAAGAGTATGGATTAGACAAGAGTGAACACGAGATTCCTCCAGGTTTGACACCACTTAAACAGCTTATTTCTAACGGACAAAACGTGTTTTTAAATCAAATACTGTATCTTCTAGTTGTTGGAGGAACGGTGGAGCCCAGGAAAACAACCACTTTCACTTATTTTCTGCATGCCCGAAAGTAATTAATTTCTGGCACATGATCCACAAAAAAATAGTTACTATGGTTGGAAAAAAAATAGAATTTAACTGGATTTGCTACAATCCACATCCACAAATACAAATGTCAAGTGCCTATTTGGATGACTCTAGAGGCCAGAAAGGCAATAAAAAGAAAATGTCTTAAACTAGACAGCCCATCTGTTAGTGAGTGGCATGGTATCACCTATGCAATCTTTGTGAGGGAAATAATCAATTTCTCAATAAGGCTATAGAAAGCAAAATTTGGCAAAATCTGGAAAGAGTGAAAAAGGAATTAATTCTCCCAAATGTTTTTTGTTGTTTTTGCAATATATTCCATTCCTAATTTTTGTAATTGCTTAATTTTTAAAGTACGCATTGTGCAACCACTATTTTCCTCTTTTTCATAAAGTGTAAAACACCCCATGTTCTGTTGTGCATGTTCTGCATTTGTGTTATTCATTTTACTTAATTTAAAAAAAGAAAAGGAGGATCTCCTTTAACGTCAATATTTTAAGATGAAAGTTTTGTATTTGTTGTGAAGTGCCTCCAAATAAAAAAAATTACGAAAAAAAAAAAAAAATTAAAAATCATAGCAAACAGAGTAAAGCACCCTGAAAAGAGAAAGCAGGGGAAATGGATTGGTACATAATTTCAATAAAGATCATTAAAAAAAACAATCAAATTTATAAATATACATTTTGCTCCCTCATCCCACCTCCAGCACACGCCACACACCACACTCCGGCCCACGCGGTCCCCTAAGTGAGCCAAGGAGGGGGGGCGGGGGAGGAGGCCTACCGCGCTAGCGATATCAGCGGCGACAGTGCGCTCCAGGGAACAAAGCTGAAACGCCCCGACGGGCAGGCGGAGCGACCCACAGCAACACCCCGCCACCCAGTGAACCAGGATGTAAGCGCCTCCCCTGAGCAGTAGCCACCCCCAGAGCCACCCCCACCCCGGACCACTCGGCCAGGAGCCACAAACCCAACCACCCCTGGCCCCTCAACGGGCCCACCCCCAAGCTAATCCACCCAATGCAGCCCTGCCCGCCCCCCAGGCGGTCATTTTCTACCATCTTCCAATACTTTAGATGTAGCGCGGGGGCTTGGCTTGACTTTCCCCTGTCTTTCTCAATCGCACTGTCTACATTCAGCTTTGTGTGTACAATGACGTTTCCAGTGATTTCAACTCAATAAAAGACATAGCTGTCCAAATGTAATACTTCAAAATTTTATCAAAACACCTTAAAGCAAAAAAGGTGTTGGATTTTATTTTAAATTTGTTTAATGAGGTGCTGGAACCAATCAAATACGTGACAATCAAAAACATTTTCTTTCCTAAATTACAACCAAATTTAAAGAGCTACATGAGACACTCGTCTGGCTTCTGATGGAAAAAGGCTCTTCTTGGTTTTTGTAAAGGGAGCCACCCTTGCTAACAAGCATTTAAGTTAACAATACAAAGTAAGAGGATCCGAGCTGATAATAACTAATGCAAGTGAAAATGCCCAGCTAACGTCATCTACAATACAAGGCTTATTTAAATGTGAATGCTATTTTTTCTCCCATGTTGCTGGCTGTGTTTAACAAGGTGCTCCCTCAGATTAGAAGTATTCCCATCGCTGTTGTTGCGCTTTGGGTCACAAATACTGCAGCGAGCATAATCTGCATCAAATTTTGTAAACTGGAGTGATACTTTGGAGCGCTTTCTATCAGCCATTGTGGAACCTGCAGCTACTGACAATAATAATAATAATAATAATAATAATAATAATAATAATAATAATAATAATAATAATAATAATAATAATAATGTAGGGAACCAAACCCTCCAAGTTGATCTTTGACCGAGGACACTAGTTTCACCAGTCAATGGAGTCAGAGAGTCTGTCTCCTACTGTGAAATGCAAACGTGCCCCACAGGGGGATCTTCTCTCTCTTGCTGTCCGAACAAAGGAACAGGAGAATCCAAGAACAGTTTTGCTCCTGTTATCACCTCTCTGCTACATTACAATCAAAAGGAAACAATCAGTCAATGTTTACATGCTAAGTTTTCAAACTCTGGGCTCCGACCCCCTGCAGATGTTGTCACCTCCAGAACCCAAACCAGTGGTCACACAGGACGTTGGAATAACACTAGCTCTCCTGCTCAAAGTGAGAACAAAGAACATGTGCTTGTTTGAACAGTCACAAAAGAAAGGATTACTGGTACGGTCCTGCAGAAATTGTAATTGCAAATATTGTCTGTCCTATGCTACTTTTTTCATGTAATTCAATAACCAACAGAATGCTATTTTAAAATGTGTATCATTTAAAAGGTGCTTAAAATACTAGAAAACATCACAAAGCTTAGTTCAAGGTACTGAATGTTAACCATATGATAAAAAAAAATCCTTAACCAGAATTTTGACCTTCAGGTTTATTAAGTACTAACTATGCTATTTTTCAGCCGTGTCTGGTATCTAATTGTTTCATAATAGATGATATATTAAGATATAATTTTGAAAAGATGTTTTGAAATATGTGGAATTAATTATTAAACATTCTTCTTGTTTAGGAACTCCCTCTGTTGTTTATGTCATTCTATTTCACACCCACACTTGAGACACACCCACAAGCTGAAAGCAGAGACCTTGACCAATCACCGATATGATCTCAGAATGATCAACCAAGACACCTCCTCCAAAAGGCGTCTCCAAATTCTTTTAAAAAAAGACGCGTTGCCCGAAACTTTAGTTTTGGACGCGGGCGTTCATGCTCACACGTGTTCCCTCATGTTTCCAGTCTTTCATTTCATTTTTCTTTTATTTGTAGTTGCATCAGTTAGATTTTTTAAGAACCTTGCTCGCAGTGAAAGCCTAAGACGCAAAAGAGCGTGCCTGAAAGCCGACCTTCCAACATCTGAATCATGGACCAAACCGTGGTCCCTCTTAGTCTGAAACCGGCTGCGATCAACCCAGAAGAGGTTGTGCATCGGCCAATAGAATCACTGCGCCAGCGCAGCTATACTGCCACACGGACGTTGTTCCTGCAAACCCAGAACGTCTCCAGGTCCAACCAGACCGCATCTCAAGGTATGGACCAGTGAACAATGGACCAGCAGAACTGACTCACTTAAACTACAACACAACCCCATACTTACACTCCACTCACAATCCACCACATATGTTTGTCCGTCCCCCCCCGTCTGTCTCCCCTCTTTGTTATGATTTTATTCTTTTATTTTACAATTGTTAGTCTAGATTAGTTTAGAATAGTGATTCACTTTATATTACTCCTGTGTATGCAATGAAGTGTTCAGGCTGCTTTAAAATTTGGTTACTCTTCACTCCCTCACAGTCACAAGGATGTGTTCAGGTACGGAAACATGGTACCATTTGATTTTGCTTGAATTTTGTGGGTGGTATCCACGAAATTCTGTTGATACCTATTTAATTACCAAATTTGGTTCCCATCCATACTCAAATCAAAAGCTTGGAAATCACTCTTTCAGAATATTTAAATAACTTCATGCCCCCTGGCTGACTTGTTCTTAGTTTTATCATACTGAAAAAAAAAGGTGTTACGAGGGGCAAGATCATAAAATGAATAGCCTCCAGCCCATTGGTATACAAAGTGAAAATATACAATTTCAGACCACAGGACTCCCTTTTATCATTAAACTGCATGCTCACTTATTCTATTCTTATGTAAAACTGCCAAAACTGTGTGAGAGAGTATATTTATCTCCATCACTTTCAGTTTTTCTTTTGATGAACATCCAATGTAATGACAATATCTAACTCTCCTTTCATTTCTTCTTCTTTAAGTCCATGCAGAGTGGACACGCCCCTCCCTGGACATTAAAACCATGAGCTGACCCTAGTTTCCATCATCTGGTCTTGACCCAATCACTTCCACAGACAACAGACAGAATAAAGTTTAGAGTCAACATGGGACCATGGGATGCACTTATTTATTGAAAATTATCTTAAATTATTATTTAATGTTAATGTAATTCTAGAAGATGTTTTTCATTGTTTCAATAATATAGAGACTTAAGAAAGATTTATATGATATGTTTCAAGGACAGATTGTTATAACTCATAATAAAGGTGATTTACTTGACTCACCACTAATTCCAGATTGTTTTTAAGTCTTGGTATAAAGAGACTTTAACAGGACAACAATGATGTACAGGGCTGCAGTAATGATGGCTTCATACAATAATAATAATAACAACAACCACTGCACACGCACCAGAGAAGTTTCCAGTGAATATTTTACAAATAAAAAAAGTTCACTGATGTGACATTGAGACATTGTGTGACAAATTCCAAAATTCCATCAGCATGTCAAGTGTCCTACGAGAGGGGAGAACACTCTGGACCATGTGTACTCTAACATCAAGCATGCTTACAGAGCTATACCTCTCCCCCACCTTGGCCAGTCAGACCATCTCTCCCTGCTGCTCACTCCAGCATACACCCCCATCAGACGGAGAACCAGGCCTGTCATTAAGACTGTTACATCTTGGCCTGATAATGCACTTCTAGAATTACAGGACTGCTTTGATCACACAGACTGGGACATATTTGAACATCAGGATCTGGAAATATTCACAGTGACTATACTAGATTACATCAAGTTCTGCATCGAGAACGTGACTGTGGATAAAATCATTCGGGTTTTCCCTAACCAGAAACCCTGGATGACCAGCCAGGTCCGCAAACTCATCAGAGTCCGCGATGCTGCCTTCAGGTCTGGTGACAGGGCCCTATACAGCATTGCCCGAGCCGACCTGAAAAGGGGAATCAAGGAAGCCAAAGCGGACTACAAGAGGAGGATTGAGTCCCATCTGTCCAGCAACAACCCACGGCAGGTGTGGCAGGGGCTACAGAACATCACAAACTACAGGGGCTGTGATGTACCAACAGTGGATGGAAGTGCTTCACTGGCAGAGGAGCTCAACTACTTCTTTGCTCGTTTTGAGACCCCACAGCACTCACCAGCCTCAGCCCCGCCCCCACCAGGTTCCAGCACCTCTTCACTCACTATTATGGAGCGTGACGTCAGAAGGGTGCTCCTGGCAGTGAACCCCAGGAAGGCTGCTGGTCCAGATGGAGTACCTGGCAAGGTGCTCAGAGCATGTGCCCACCAGCTCACGCCCATCTTCAATAGGATTTTCAATCTCTCCCTGAACCAAGCAGTCATCCCCCCCTGCCTAAAATCTGCCACAATCATTCCCGTGCCAAAGAAGTCGCCTCCTGTCAGCCACAATGATTACCGTCCTGTGGCCCTAACACCTATAGTGATGAAATGCTTCGAGAGACTGGTTCTTCATCACATCAAAGATTGTCTCCCCTCCACCCTCGACACTCACCAATTTGCATATCGGACTAATAGATCGACAGAGGATGCCATCGCCATAGCCCTCCATTCTGCACTCAGCCACCTGGAACACCAGCAGAGCTATGTGAGGATGCTCTTTGTGGACTATAGCTCAGCATTTAACACAATCATCCCAGACATTTTGATCACCAAGCTGAACACCCTGGGCCTCCCCCCTCTCACATGTGCCTGGATAAGAGACTTTCTGACCAACCGGCCACAGACTGTGAGACTTGGACCCCACCTCTCCTCCACCCGCACACTGAGTACTGGCTCTCCACAGGGCTGCGTGCTGAGTCCCCTCCTGTACTGTCTCTACACCTACGACTGCAGGCCAACCCATGAGAGCAACATCACTGTGAAATTTGCTGATGACACCACAGTGGTTGGTCTGATCTCAAGGGGGGACGAGTCAGCCTACAGAGAGGAGGTCCTGAAGCTGACAGCGTGGTGCTCTGCTAACAACCTGCAGCTTAACATCACAAAAACCAAGGAGATTGTCGTGGACTTCCGGAGGCACAGAGCAGACCCTGCACCCCTCTACATCAACGGTGAGTGTGTGGAAAGGGTCCACACCTTCAGATTCCTCGGTGTCCTCATCTCTGCGGACCTCTCCTGGTCAAACAACATCTCTGCGGTTACCAAGAAGGCCCAACAGAGACTACATTTCCTGAGAGTCCTCAGGAAGCACAACCTGGACTCAAAACTGCTGCTGACCTTTTACCGCTCGACCATCGAGAGCCTGCTCACATACTGTATAACTGTATGGTACGGGAGCTGCACTGAGGCAGATAGGAGGAGGCTTCAGAGGGTAATAAAAACGGCTCAAAGGATTGTTGGCTGCCCTCTCCCCTCCCTGACGGACATCTACACCTCAAGCTGCCTCAACAGAGCACATAGCATCATCAAGGACAGTTCACACCCTGGTTTCCACATGTTCAACCTGTTGCCCTCTGGTAGGCGCTACAGATGTATCAAAGCTAGAACAAACAGACTCAAGAACAGTTTCTTTCCGAAAGGCATAACCATTCTGAACTCTCATATGCACTAAATCTACAATACCATACACTGTTATGCAATATTATCTAACTGGTGCAATATACTGGGTAATGTGCAATAGTTTCTATGCAATATGCTGGCACAGTATTATGTTAATACTGATATGAGTGTGTGAACTTTTTTTAAATCTATTTATATTGTATTCTTATTATTATTCTTATGTTTGTATTTTTATGGGGAGCTCTATCTCATTACATGTTATGTAATAATAATAAAAGGCTATTCTATTCTATTCTTGTTTTGTTGGTGTAAATTTGACTATCATGCAAGGTGGAAGGACATTGAAGAGAGTATTTCTGGGGAAATTCTAATAGAGGGTTTTCACAGAGCGTCATCAACCCGGAAGTCGCCATTTTGGAGATAAAGCAGCAGGTCTACAAACAGCACGCAAACAAGAAAATCCCAAATTTCGAGACAAAATAGTGAACAATTGCCATGTTTTTGGCTGTACCAATCGGTCAAACAGTGAGACACATTGGAATTTTATAGATTGACAAAAATCATCACAAATCAGGGAGAACAATCTCACAATTTATCAGAGGAAAGGAGGCGCTTGTGGCTAGCAAAGTTAAACCAGGATCTACGAGGCAAAAATTTGGACTATTATGCACCCTGATATCATTAACTTCCTGGATTTCACCAAGCCCATACACAGCGGAAGACCTTAAATCTTATAGAAGTTTGGAGGACGGCTGCAGCTGCAGAGGCTCGCGTTAGCAACGGATATACTGTATATCGGCAGATAACTCAGTCAGTTCTAATAATTTCACAGTGAACCTGCAGCGTGGGTATCTGATGGAAATAGGAAATAAATGGATCACATTAGCTTTCAAAACTTGGTTAAGGATCAATTCTGAAGGGGTTTGGATGGAAGAGATGAAGATGTTGGAGTGGTGCTCTCATGACTTTTACCCAAATAAGTCTGATCTGAGCTTTAAGAAATTGGCTAAAAATGGCCTCTCTTCATGCTGCAACTTCTTTCGCAAAGGCACTTTGAGCAGTTTTGAGAAACTGAGGAAAGAGTATGGATTAGACAAGAGTGAACACGAGATTCCTCCAGGTTTGACACCACTTAAACAGCTTATTTCTAACGGACAAAACGTGTTTTTAAATCAAATACTGTATCTTCTAGTTGTTGGAGGAACGGTGGAGCCCAGGAAAACAACCACTTTCACTTATTTTCTGCATGCCCGAAAGTAATTAATTTCTGGCACATGATCCACAAAAAAATAGTTACTATGGTTGGAAAAAAAATAGAATTTAACTGGATTTGCTACAATCCACATCCACAAATACAAATGTCAAGT
Source organism: Gouania willdenowi (assembly GCF_900634775.1). Lineage (NCBI taxonomy): Eukaryota > Metazoa > Chordata > Actinopteri > Blenniiformes > Gobiesocidae > Gouania > Gouania willdenowi. Next base: position 13,243,354 of record NC_041055.1, read on the forward strand.
GCCTATTTGGATGACTCTAGAGGCCAGAAAGGCAATAAAAAGAAAATGTCTTAAACTAGACAGCCCATCTGTTAGTGAGTGGCATGGTATCACCTATGCAATCTTTGTGAGGGAAATAATCAATTTCTCAATAAGGCTATAGAAAGCAAAATTTGGCAAAATCTGGAAAGAGTGAAAAAGGAATTAATTCTCCCAAATGTTTTTTGTTGTTTTTGCAATATATTCCATTCCTAATTTTTGTAATTGCTTAATTTTTAAAGTACGCATTGTGCAACCACTATTTTCCTCTTTTTCATAAAGTGTAAAACACCCCATGTTCTGTTGTGCATGTTCTGCATTTGTGTTATTCATTTTACTTAATTTAAAAAAAGAAAAGGAGGATCTCCTTTAACGTCAATATTTTAAGATGAAAGTTTTGTATTTGTTGTGAAGTGCCTCCAAATAAAAAAAATTACGAAAAAAAAAAAAAAATTAAAAATCATAGCAAACAGAGTAAAGCACCCTGAAAAGAGAAAGCAGGGGAAATGGATTGGTACATAATTTCAATAAAGATCATTAAAAAAAACAATCAAATTTATAAATATACATTTTGCTCCCTCATCCCACCTCCAGCACACGCCACACACCACACTCCGGCCCACGCGGTCCCCTAAGTGAGCCAAGGAGGGGGGGCGGGGGAGGAGGCCTACCGCGCTAGCGATATCAGCGGCGACAGTGCGCTCCAGGGAACAAAGCTGAAACGCCCCGACGGGCAGGCGGAGCGACCCACAGCAACACCCCGCCACCCAGTGAACCAGGATGTAAGCGCCTCCCCTGAGCAGTAGCCACCCCCAGAGCCACCCCCACCCCGGACCACTCGGCCAGGAGCCACAAACCCAACCACCCCTGGCCCCTCAACGGGCCCACCCCCAAGCTAATCCACCCAATGCAGCCCTGCCCGCCCCCAGGCGGTCATTTTCTACCATCTTCCAATACTTTAGATGTAGCGCGGGGGCTTGGCTTGACTTTCCCCTGTCTTTCTCAATCGCACTGTCTACATTCAGCTTTGTGTGTACAATGACGTTTCCAGTGATTTCAACTCAATAAAAGACATAGCTGTCCAAATGTAATACTTCAAAATTTTATCAAAACACCTTAAAGCAAAAAAGGTGTTGGATTTTATTTTAAATTTGTTTAATGAGGTGCTGGAACCAATCAAATACGTGACAATCAAAAACATTTTCTTTCCTAAATTACAACCAAATTTAAAGAGCTACATGAGACACTCGTCTGGCTTCTGATGGAAAAAGGCTCTTCTTGGTTTTTGTAAAGGGAGCCACCCTTGCTAACAAGCATTTAAGTTAACAATACAAAGTAAGAGGATCCGAGCTGATAATAACTAATGCAAGTGAAAATGCCCAGCTAACGTCATCTACAATACAAGGCTTATTTAAATGTGAATGCTATTTTTTCTCCCATGTTGCTGGCTGTGTTTAACAAGGTGCTCCCTCAGATTAGAAGTATTCCCATCGCTGTTGTTGCGCTTTGGGTCACAAATACTGCAGCGAGCATAATCTGCATCAAATTTTGTAAACTGGAGTGATACTTTGGAGCGCTTTCTATCAGCCATTGTGGAACCTGCAGCTACTGACAATAATAATAATAATAATAATAATAATAATAATAATAATAATAATAATAATAATAATAATAATAATAATAATGTAGGGAACCAAACCCTCCAAGTTGATCTTTGACCGAGGACACTAGTTTCACCAGTCAATGGAGTCAGAGAGTCTGTCTCCTACTGTGAAATGCAAACGTGCCCCACAGGGGGATCTTCTCTCTCTTGCTGTCCGAACAAAGGAACAGGAGAATCCAAGAACAGTTTTGCTCCTGTTATCACCTCTCTGCTACATTACAATCAAAAGGAAACAATCAGTCAATGTTTACATGCTAAGTTTTCAAACTCTGGGCTCCGACCCCCTGCAGATGTTGTCACCTCCAGAACCCAAACCAGTGGTCACACAGGACGTTGGAATAACACTAGCTCTCCTGCTCAAAGTGAGAACAAAGAACATGTGCTTGTTTGAACAGTCACAAAAGAAAGGATTACTGGTACGGTCCTGCAGAAATTGTAATTGCAAATATTGTCTGTCCTATGCTACTTTTTTCATGTAATTCAATAACCAACAGAATGCTATTTTAAAATGTGTATCATTTAAAAGGTGCTTAAAATACTAGAAAACATCACAAAGCTTAGTTCAAGGTACTGAATGTTAACCATATGATAAAAAAAAATCCTTAACCAGAATTTTGACCTTCAGGTTTATTAAGTACTAACTATGCTATTTTTCAGCCGTGTCTGGTATCTAATTGTTTCATAATAGATGATATATTAAGATATAATTTTGAAAAGATGTTTTGAAATATGTGGAATTAATTATTAAACATTCTTCTTGTTTAGGAACTCCCTCTGTTGTTTATGTCATTCTATTTCACACCCACACTTGAGACACACCCACAAGCTGAAAGCAGAGACCTTGACCAATCACCGATATGATCTCAGAATGATCAACCAAGACACCTCCTCCAAAAGGCGTCTCCAAATTCTTTTAAAAAAAGACGCGTTGCCCGAAACTTTAGTTTTGGACGCGGGCGTTCATGCTCACACGTGTTCCCTCATGTTTCCAGTCTTTCATTTCATTTTTCTTTTATTTGTAGTTGCATCAGTTAGATTTTTTAAGAACCTTGCTCGCAGTGAAAGCCTAAGACGCAAAAGAGCGTGCCTGAAAGCCGACCTTCCAACATCTGAATCATGGACCAAACCGTGGTCCCTCTTAGTCTGAAACCGGCTGCGATCAACCCAGAAGAGGTTGTGCATCGGCCAATAGAATCACTGCGCCAGCGCAGCTATACTGCCACACGGACGTTGTTCCTGCAAACCCAGAACGTCTCCAGGTCCAACCAGACCGCATCTCAAGGTATGGACCAGTGAACAATGGACCAGCAGAACTGACTCACTTAAACTACAACACAACCCCATACTTACACTCCACTCACAATCCACCACATATGTTTGTCCGTCCCCCCCCGTCTGTCTCCCCTCTTTGTTATGATTTTATTCTTTTATTTTACAATTGTTAGTCTAGATTAGTTTAGAATAGTGATTCACTTTATATTACTCCTGTGTATGCAATGATGTGTTCAGGCTGCTTTAAAATTTGGTTACTCTTCACTCCCTCACAGTCACAAGGATGTGTTCAGGTACGGAAACATGGTACCATTTGATTTTGCTTGAATTTTGTGGGTGGTATCCACGAAATTCTGTTGATACCTATTTAATTACCAAATTTGGTTCCCATCCATACTCAAATCAAAAGCTTGGAAATCACTCTTTCAGAATATTTAAATAACTTCATGCCCCCTGGCTGACTTGTTCTTAGTTTTATCATACTGAAAAAAAAAGGTGTTACGAGGGGCAAGATCATAAAATGAATAGCCTCCAGCCCATTGGTATACAAAGTGAAAATATACAATTTCAGACCACAGGACTCCCTTTTATCATTAAACTGCATGCTCACTTATTCTATTCTTATGTAAAACTGCCAAAACTGTACAGGAGACTTGTTGACTTGACACTTTTTGATAAATGTTTCTTGAATAAAAGAAAGTAACATTTTTTAAATACACCCTTTTATTGCCAGGAGCAATTTCCCCTTTCGACTCTCCATCCTGTTAATCATTTGCCTGGTGAAAGTGCGCCAGCACAAAGTCCCTTGTTTCTTGAATCAATATCAGGATAATGGAATAGGCCATATTAAAAAATGAAAAGCTTCACCACCTTTTCAAACACATTGGATTTTACACTTTATTTGAAAGAGAGCTAATTTGGAAAGGTGTTTGAATTTGATAATTTGGTAGAAGAATTTTGCAGATTGTATTTTTTTGTTTGTTGCCTTAAATGCAAAATTATACACTTACTGAATTAAATTGATAATATCAACCTTTTGACTTTTTCAAAGAACATGAAACATGTGCAGACTAGTGCTACTGTTAAGAAGTCAATGCTTGCTGGCACTATGAACTGTGCACATGTTGCATCCCAGAAGTGAAAGGAGGCTGACATAATATTAGGCAGGCATGTTATGAGAGATCAGTATCTTCGCCCTACATAAAGTGCAGTTTGGCAGTCAGTATAGTCACTTTTAGAGTGTACTCATACTGCCAGCTCGGGCCGTTCCAAGCTCACAGCAAGAATCCCCCCCTCCCTGTCCCTTTTCTGGCACGGCAGAATGGACGTGATCACCAGCTCAGTTCGGTTCCCACACACAAACACGTCATCACGTTCATTTACGACACACATGGCATTACGTCATCATTAAGCGACTCTGGGTTTGTTGTTGACAGTACATTCCGTTAATTTAATATATTCTGTTGCGTTGGGTAACTACTGTATACGTCCAGATTTACCCAGACACGTCCTATTTTCACGGCTGGATTATGCGAACAGACTGGCTTTCCCAATTCAAATGACCGTAACTCTGCTCATATTTGCTCTATCGGAAAAATAACATCATTTTATGAAAGATAAGAAGTTGCTCGTTACAGCCAGTGCCGATAAATTTAATTTTACACACACATGATTGAAACATTAAAGATGCAGCTTTGTTTTGTCGAAATCAACATGAGGAAAAGAGAGAGAACCAAGTGAGTGAGAAAGAAAGAGAAATTAAAAGAGACTAAATAGCAGTGGATTTGATTGAAAATGAAGACTCTTGGATGATAAAAACCACCATGGATGGAGGTTCAAAGGGATTTGAAAACAAAGAAGGAAACTGAGCCTATAAAGGCTCAATTTCTGGATCAAAAAATGCTTGTGTGGAGCTAGTCTATTAATATAAGATTAAATTGATGCTTTTAATGTGTGAGATAGTTTAGGACAGAGTATTTGTGTTTGTTTAAACTTTGTGTCTGTGTGAGAGAGTATATTTATCTCCATCACTTTCAGTTTTTCTTTTGATGAACATCCAATGTAATGACAATATCTAACTCTCCTTTCATTTCTTCTTCTTTAAGTCCATGCAGAGTGGACACGCCCCTCCCTGGACATTAAAACCATGAGCTGACCCTAGTTTCCATCATCTGGTCTTGACCCAATCACTTCCACAGACAACAGACAGAATAAAGTTTAGAGTCAACATGGGACCATGGGATGCACTTATTTATTGAAAATTATCTTAAATTATTATTTAATGTTAATGTAATTCTAGAAGATGTTTTTCATTGTTTCAATAATATAGAGACTTAAGAAAGATTTATATGATATGTTTCAAGGACAGATTGTTATAACTCATAATAAAGGTGATTTACTTGACTCACCACTAATTCCAGATTGTTTTTAAGTCTTGGTATAAAGAGACTTTAACAGGACAACAATGATGTACAGGGCTGCAGTAATGATGGCTTCATACAATAATAATAATAACAACAACCACTGCACACGCACCAGAGAAGTTTCCAGTGAATATTTTACAAATAAAAAAAGTTCACTGATGTGACATTGAGACATTGTGTGACAAAGATAGTCATATTTATGATTAAAAGGTATGATTGTATTACCCGGGGTTTCCACTGGACACATCTCCGCTGCGCCACGGCACCGATCCGGTATTTCACCGCTGTCCGCCGTCCGGTAATTCACACCGGTTGCGTTTGGAGTGCGCCATGGCGCGCTCCGGTTGAACGACTGTGATGTCACGAGACAGATCAGTTCTCACGATATTTATATAATTGCGCGAGAACGCAGTTAAATGTATGTGTTATAAACGCAACAATAAACAGATAATCAGGTCAGTGTTCCTTACAAAGGAGAACAATAAGGTTGGACTCTCTGGATTTGTCATAGACACATTTTTTAGCAACAGCCAACAGAGAAGAGATAAAACTGCACCAGTAAAACATGAACTAAATCAAGTTGCTGCAGTTTACAGTGTAGTTACAGTATGAGAGGAATCAATATAGTGGTTGTGAATCTGTTTTTACACATTATGATGTTTTGGTGATGTATTTACTTGAAATATAATCTGAAGTGTTTTATTTTGAAAAGTAACCCAATATTTTATTGTGGAATACGTGCTTAATTTCCTGTTTAGCGCTTATTTGCTCTGTGTTGATTGATGCGTCATGCTCCGGTGTCCGCCAGAAATAGAAGCCCTGCGTTTATCTGGCGCAGGGCACCGGACTACCACATCTGGGAAGGAGCTGACACGCACCGCAGGGGACCCGGTGGAAATTATCACATAGACTAAAATGGAAACCTATCAGCTCCGGTGACGTTCCGCAGCGGAGCCGCATCCGGTGGAAATTGGGGGTCATTCTATAAAGTCTAGAATTATCTGGCTCGTCTTCCTTTCTGTGTTCACAGCATAACCTTATATTTAGTTCTAAAAAATGTGTTTACAGCTAATTTTACTGAATATTGTTACACATCATCCTGCATGTGCATTATATACAATGTATAGATTTTACCAACTGTTAGAGAAAATTTTTTATTAAATACAAAGCAAACGACATGCAAACAGAAAAACAAAGATGGAAATAGTGTTTTTAAATTGTGAAATTAGTGACTTGTTGAAATGTGCTGAGGTGCAGCGGAGGGTCTCCTTCTGCAGAGACGTGATGATGAGGGGTTCGAGTAAAACCCGGATTTCCGAGGTATTTCCGAGGGTACAAATATGTATATAAACGCATATTACTGGTATATTAACCCATATAAACCAAAAAATATGGAAATGAGACATTTTACTGCTGCAAATGTATAACATATTACTGGTATTTTGCTAACAGGACACGTTTTGGTTTATATGGGTTAATATACCAGTAATATGTATTTATATCCTCAGAAATAGCCGGACCCGATGATGAGCTGCTACACTCCGTTACTGTCCCGCTGTCGGCTAAGTAAAGAGAAGTCCTGACGGTCACGGTGTCCTCTGCTTCCATTAGATCTGAGCTCTGAGATGTCGTTCATATAACCTCTGGTAACGCCAACACTGACCTTTTCATCAGCAAACAAGCACTTCTGACACCATTATCAATACGGAATGCAGATGTTTATGTGCCGTAAAGCGTCGCGTGGTACCAACGTCATCACATTTACACGCAGGTCGAGTTGAGTTCTGTGTGCGCATATGCGCGGCCCACCGTGCCAGTCTAGCACGCTGTTTGGACCACCTCTTTCAGCAGGACCATTGGGCCGTTATCCCCCCCCGCGGTGCAGTTCACAGCTACGCAGGCAAAGACAATGGTCCCCCTTGGTTTCACACATGCACAGAGCTGGTTAGGAATGGCCCTGGTTGCCAGTGTGAGTACACCCTTATGCTGCATTCACACCAAACACATTTTCTGCAGTACCGTACGTGTCTGAAACCTTCCGCAGGATTTGCAGGATCAAAAAACTTTTCCCTATTTGCTTCATATTCGCATCTGAAGCAAAACTCTGACCACCAGACCCCCAAAAAGGCAACAACCAGGCTCTGTTTGTTTCCACCATCAACTATGGAGGACCCCCGTCAATTCGCTGCTCCTTGCCCTCGGAAGGGGACAAAACGTCGGCGTTCCTGGCTTCACCAGGTAAACCATCGACACATCCAACTCGGTGAGCTTCACTGCCTGCTTCAGGAGCTGCGCCTGGATGATGACCACTGTGGATTACCAGCACCCGATTCGAAGACCTGCTGGGTCAGATTGGCCCACGGATGTCCCAGCAGGATACCAACTACCGGAGTTCCATCTCTGTGGCCGAACGACTGTCTATCTGTCTCCGATAAGTTTCATAAGCAACCGAAGATGCCATGATTCATCAGACACATCTACCTATAAAAGCAAAAGAGGTCTGTGTGTGTGTGTGTGTGGAGCAAATATCTCCCCGACGTGGTGCGAGTTCGACCTGAAACTCGATCAACGGGTTCCAAATACCCCGACTGTGTGCATCTGTTTTTTTGGAGTAATTTGGTAATTTCAAAATGTTTATTTTAATTTTATTTCACTTCTGGACGTCCCTGAAATGAAACCTATTCAGCTTTTGACCTCAGGGTGTGAGGGGGCGCTAGCGCACCATCCTATATCTCTTTCACTGCACAGCTTACTTCCGGTGCGTGCATGAGCTCCCGTGGACTTCTCTTTTCTCTTTTGAGGAAAAATACTTTTTTACTGTTCTTTATTTGGTGATGACATATCGAAACATTTATTTTCATGTTAGTTTGACCGTTCGCTATTTAGACCGGACAGACCTCACCCGGAAGTGATTGACAGCAATGGCTGCTGTGTTGAAAGATGCACATTTCTCAGCAGCGCATGTGTGTGAGAGAGAACCAACGGAGGAGATTTGTGTCCAAGGTAGAGAGTCACACACACACACACACACACACACACACACACACACACACACACACACACACACACACACACACACACACACACACACCAATCAGGTGCGCTTCACTATCGATCACCGTCTACGTGTGTGAAACGGACCACCATTTAGTCCGGTTACAGTCTGTGTCATGACACCCGGGGTGGTAATGACTGCAGTGTTGAGTCAGATCAGTAAACGGTGCTACATAGTGAAGCCCGCCTGATGATTACTGCAGCTTCAGTCATGACACACCTGCCACTACACCTAACTACTGAAAATAGATACGTTTAGTGAAAGTTAGGCAGGCACACACACACTAAATGACAACAAAAAATATGAAAATGACTCAAAATACACAAAACTAAATATTTATACAGAAATTACACAAACGACAACACAGAAAAATACACCAAACGACAACAAAAATATGAAAATGACTCAAAATACACTAAACTAAATACTTATAATCCCACATGAATACGTACTTCCGACGGGCATTGTACATAACAGAAAAAAACACCAAACGAAAAAAATATAAAAATGAGTTTTAAAAAAGAAACAACACATTTATGATGCGCATGTCTTATAGAATTAAACCAGGGAAATTGCACACGCTATTTTACTTTGCACCTGCAAATATACCCCTTTATAATGCTACAGAATATGTTATTATTATGCCCATAATTGACAACTCTTTTTAAGCTCCCACTATATGAATACATACCTCCGACGGGCACTGTACTCGACTTCAAAAAAACATACATTTACAGAAAAATACACAAAATTACTCCTGAATCCCACTACAACAGCAACAAAAACAATAATTATATAAAAATACACATGACTCCAAAAAAACATACATTACAAAAAATTGTAATAAAAAAACAACAAACATTTACACACAAAAACACAACAGAAAGATACACAAATACACGACTCAAAAAATATACGTTACAGAAAAATACACCATACAAAAAAATATAAAAGTGATGATGAAGTCATGCACATGTCCCATAGACTTAAACAAGGAAAATTGCAGCCACATTTTGCACCCGCAAATATATCCCTTATGCTTCCACATGAATACATACTTCCGACGGGCACTGTACTAGTCTATACTATAATTCAAGGGAGGTCAGTGTGTGTGTGTGTGTGTGGATGTGTGTGTGCGGAGCAAATATCTCCCCGACGCGTTGCGAGTTCAACCTGAAACTCGGTCGAAGGGTTCCAAATACCCCGACTGTGTGTATCTGTGATTTTGGAGTAATTTGGTCATTTCAAAATGTTTATTTTAATTTTATTTCACTTCTGGACGGCCCCGAAATGAAACCTATTCAGCTTTTGACCTCAGGGTGTGAGGGGGCGCTAGCGCACCATCTGTTGAGAGACGACTTCTGGCATCCATTTTGATAACAATTGAGACGACTTCCGGTATCCATTTTGAAGGCGAAACAGATGAACTGTGAATCAACTGCTATTCATCTATGGGCTAGAGACGACTTCCGGGATCCATTTTGAAGGCAAAACAGATGAAATGTGAATCAACTGCTATACATCTATCGGCTATCGGCCGCCACGTTAATCAGTATTGTGGGATGTACTATTCTGATGAGAAAATTCGGCATCGGCATCCACGTTAATCAGTTTTGTGGGACGTACTATTCTGGTAAGTAAACATGCATGTTTATCCGTAGCAGAGCATCACGCGCTGGCGAATCCCCGAAAAAACCCGCAAAGTCTGTTTAAACATGCACATAGTTCTAATGTCAGCATCGGCAGTTAGGAAAACTAAGCTAAAGCTTATCACATGGTGCTTGAGGTTATATATGGAGTCGTCAAGCCCTTTATGGCTCTTAGGGAGAATCCCTGGAAAATCCTGCAAAGTCAATTTAAACATGCACATACTTCTAATGTCGGCAGTTAAGAAAGCTAAGCTAAAGCTTATCACATGGTGCTCAAGGTTATACACGTAGAGTTAGGGTTAGGGCGATGAATGATGTGACTTCATATTGGTCTTTCTTATTATTGTTTTATCTTAAAGTTACTGGTATTCATTACGTTATTTTAGGGTTAGGTTATTTTGTTATTGCTGTTATTACTATTCCTATTACTATTATTATTATAGCCATTACTATTATTACTACTTTCACTATTATTATCTCCATCTAATCGTTCTAATACTGTATTATTTAATTTAGTTTAATATTTATAGTTTTTAGCAGATTGTATTATTTTGTTATTGCAATTATTACTATTAATTTCATTATAACATTACTTTGATTACTATTACTACTTTCACTAATAATATTATATCCGTATCATTATCTTTATTATTATCAGGGCTCTACACAAACTTATCCAGTGGTGGCACTGGTGTGACCAACTTTCTCTGTTAGTCGAGGGGGTGTACAGTATAGACATACATGATGTTGAATAGTTGACTTAACAGGCGCACCTTAGATACCGTGTCTCTCTTAACAACCTACGACGGATTATGTGCAAGAAGCACGCACGCATGTGTGATAGATAACACACGGAGGAGATGGCTGGCACACACACACACAGTATTTATAATAAAAATATACTAAATGAGTAAAATAAAACTAAAAACTAAACAATATTTATACAAAAAGTGCACAAAATGACAACAGAAATGCATACAAATATACAAAAAGACTCCAAAAACACACAAAATTACTCCAAAAAACATACATTACAGAAAAATACACCAAACAACAACAAAAAAATTAAAAATATTTATACAAAAAGTACACAAAATGACAACAGAAATGCATTAAAATATACAAAAAGACTCCAAAAACACACAAAATTACTCCAAAAAACATACATTACAGAAAAATACACCAAACAACAAAAAACATATGAAAATGACTCAAAATAAATAAATATTTATACAAAAATACACAAAATAACAAAAGAAATGCACAAAACTACACAAAAAAATATTCCAGAATCACACTGCAATGGCAACAAAAAACAATAATTATACAAAAAATGCACAAAAAGACAACAGAAAGATACAAAAATACACATAATGACTCCAAAAACATACATTATAGAAAAATACATCAAACAAAAAAATATAGAAATGAGTAACAAAAACAATAATTATACAAAAAATGCACAAAAATACAACAGAAAGATACAAAAATACGCAATTATACCCCTTATGCTCCCGCATGAATGCATACTTGGCCCCGTTCCTGAGTCGGTATCCATAGCCAGTCTTGTTGATTATTTGGCTGAGGGGGTTCAGACCTATGCAGAACAGCAGTGGGGACAGGGCGTCTACTTGGAATATGCCACATTTGATGGAGACTTGTGCAAGTGGCTTGCCATTGGCTTCAAGGGTGGTTTTCCACAGCCTCATCGAGTTTGCAATGAAGGTTCTTAGAGTCCTGTTGATGTTGTATAGCTCCAGGCATTCAATGATCCAAGTATGTGGCATTGAGTCGTAGGCCTTCTTGTAATCAATCCAGGCAGTGCTCAGGTTAGTATGTCGGGTTCTGCAGTCTCGAGCGACTGTTCTGTCTACCAGGAGCTGGTGTTTGGCACCTCTGGTATCTTTGCCGATTCCCTTCTGAGCTGTGCTCGTGTATTGATCCATGTGCCAGCTTATCTTAGCCGCTATGGTGCCGGACATGAGCTTCCACGTTGTGGAGAGGCAGGTTATTGGGCGATAGTTGGATGGGACTGTACCCTTTGAGGGATCCATCAGGATGAGGATTGTGCGCCCTTCGGTTAACCATTCAGGGTGATTCCCATCTCTCAGCAGCTGGTTCAATTGTGCTGCCAAGCGCTCATGGAGTGCCGTGAGTTTCTTAAGCCAGTAGGCGTGTATCATGTCAGGGCCTGGTGCTGTCCAGTTTTTCATACCTGAGGCTCTTTCTTGGAGGTCTGCCACTGTGATGGTAACTGGATTCTGTTCAGGGAGGTTGCTGTGGTCCTCTCTCAGAGCCACCAGCCACTGTGCATCACTGTTGTGTGCTGCCTCCTTCTCCCGTATGCCTTTCCAGTACTGTTCAGTTTCCAGCCTTGGTGGGTCTGCTCTGTTATTGTTACCCTGCCACTGAGCGTACACTTTCGCTGGTTGAGTTGTGAACAGACGATTTTCTCGTCTGGCTTCGTTGTCTCGTGTATCTCTTTAGGCGGCTGGCCAAGGCTTGGAGCCTTTGTTTGGCAGTTTCCAATGCTTCAGGTATGGGCATCTGGCTGTACCTTTTGGGTACTGGCTTTTCATTGCACCTTTCAAGGCCTCTGTCAATTGACTCACTTCTCTCCGTGTTGCCTTGATGTTAGCCTCCAGCCTTCTTTTCCATGGTGGGTATTTCATCTCATGGTATATATATATATATATATATATATATTAGTTTATCAAGTCATTATTGAATTCATGTTGGGTGTGGGATACATATGTATGTGTATATACGTATATATGCATATGTGTGTATCCATAAAATGAAGAGTCCGTCCTTAAGACTGCTCTACTGTAAAGTGTCTAGAGATACCATTGGTTATGATTTGGCGCTATACAAATAAAAGATTGATTGATTGATTAATTGATTGATATTACTTTAAAAAGATCATAGATATATTTTAATTAAACATTAAATTAGGTATTGATCAACATTGTCACACTGATATACCAAGCAATTATAGATGCATTTTATTTATAACAGAATGCAAAACAACTTCTGTCATGTTCATAACAGATGGTTTGGCTGCACTTGTTTCTGTAGGAGATGCTGCTGCAGCACCACCATCATCATCATCATCACTATCATCACCACCAGCATCCCCCTCCCTCTCCTTCTCCATCACTCATTTGATTGTTTACTTCTGAGTGACAGCAAACACAATATATGAAACACATTGCTATACATTTTAAATAATTATACTAGGTTTAAAATCGAGGAATATAAGAAACAGCAATGATAAGAGACAAGCTACTGACTAACACGCACTGACAAGAGATAGCAGGGGATCTAAAAATGAAGACCCACTTAATGATAAAACTTTTTTTTTTAAAGAATGGGGAAGAGTTGATTATTGTAAAGTGAGAGTGAGATGTGAAGTTGTAGGCATGAGGCTTAGATATAATGGTGGTGGCTGTGGACAGAGGGAAGGAGTGAGTGGTAATACCTAAAACAGGTATTTGGGATCAACGTGTCGAAAGTTAAGCCCACTACGAGTTTTATCCCACAGTCCAAGACATGCCAGTGCATCGTAGACCAATGTATGTGCAAGAACCACCACTGCAAACCAAAGTCCGGGTGTCCCGGACCCGAAGATGCAGCCAGGCTAGCAGAAAGAGCGGGAGCCCAGGCAACCCCCCCACGGCCGAGTAGCCCTCCAGACGCCCCTAAGACACCAAGCCGAAAGGCAGCCACTGCCCTCACATACACACCCGAGAAAGCAACAAGGAGGCGAGGAACCAGCGCACTTTGCCACCGACCCCAACCCCCCAACCCCAAGGCCCCCCACCAACCAAACCCAAGATCTGGTTCATAAATGTGAGATAAGGTTGCAATACAAGCACTTCACAATGTGTTTTATATGTTTTCCATTCACTTTATTTACCTTATAGTTCAAGCTTATTCCCAGTGTCTCAGGAAACAGAGATTATTAATGAAAAAAAGTTTTAGTCACAGTTGGAATCATTCTCATGTTGAGCTGCTAGCTGGTGATACGTAACCACAGTGAAATACAGAGCAGGCACTTCTTCAACTGTGACGTACCTTGTTCCTTGGAGCAATGCAGACAAAATAATCCTACGTGTGAAAGCTTCCTACAGGTGCATGCGCACTAATTAGCGTAGTAAATATTTACACGTATACGTACAATATTTTGCTACCTTAATTTTTCCTACTATGATAAACCCTAATTCTAACCCTAAAATTTAAAGAAAAAGATTATTACCTTTTTTCAAAATGACGGTTCATTCTACACTTCACCAGTTCTTTCTGAGAACCGTTTCCCAGTATTCCAATTACTAGGAATTGTTTGTTTCTGTTTATCGCTCCTCTTATATCGCAAATACATAACAATAAACTCCCCCGGGTCCTGTACATTGTGTGTTTATGCTAGCACCAAGTGAAGCTCCTTCCACCATATAGTTGTTTGCTGTCCACCACGAAGAATCCACCCCCTCCACCCACAGGGCTGCCCTCCGTGCTGTGTTTGTAGCATCTCCGTTACTACGCTAGTCACTTCCGGATTCTGTACACTCGCGCTAAAGTTGCTTCTTGCGTGGACTTTTCATCTGAAAACAAAAAACTTCCACAAGAACACACACCTCGGTGCCAGTTCATGTCCTCATAACAAGGGGGGAGTACTGGTACTGAACGTTGTCTTAGTTTGCTCTTCCACACACACACACGCACACACACGCGGCTGGTGACGTCACATGTAAGAACGGGGACGATGTCTCTGAAGGTCCATTTATAGAAATGTAAACAAAGGCTAAACTAAAGCTTTACCATTTAATGACATAACAAGTGCAGCTGTACTTTTTTCTTAAAAAAAAAAAGTACACTTCCTTTTCATCTCCATCCCTGTGCCTGCCATGCTATTGTCGGGTCTCAAAAACGGGAGCTCTCTGATTAAGTCATTTGAAACCGTTAGCCACTGGTGAGTTTTTTTACCGACAAGTTTCCCATTTGCTCACCAACGCGTTGATTCACTGGAGTCTGTATTGAACTCAACCCGTTCAATATTCCATCTGGAAAACTACAGATTCTCTGTGGTGCCGCGCATGAAAATTATGCTCTCACTCGGATCACTCGGTTCGAAGGTAAACAATGATTTTTGTTTTTAAAAAAAGACAGCGAAATTGTAGATAATACTTTAATGTACTTACTCACTCATGTAGTTTGGAGCTTTACATTTTGTTTTGAGCAGTTTTGTTGTTTTTCTGATTGGCTATGGAGTTTGGTTATCAGCGTTTCAATCATTTCACAGGAACACACACACACACACACACACACACAGTATTTATTTATAATAAAAATATGCTAAATGAGTAAAATAAAACAAAAAACTAAAAAATATTTATACAAAAACTACATAAAATGACTCCAGAATCACACTACAATGGCAACCAAAAACAATTATACAAAAAATGCACAAAAAGACAACTGAAAGAAAAAAATCCACATAATGATGACTCCAAAAAACATACATTACAAAAAATAGAACAAAAATATGAATATGCCTCAAAATACACAAAAACTAAATTATTACACAAAATGACTCCAGAATCACACTACAATGGCAACAAAAACAATTATTATACAAAATAAAATTCACAAAAACACAACAGAAAGTCACACAAATACACATAATGACTCCACAAAACATACATTACAGAAAAATGCACCAGAAAAAAAAATATAAAAATGAGTAAAAAAACAACAACAACAAACACATTTATCATGCACATGTCACAATTAAACCAGGAAAATTGCACCCACATTTTGCACAGGCAAATATACCCCTTTATAACACGACAGTACAGAGTACTGTATGTACACCTCTTTTACATCCAACCTTCAAACATAGTCATTTGGCCATAATTGGCAACTCTACTTATGCTCCCACATAAATGCATCTTCCGACGGGCACTGTACTAGTCTGAATAAAAGCAATTTGTTTCCAGCAGTTTTAACACCTATATCTATATATTTGTGAACCTTAAAAAGCAGAAATATTTAAACATATGTCATCATTATATGTTGCATGGTCCCTTATTGCTATTACCTGCTAAAATTTCCCCACTTGACACACAATCCCCTGCCTGAGACTTTCTTCTGACGGTGAGATGAAATTCCATATGACTACTGTGTATTATGTTCCTCTTTACTACACTTATCAAATGTTTATACTCTTTCTGAAAAAAGAAATTGACTCTAGCCAAAAATGCATATGAGTGACATTAGATGTATGAACAGAGGCCCTGATTTAAGTAATAATACCATGATGTTTTCCATAAGAGTTTGAGATGGAACAACATAATATTCTGGACTCTAGCTTTGTGCAGTAAATGTTAAGGCTATGGATATGTGAAGTGACAATAATATGAGCTCTCCTAGGTGAAGAGGATGTTATTCTGCTGTTTGGTGTGTGCAGTAAGACGTACTGATTCTGTAGAACAGGATACCAGATGTATTACATAATTACGTTAGTATACATTACCTGCCGGAGCTGGACAAGCTTGTATTCCGGTCCAAGTTCCAATTTGATTGATAGACTGTTTCCTCTGTTAATTGTCCAGAGTAAATTCATTCCCTATAGAGTAATTAGCTATTTTGGAGGTACGCTTTCTGGGGATATATACGATTTGCTTTCCCTGACCAGGCAGAGTTTGCAATGATCCGGCCGCAGCTCTCACAGGTCTCACTTTTGTCAACCTGTCTTGGACTCTGATTGTATTAATAAACTGCCTATTATTTACAAATCAGTTGTCCCGAAGACTTCTTTCACATCACCTTTTTGTCATCATCATCCACACCCCAAGATGCAACACTACCTGCCCACTAATGTGTTAGCTGAACATATCAAAATTACTGGTGCTCAATTTCCATGTTTTGACATAAGAGGAGACATTTGATAAATAGTTGGTAGACCTGAGCACATAAATGAAGCATAACTAATGCATAGATTAAGTGCCATTTTATAGATGGACATCAGTGCATACCTCCAATAACAGATGAGATTAATAACCGGACTGTGGTGGGGAAAAACTGCATGAGAGAGCAGCAAAATTATCAAGGGATGAGTCCTGACTCTGTTTTCAATCAATATACCTATGTACTTGCTGAGCTGTGGATGGATGATGCAAGCGAAGCAAAGCTCACATCAAGTTTTGTGAGGGAATAAAAAGTAATTGTATTAATTATTTAAAGCTCACTTTCTCTTTGGTAGATATTTTGGAAGAAAGACACATTGACAGGCTGCTTTGCTTTTGCAAACTGGCAGAAAATTGTGGTTTCCCTTTTGTCAGACCAAGATGTATGTTGGAGGACCCAGATAAAGGGAAAGGAGGCAGAAGGCAGTGGTAATGCTCACAATTTCAGTCCCTTTAATCAGAACAAAACAGCTATGTGCAAAATCAAGATGGCATGAGGAGAAAACAAAACCTGAAGTGGAGAGAGGAAGACGCCACAGCACACAATGAGGGACAACACAGACAAAGACACAACAGTGAGCCAGCAACCATTCTGTGTCCAAACACTCCAATAAGAATGAGGGAGGCTTGATTGGGAGTAGACCTGTGCCTGTATTTACAAGCTTCTCTGAGTCGTCTCAGAGAACTCCGAACGTCACCAAAAAAATCCTAGCAAGGAATCTTATCTTAAAAGTGATTCAGGAAGTTTCCGAGGGCAACTCTGGTATGATGCGTAGTGTTGTGGTGGTCAAGACCGGTCTTGGTCTCGAGACCAAATTTTAAAGGTCTTGGTCTTGTCTCGGACTCTGAAGCATTTTGACTCGATCATGTCTCGGACTCGGGCTGCCCGGACTCGGGATTTTCCGTCAAGACCGTTCGAGACCAGCACTAATTCCTGCTATTTTTAAACTTTTTTATAATGTGATAATAACACGGAGAAGAACGGGATAAAACAATCCTTTATTCATTATTTAATCCACCCCGTATAATGACCACAACCTTCCTTAATGTGACACTCATACGTGTGTGACACACTCATACGTGTGTGACACACTCATACGTGTGTGGCTACGGTGTCAGTTTGGACCGCGGAGCGCAAGGGAGATATGAACTAATCACCGGTAAAAATCCCAGTAAAACTCCAGAAAACAATCACCATGAATAAATATTATCTCCCTGGTGGAAGGCTGGATAGGGTACGCACTTACTCTGCTTCTGGGTCCTAGTGCCAGCCCGAGCGGTGAAGCCTGTTCCGTTTACCGTGTTTACTGAGGTCCGTGTGTGTTTAATAAGTCCGTGTGTGTCCGTTTGAAAGTCCACGTTTATGCATCTGTCCATCCACTCTTTTCATTATATCCATGTCTTTTAAGGCTTTATTACATAATGTCGGCTGTCGTCCGGGCCGCCGCCATCTTGGTTTATGTCGTCACCAGCGCGTCATCGCCGCAGAGTTGCACTAGCACAGAATGAGTCAAATAACCGTAAAGAGGTCTTATATTAGACTATTTTATTTTTAAAGTGGTGTTTTTTTTGTGTCTTTAGACTCCAATTACATTTATGTATATAATATGTTCCCCACAATATAAACAGGTTCACAATATAATTATTTTTTTATAGTTTCTGTTTCCACTGTATCCAGAATAATAATAATAATTCTCAACAAGAACTATTGATTAATTTGTTACATGACTGTTCCAGGGTTTGAGTTTGTTTTATTTAGTTTCACATCTACCTGTAGCTCTATGTTTTTTACACTGATGACAACTTGTTTGTAGTTTTATTTCAGAAAGTTTCACTTTTACAGTTACAGCTGGAAACCTTTGTTAATTGAATATCCTAGTTATATTACAGCAACCAAATTAAACTATATCCACTAAGTGAATTAATAAAAATAACCTGTGTAAAGGCTTTTTTCAAACTAAAAAATTATCTTGTGAACTCTGTGACCTGTTAAACCTGGACAACTGAAAGAATCAGAATAAAGAATCATTATTTCTTGGCAGAAATGCTTTTAAACACTTGCTGTACATTCAGCTGACATAAAAATCTTGTTTTCAAATATGTAGAATAATTGTGAATTTATCAGTAGCAGTAGTAGTTTTAATATTTTAGTAAATTTTTTGCAGGCACCTTTTTGTCCATCAAATGTATTTAAAATAGACTAAAATTAAAGAGAGAATGTTATTTAACTATCGAACCTTGTCATAATTTTATTTATTTATATATTTTTTTAAATTGAAAAAAAAAATGTTTATGGTCTTGGTCTCGGTCTCGGCTCCTGAAAGTCTTGGTCTTGTCTTGGTCTCGGTGCATTCTGGTCTCGGGCAAGTCTTGGTCTCGGATAGTGTGGTCTTAAACACAACACTAATGATGCGGTCGGCTAAATGATGTAATCGGTTGTTTGAGAAAGTTTAAAAGCGCCCTGTGCTCCTAGTAATGAATGGAGAGTAAAATCAACTGATCATACTTGGATGGCATTAAGAAATGTGTAATCATGGAATTAATTTAATTCAGCAAAATGTAATTAATTAGTACACAGCTTAAAAATGTTTGAACCACGTCTACAGTTATTATATTGATTTGCCTATTGTTGTTAACTGTCCACGCTGGTAATTTTACCGCTTAGTTTTAATGTATTTGATAATAAGGTTGGATGCACAGAGCTGTCAGCAATTACTGTGTTTCTTAGTGCTGTTTTTAAAGTGAAATAAAATAATATTAAGAGGGAAACTGGGTCCTGGGATCACGGCACAAAGGAAGAGGCAGACTATGGACCTCTTTGCCCAACAAATCAATGTGTCGTTCCCTCTATGTGGGCGCTCAAGCGACGAGTGTGAGAAGCGGCGCTATATGTTGCAATCCAAAGCAAGGGTGGAAATTGTAGCACACAAGTAAAAGTTATTCTGGAATAGTTGAATGTTCTAGTCTACTTTAAATGTATGTCTGCTGACATTGCTTACTTTGATATTATTAATTGTATGAATGTTTTCAAATTATATCTGCTCTTTTACTGAACTGTTTAGGGGTGGATCCCCAGCTTTCTGTTCATAATAAACACCTCATCTTGTGATGGTGCAGTTATGCAGTACCATAACACCGCTATACCCATGAATGCCCATTTGTTGGCAAGTAACGAGTGAGAATCCAGCGGAAAGCATACAAATCCATCCATGCTGGGAAAAGTTAATGAAGTCAATCACAAACATTACCCATGCATGATCAAGCCGGTAGTGTGTAATTAAATCACTGTCATTCTGTCTGTTTAAGACACTCTCAGGCTTCTTAAAAGTTCTCCTCGCTCCTCCTAACAGTGTTCATCTTAGGAGCTCTCTTAAGTCCTAAGATGCTTTGTGAATGACTTTTATCTTACTAAGAGAAAATTGTAAGAAAAATCTTAAAATTTTTCAACAGTGATAATTCATCTAAGTGTGCTTAAAAGAACAAGGCTTACGGGTAATGCCTGGTTTTCCCAAGCCATTTCTGACCATGCTGACTCTTCTCTGCATAAGGAGCAGTGGTTCAGCCAAGCCATTGAAACGAATGCTGAGACAAAGAGGATGTGATATCAAGCAAGTGAGAAGAGGAAAAAGAGAGAACGAAGGACAAACAGAAATTACGCTTAAAGCAACATAGGGGAGGATTTGTGAAAAAATAAACATTATTTTTTAGTCTTTTAATGGCAATGGGTGAGGAAGCGTTCAAAAACCAAAGAGAATGAGCCCACACACATTTCTCCCTATTGCCTTGAACAGACTGTGTAATGCATTTTCTTCTGCTATTGCAGGGCCGAATTTCCCACGCAGTTCTGCAGAAGTGACATCAAATGACGCTCATGGTGACTCATGACACTGATGGGCGTTTTCAGCGGCTTGGAGAGGCATCCACTCTGCCGGAAACAAAGAAGAAGAATAAGATGGCTTGGAGACTGAAAGAAGACAAATACAGCGGACTAAACCACTGTTTGGTTCCACGAATGAATGCAGAGGCATGCGCGCAGGACCTGCAGTAAACAGTCACAAGAATGGGGATTGAATTTTCTAGTTCGTCCGAGTCTAGTTTTTTTCCTCATACAAATGACATATTTATGTTTGTTTTAGTTGTAAGCCCGCTTTTTATTAACAAACATCTGATAATGTCAACATCAGATCAGCGCACAGGTAATATGCGAACATCAAACACAAACAGGGGCGCAATGCACACAAGAGACCCAATAGATCTATTTACATAATCCATGTATCAAACATAAGGTTAATTCATGTTCTTGTGTGAAAAAAGGATTGTTTCAATGACGGAGGGCTTTATAGTTGTCATCCTCTGCTCCATGCTCCTGCCTGCAGTTCTGATCCTGCACTCACTTCAGCGCTATTGCAGCAGCTACTGCTGCTGCAGGAATGGAAGAACGCTGTGCGCAAACGACACTATGTTACAGAACTCGACCACCAGTTCTAAATATCTGTCCTAACCCAACCTGTCGAGTACTCTTTGGTCCTGTTGGGCTTCAGTCGGGTATCCATCATCCAGTCACAGCTGCGGTGCTAAAGAGTTCATGCGCGTCCCCATGCCGGCTTGGCTGATCGCTGCAGTTAATCTAAGGACCGTTATGTCACTATTATTATTTCTTGATCCTCCCTTATGCTCCTTTAGGATATTTCTTATGGTTTTAACATTTTTAAAGTAATAAATAATAAAAGTTGGTGTTATTTAGTTAATTTAGAGAACAAACAAAACATATGTGACGCGCCTTAAGAAAACTATGAACAAATGTTTGAATTAATTCAAACAATTGATTGAAAACATATAGGAGACTCCAATCATCCAATGAATAATTACGGCACACATTAAACACCTATACACATAGGCGTCATTTTTTGTCAACACAACACAAGCTGCAGCAAAGCTAACACATTCTATGGTCCATATCACACAATGGTTACAACAGTCTTCATTAAAACTCAACACTAACAAAACCATTGCAAGGTTCTTCTCCAGGTCCAACACCCCAAATAATGAGGCAGATGTTTGTGTTGCAGGAGAAAAAATACAGGAAGTCCTAGAATTAAAATATCTTTATGTGATAATCAACAATAAACTCATTTTTAAATCCCAGGTAAAAAAGGTCTTTTAAAGAGTAAATTTCAATATTTTTAATTTCCGGTTCATCAGGTCACACCCATAACTGCGGGCAGCTCAAATGTTCATGTATGCCATGGTCCTCTCACATATCAACAACTGTTTAACATCATGGTCACAAGCAAACTAAACCACACCCAAACCTTTGGAGTCAAACAAACAATCAAAATACTGGGCAAAAACCATTACTGTATCACTGTTGCAATATCTTAGAAGAGCACAGTCTGTTAAACTGGGAAAAATACATCAAATATTCAAACCTCTGTTTGATTTACAAAATTATTCAAGGTCAGTGCTCACCTCCCCTCAGTCAGTTCATAACCATCAGAAACACATCACATCGCAGCACATGAGGAACAGCAAGGGCACCTCACATCAGTGGAATTCAGTCCCTGTCACTGCCAGAAATCAAACCACATGTTTAAATCACTCCTCAAACACTGGCTTATCGCAAATCAGTCATGCCAACACAAACCTGTGCCTCACCTGACTGCATGTGCCTCTTGGTGACTTTTTTAATGTTTTATTTTATGAACTTGTCTTTTAATATTTGATGATTGTCTCTGATCAAATACTGTTTATTATTTATTAATTTTTTAATTTGTAATATGGAAGTGTGATATGTTATTATGTAGCTACGTTTTTCACTCTATGTTTTATTGTATATTTAATTTGTATTCTTTTAGGGTGACATTTGAACATTCTGTACAGGGACTACAGATGAAAAATAGCCTTCTGTCTAAATGTGCTACATTTTACAGTATATCTGGATATTATTGTACATTGTCCCTGTTAAAAAAACCAATAAATAAATAAATAAAGCAACTCATCGGTGCTGGGCATCAGTTTTCTTTAGAAATATGAGCTAATAAGTGGAGAAAAGTGAGCTAGCTTAGAAAGTATGTACAAAGTTAGGAATAGACAATGGGCTAATGTTCCTAAACTTTAGATTACATAAAACACTAACAAATCTTAGCTAAGGAGGAACTGGGTGGCATATTTGTACTGTTGCACCTAATGTGACTCCTGTCCTCTATCAGGATTCACAGCCAGTTATACTCTGCAGTCCAAGGACCAGGCAGGTGTTGTGATTGGATTTTAATGCAGAAAAAGGTGTGAAACTGAAATGATACACAAGAGTGCAAAGGTTTTGATGTACAAACAGTATAAAAATGTATCACATCATTTAAGACCTGTATGCAAAATTCATTAAAGAAATGAAGGTGATTGTGATAATGGCAATAGTTGACATTAGTGCTGTATTTAACAGATTGGACTCCAGGCGCCATCTAGTGAGGGAACCAGTGCTGCAGATTTAAATAGCATATGCAGCAATCTATACTTTAATAACAACATTCAAACAAAACATACTCATATTGCCACTCAAAAGGCTGAAAAACACACAGATGGCTGACGATGGCTGAAAACGGACGTGCTGGTGGATGGTGACGTGGTGACGTATCGATCATTTCCTGTTTACGCTCTACCGCTGCTTGCTGCACTCTACTACTGTGTTCTGCTAACTCTAATTAGCAGAACACAGTTGTCATTGAATTGAATTAGCAGAACACAGTTGTCATTGATATTTTAGCCTTGAAAACACTTGTTTTAATTTTTTACCGTACAGTTAAACGTACGAAGGTTAAGTAAAAAGCAATCTCGCCTCTTATAGGCAGTGTAATCTCCTTTAAACTTCCTTTTGTCCTTAGCTTAGCTTAGTTTAGCTTAAATTTAGCACCTATGGCTTCTCTCTCCTCCCCTCCTCTCTCCTGCCCGGTGTGTCAGATGTTTAGTTACTCCTCGTCCTCCTTTAGGGACAATGGTAGTTGCATAAAGTGTAGCGTACTGTTAGATATGGAGGCGAGGATCAACAATCTGGAGAAGCGGTTCCGCACCCCTGATACCAAAACTGAAGCTAGCAAGCAGGACCTAGCCGGTGCGGACCGTGCTAGCTCTAGCTTAGCCTCCCCCCCGGCCAGCATTGACTGGGTTACTGTCCGTGGTAAGCATAGTCGAAGGTCAAAAAGCCGCTCGGGACACCACCATGTTCACGTCTCAAACAGGTTCTCCCCCCTCCGTGAGGACAACACACTCACCGGGGAACAAACTCTGATAATTGGCGACTCCATAGTGAGAAACATGAAGCTAGCGAAGTTAGCGGGCATCGTGAGGTGCATCCCAGGGGCCAGAACGGGCGACATAGAATCAAATCTAAAGTTGCTGGCAAAGAGTAATCGTAAGTTTGATAGGATAGTCCTCCATGTCGGCACTAATGACTCCTGACGTCGTCAGTCGGAAGCAACCAAAGTGAACATTGAATCAGTTTGTGCTTATGCTAAAACAAAGTCGGACTCCGTAATTTTCTCTGGTCCTTTACCAAATCTGACCAGTGATGACATGTATATCCGCATGTCATCATTTAACCGCTGGCTATCGAGGTGGTGTCCAGAAAACGAGGTGGGCTTCATTGATAATTGGAGATCCTTCTGGGGAAAACCGAACCTGATAGGAAGAGATGGAATCCATCCTACTTTGGCGGGAGCATCTCTACTATCAGAAAACATGGCACAGTCACTGTTATGACATCTCATGAATGAGACCATGTTACAGAGGCGGAGTCCTCCACGCCCCTCTGCGCTTGCCTTAGGACAGTTTCCCTCCCATTGCTATTATGATAGCTGTGTTCATCGCATGGACAACTGTTGTGATGGTGATGAATATTATTTTATGGAGACGGTGTCAGTCCCCCAACCCAAATTTCACAATGATTTTAACATAAAATCAAATAAAAGAGCTATCAATTATAAAAATCTGAAAAAAATTAAAATCTCAAATCTAGAAACACCAAAACATAAAACCATTAGATGTGCTCTATTAAATATTAGATCACTGAGATCCAAACTCTACTAGTAAATGACCTTATCTCAGAAAATAACTTTGATTTATTCTGTTTAACTGAAACATGGCTGTATCAAGATGAATATGTTAGTTTAAATGAAGCCACTCCTCCCAGTCATTTAAATACTCATATGCCACGAGACATAGGCCGTGGAGGTGGTGTAGCAGCTATTTATCATTCCTCTCTCCTAATCTATCCTAAACCAAAGGCCAGTTACACTTCCTTTGAAAGCCTGGTTCTAAATTTATCTCATACCAAATCAAAAACCTGCCAGTCTTATTTGTGATAATTTACCGTCCTCCAGGCCCTCATTCTGAATTTGTATCAGAATTCTCTGAGTTTATATCAAACTTAGTCCTCAGTTCTGATAAAATACTGATAGTAGGAGATTTTAATATCCATGTGGACAAAGATAGTGATAGCCTGAGCTCAGCCTTTATGACCCTAATAGACTCAGTTGGCTTTTTTCAAACTATTAATGAAGCTACTCATCATTTAAATCATACTCTTGATCTTGTTCTAACATATGGCCTTGATATTAATGAACTAAAAGCCTACCCTGAAAATCCTCTGCTATCAGATCACTTTTTAATATCTTTTAACATTATCCTAGAGGATCTCGCACTGTGCAATAAAATAGTTACGAGTAGAAATCTGTCCAATAGTGCTGTGGCTAAATTTAAAGAGGCCATTCCTGCTGCCTTAAACTCAGTGCACTATCCAATAAATAACTTCTGTATGATATTAATTATAACCCCTCTCATAGCTCTGCTAGTCTACTAAAATCCACCTTGGACTCAATTGCCCCATTGATGGAAAAAACTATTAAATGTCAGAGAAAAGCTCCGTGGTTTAGCTCTGAAACTCACACACTCAAACAAACAACCCGTAAATTAGAGAGAATGTGGCGCTCCAATAAAACAGAGGAGTCACGAATACTCTGGCAAGAAAGCCATAGTAAATACATGACAGCCTTATGACATACTTGATCTACATACTATTCCTCACTAATTGAAGAAAATAAAAATAATCCGAGGTACCTTTTCAGCACTGTAGCCAGGCTAACACAAAGTCAGAGCTCTATTGAGCCCATGATTCCTCTAGCCCTCAGCTGTGAGGACTTTATGACATTCATAAGATTAGAGATAAAATTAGCCACTCCTTGCCTTCACCTGGGCCTGCTGTACCATTAAATGTAAATAGGCCTAACCTAAACTGTTTCACACATATAGGACTTCAGGAACTTAACTCTATTATTTCATCCTCCAAACCATCGACCTGCCTTTCAGATCCGATCCCAACTAAGCTGTTTAAAGAAGTTGTTCCCCTGGTCTGCCCATCTTTGTTGGAGACAATAAATATATCCCTATCAATAGGCTACGTGCCACAGTCCTTTAAAGTAGCTGTAATCAAACCCCTTCTCAAAAAACCTATTCTTGATTCCAGCACTTTAGCAAACTACAGGCCTATATCTAATCTTCCTTTTATTTCAAAGATTCTTGAGAAAGTTGTGGTGGCTCAGCTCTGACTTCCTTCAAAATAACAGCCTGTTCGAGGACTTCCAGTCAGGTCTTAGAGCTCAACACAGCACAGAGACTGCTTTAGTTAAAGTAACTAATGATCTACTCTGGGCTTCAGATGAAGGACGACTCTCAGTGCTGGTTTTATTAGATCTTAGTGCAGCTTTTGACACTATAGATCACTATATTCTACTAGAGAGATTAGAGGAATTACTTGGAATCACAGGGACTGCCCTAAACTGGTTTAAGTCCTACCTATCTGATAGGTACTAGTTTGTACACGTGAATAATACAGTAAGTGTCAGGTCAACCATCGATGCAAGAAAAATTGTGCCTCTGTACGATGTGTTGACTGCTACAAATACACATGTGGCAAATGTAGAAAGAACATACCATGGCAGTGGTAGTGGCCTGTTCCGACCAATGCTGAGTGAGGGAGTGAGAGCTGAAATGACACACACACATACACACACACCTAATAATGCATACTTTTTTTAAATAGTAAATATTTGTTTTATTACTTGTATTTTGTACTATTTTCCTGTTTTCCTATACTATGATAAAAGCAAACAACAAACAAATCTCAGTTGTTCTTTTGTATATTTCTCATGTCACACACTCCTCATCAATAAACCTTAGCAAGTCTCCCCCTCCTGTTGTGCCTTGTTTACATAACAAAAGCGTCTGTTTGCAGCTTAGGAGAAGGTCTTAGGTAAAAACCTTAGGGTCAAATGACCCCTCTGTGGGCTTTATAGGTATAAAGATCAAATGACCCCTCCATGGGACTTCTAATGTTAAAAAGAACAACTAAAATGGTATGGGATTGGTAAAATCTAAACATGTTTTATTTGTCCTAATATAGTTCGGTGACCAATGTGAACTGAGACAATTTGATATTCTAAATGTGTTTTGTGTGTTTACAGCTGAGAAGGGTCAACCTGACTTCAGTAAGGGGGATGTGGTATTATCCAGAATGCTAAGTGTGTTACCACTAGGGCGACCGTGGCTCAGGTGGTAGTGAGTCATCTTCTGATCGAGAGGTTGGAGGTTCGATCCCACACCTATATATTCACGCCTTCTGGCACTGCCCACAAGTTCAACAGTTCTGGAATGTGGTCACCAAATCACTCTCCTCTCTAACGGGCTGCCACATTCCCATGTCCCCATCACTCTGTTTACTTAACAACACATCAACAACAAGCTTGAACAAATCAAACAACAAACTACTCCTCACGGCCCTGACGATCGCCAAGAAAACCATACTCGTTAACTGGAAATCAAAGAAAAATACAAACATCACACACTGGAAAAACTTACTCATAGAACACATCTCACTGGAACACTCACCCACTTCCAGTCAAAACTCAGCAGTTTTTGTCTATTAATTTTTCAACTCCATGGTTACAACAAGTTTTTACTATATATTCTTTATTGTAAATGATTTATATACTACCATTGTGATGTTTTATTTATTTATACAACTGGTTATATATAAACAGCTTTCAGACCACTTTTCACATCGTGTATGTAAAACTCTCATCTTTGTTTCATTGTGTCAGCTATTATATAATACAGTATGTATTTTGTTATTGTATCATGGATATTATATACATATCTATTAAATAGTGTATTATGTAAATTGTACTTATCTTATGTATGTAATATTTGAATTTGTATTTGCATAACAACATTACATCACTTAGACCATAGAGAGGGGAGGGGGTGAAGAGGGGTATAGTGATGAGAAAAACTCTTCATAAGTCTTTCTCTTTTTTGGGGGTGGATATCAGGTCTCCCAGCTTGATTATTATTTGTATCATTATTTGTTTGTTTATTACTATTATTGTTAGTAATATTAGTTTATTTTTTATTTCATTCATTTACTATTTATCATTTTTTCATTAATTTTTTTATTAGTATTTATTTTCATTTTTTTAAGAGCTGCAGTACGTATTCTGCAGCTGCGCTTTGGTGCTTGGAGATGTGGGGGGCTCGGCCTGGGGGAGTTGGGGTGGGGTGTCCTTTTCTTTCGGGCCCTCTCACATTGTTAACAAGTAGCTATGGACCTCCACTGTCTGAGTCAACCATAAAGCTGGAGGGTAGGCTCCCTCCCAATAGGTTCTAGAAGCTGCCCCTCACCTCATGGAACTCTAGCAGCTCTGGGTTGGCCATTGACTAATTGGGTCTGGCAGTGGCTCAGTGCCTGAAATGAGACCCGGACCTCTTTGGGCACTTGGGCTGCCAGCTGAGTCAATGTAGATTTTTATTATTATTTTTATAGTTTTTTCTTTCCTCTGTTATTATTTTACTATTAAAATACACAAAACTAGTTTACTGTACTGAAAGAAATTGTAAATGTTGTTCCCTGGATGTATGCTGTCGGGTTATCACATTATTATTTGTTGTCTTGTATGCTGCAAAGAAAAATAATGACTAAAAAAAAAAAAAAAAAAAAAATGCATTCTTGTGATTTGTTGCGTATTGCTTTAAAAATTCATCTGGCCGCCTGCCCTTGTGCTATTTGGGGCCTATGCTAGGACTCTCGATTGGATTAATCTCCGTTAGCTGGCTTCAACTAACCAAACATTCCCTGTCAGACAGGAGCTGTCCCACGACCGTCGATCACCTTTGATCACAACACGGTAATTTAAGCTAAGTGTTTATAGCCTCGCTACGTGCGCATGCTTGATGAAAGGGGTGGAGATTGCAGCGTCTGACCAATCAATGGAGAGAACTGGCAGACTGAGCGTCTTTACAATGAATGGAGGAACAGCTTATGATCTTAAACAAATATAATTATAATAAATCTATGATGACAGTGAAGAGCAACAGTGAATTAATGCAGTGCACAGCAGGATCCACTTCTTAACTTGGTCCCGACCAGGTTGATGTAGTTTAAAATGATGAATAATTAAAATAGTTTTCTAAGATATCTGATTGGTCAGGAGGCAGGGCTTTAGGTCTCGCTAACATCCAAGCCAGAGAAAAACCTGGTCGGGACCAGCGGGGTATTTCCTCAAAGTGTTCTCAGTAGAGCCAGGCTTACGGTTCAAACCTGGTTCAGCTAAGCCGTCCGTGACCATGCTGGCTTTTATCATTTTCATCAAATTCTCTCAGCTTTAATCTCCCCGGCTGAGCCGAGCCAGTTGACACGGTTTAGCTTAAGTGAACGTCGTCATAAGACCCATGAGATCGATCACAGATTTAATGATTAGAGAGTGACAGCGCATGCGCTGCAGCTTTTACGATGAATGAGAAGCCAATAGACCTTTTTCACACTTCCACATTTTAAACCGGAAGTGGTGTGCAACAACTTACCGTGTCTATTACTTTAGCGTTAAACAGTGACAAAAATGCTCATTATCGGCGTGGTTGCTCTTGTTTAGCTCCTGGTTGCTCTTGTGGGGCAAGAAAACAGCCATACCCGCCTAACCACGCTTTTCCGACGAACCCAGACCAAAGGAGGCAGTGGATCTAAGCAGTTAGGAGTGATGAGGGTCTGGTATTCTACACTACACCGGCACTTCACTCAGGATGATTTTGTCAGCGGATCCACCATCAGCCACCTTGAAAGTGGAGCTGCTCCATCCCTCTTTCCCTGGAATCATTTTATCATACTACCGTAGAGCGAGTCTGCCTTCGAGAGGTCTCAGAAACGGCAGCTTGTCCTCTCACAGCAAGCTAGCCATGCTAAAGCTATGGTGCTGCTACGGCACATCCACCCACAGGTAAATAAGACAAACACATATCAGAATGTTAAAATATAATTTAAAGGTCTATAACATGCCTCTCTATAAACATTCTGAATATTTTAGCAGACTAAATTAGGTTTCTTTATTACATTGTTTATACTTCATATGTTGTAGCTAGCAGTTAGTTCACGAAGCTACCTCTTTTCTTATCTCGATAGCTGTGGATATATTCTTCATGAAAGAGCTTGCACCCTGTCACGGTAAATTTGCGGTTGACCTCATTTGGAGACATTATTTTTGCCCTGTGTTGAATGACGATGTCCAGTCAAAGCTTGATGATTTTATAAAAAAAGATTTATCATAAAACTAAATGAAAAGGAGTACAAAAAAAGGAGAGTGTCCCATTTTGTATAGGATGGGCTAAGCAGGATGGTCCAAAAAGTCTTGTCCCCAGTTCAGGATATGCAGGATTAACTAACAGTTTCACAGCTTAAGCTTTATACAGATATGAGAAAAAGTCCCAACCCTGAAGTGAGGAGAAGGAGTGGGTCAGATGCCCAACAGTGGAAACGTTGGAGAATGATGAAGACGTGTATATTATGAGGAAGGCCTGCACCACTGGTATCTGTCCTTGATAGTGTGTGTGCATGTATATCTGCATGTGAGTTTGAGTTTGGCCTTCAGTAGAGACTGTGTGTTGCACTGTGGATACAATATGATCTGTACTGTTTATCTAACATGACTCAGCTGTTCAAAAGTGCAAAGAGTAATGCAGTCACCGTGTATTAAAACATGACAAATTGTACACATGAACACACTTTTGATGATATGATGATGAATATAATAATTGCCATAACGCTACATAGGCGCTACTTCCGGTTGTCGTAAAAAAGGTTTATAGGAACCAATGCTGAGACCAACAGGACGTGACGTCATCTGACACGTTAGTTAAAAAAAAAAAAAAAAAAAAAGACCGTTTGTGGTTTGAACATTTATCATAGCAAACAACTCATGTTGTGATCACACACTGATCGTGTGCGTTTTATACGTTTTTTTAACACCTGTCAGCTTTTAATAAAAAAGATGATGTAACTCACTATTAAATAATATGTAATTTATGAGACTTGTGAGTGTTTGATGAATAGTTTGTTGAACTCAGCACTAAATGAGCAGCGGAAGCAGCGGAAGCAGTGCTGTTGGATGTCACATCCAATACTGTAGACGCTGCAGGTGCAGGTGAGCTGTGTATCTTTGTCATTGGGAGCCTTAGGGTTCTCTGCCCTGTGACTGTCCTTGAAGCCCCTCCCTCTCTGTATATCCACCGCTTTCTCATTATTGATCTCTGATCAATGAATGGACACAATCATATCGTGCGTTAAACGGAGGCGATGGATATGCATGTATCCTTATATATTATTACTGATGGTTTAAACACATAGAGACTGTGATCTCATTAAAAATACGGAACACATTAAACATTAAAGTGTTAAAGTGGTATTTAATAAAAAAAAGAAGTATAACAGAAGTCTTTTTGACTCATTTTTCCTTTTGTATATCTTTATTGAGTGTTTTAAAGCATCACTAAATTACTTCTTTCATGACGTGGTTCAACGAGAGTGCGTCTGCAGCTTAAGCCAAGCCTGCTGCTTAAACCTGGTCGGGAGCACCTCTCACCTCTTAGCAGACTTGGATTAGAATCTGGTACCTGGACACCAAGATTCTTTTTTCAGTAGTTAGTTGTAGGACATTTTCATATTTTTAGGTTTCACTTTTTTACTGTATATGCTCATATTAGGTGCTAATGGAGGTTTGATGCCTTGGGGTCTGTAATACCTTCTTTCTATTTTTTTTATCTGGCAACTATAAAACAATGGGAATTTAAATACTAAATAATTTAATACTTTAAACAAGTAGACGACCTCATATCAAAGCAAATGTATTTATTAGGGGCTTGATTAAAGATTATGCTTCTAAAAATTCCCAGCTCAAATTATACTGCTACTTTAACCAAACCTGTGGTGGATGAATCAGGACTTTCAGTTTCAGATCAGCCATTATGAATTTGTTAGGTGACCGATAGGTTGAACAAGAAGGAGGAACATTCATGGTGTCATCAATTAATGAAAAAAAATAACAACACACCATAAATTAGACTCTGGGAAATGAATATATTATTAAGATTTTTAACTCTTATTTTGATTGGAGCTAAGTCCTGCTGGGGACAGTTCAAAGATGGCATGGAAGAAAATACATGCATGTAGTTCAATGCATATATTTTTAATATGAGTTTTGTGCACTTATTCAGTCACTTTGGAGGCCACTGGACTTGCTTTATGTCTATAAATGTATCTATACACACTTTTTAGTGATGGCATTGAAAAAAAGGTTACTGTGTGTGTTGTCTATTGCTTGTATATGAATTGAATTAGAAATACAAGATAATTTAGCAAACACTATCTTATAAAATAACTACACTGGCATTTTTCTGCTCAACTGTGGGGTCGTTCATAGAAATAGACGTATAAAACTGACAAAAAAAAAAGGCTTAATGATTTTTTTAATGACTGCATATTGGAGTCTTTTGTGATTTTTTAATATAATAGATAGCAATATTTGTAAATGTAAAATTAAATCTCTACTACAAGCCTCCAGAGTACAGAGTACATTTCAGCATGATTTCCTCAGCTCACACAAGTGGCTGGAATAACATTCATTTTCTCTCTGCTTATCAAAGACTGTATGAGCAATACACATGCAAACAGCCCTGCCTTCAAACCTTCAAAGGCCTACTGTATTTGGAGTATAAGAAATTCAAGAAAAATATCAAAGCTTTGTGAAATCTGGTTTGTGTGCATGTTTTTTTCTACAATTCTACCAAACTGCTAATGTTCTTTAGACATCAAAAAAGCTGAAAAAGGGGGATGAATAGAGGTTTTTGTTCCACCAAGCATGACAGAAGAAGGGGGATAAAAATGTCACTATAGACTTACAAGTTTGCTACCCT
The DNA here is from genome assembly GCF_900634775.1 of Gouania willdenowi. Taxonomy (NCBI): domain Eukaryota; kingdom Metazoa; phylum Chordata; class Actinopteri; order Blenniiformes; family Gobiesocidae; genus Gouania; species Gouania willdenowi. The sequence goes on from NC_041055.1 coordinate 13,276,683, forward strand.
TTAAAAGGATGCATAGGAGTGTGCTTATTGATTTAGCGCCTTGCACAACAGTAGAAATCTAAAAGGATTTCAGAGTCTGCGCAACACTTAAATCTCAACCCCAATCCCATCTGCCACCACCCTTCTTAACTTCAGTAAAATAAGATCATCACACTCATCTATTAACTCAACAAGTGTGATGAGTTTACAGATCTGTTTCTTTGCTGGATTTACATTTATATTTGTCTCATTGTCTTTACGTTACCTTTGTGTTGGGTCAAATTGCACTGCTACATGTTTTTATGTACGTTTTATTATGGCTGGTATGACTTTTATGCTCCCCATATCTTTGCAGTCTGAATCACCCCTATTGGAGACAGATAAAAATTATTGATTGATTGATTGATGTGATTTATGAAAGTGACATAGAGTGCTCTTTGGTGTGTCTTAGTAAGCATGTGTGAAATAGTATCATAGCCTCATTAAGCATATTAAAGTTATGTATGGTGAGATTTTCTTTTACTTCAAGCCAGTCTCCTGCTTTTCATGACTGTCACAGCCCATCAATAAAAGCCTTTAACAAGGAAAGAGGCTACGTTCAAACAGGCTTTTATGCACAATTCGGATATTTTGGAGAAATGCAATTTTTTGTGTGCTCTTTCATATGCGTCTATTAGTTTACTCTTAAGAGTGTTGACTGAATGCAATCTTAGAGCGACCCGAATGCACAAAAGCGTTCCCGAAGTACCGTCCTGAGGTAGTGATAGGATTACTATTGCAATAACACATACTACGTCAAACTAACCTATTTTACCCTAGCAATTGTGTTTACAAAACTAAATATAGAGGCATCTTGTATGTGTATGTTACTGATAATATGATAATATGTAAATATGTACTAATTTTAAGACCTTCCTCTTTCCTTCACTGGCCACAACGTTCTTCACCTTGGCTATTTTCTTCCCCCTGCCGCTTTTCCTAAGAAGCAGAATTGTCATGTTTATTGCATTTTGATGACATAAAGATCAAATAAATGCTACCTTGCTGTTTAGGCAGCAGTTGCATTGCAAAATGTTATACGTATCAGATGTGAAATTGTCCTGGGTCAGGTTTGAACAAAATGAGATCTGTGCTGTTCAAACTGCGGGGGGGGGGGGGGGGGGGGACAAGAACGTTGTGGAGGCACTGCAGATTGAATACATGTTGCTTGTGAGCTGAAGAAAGAAAGCAGATTTGGGTCACATTGGCCTGCAGTCTGAACGTAGCCAGACTACAGTTGCAAAAGCATTTTTTAATCCAAGAATGCTAACACAAAACACATGAAAGTACTTTTAGTAGCTTTTTTGAGAATGTGGAAATGTTTTGCACTAATGTTTTGTTGACAATGAAAAAGTAAATATTCTAAAATACGTAATTATTGCAGTTTGCACAGAATTGCAGAGGCTAGACTGTTTATTATTATTATTTGATAAGCACAGCGATTTCATTTGAAAGAACCTAAGTGTGAAACCGAAGTATAGATTTACAATTCCCCTTCCCTTTGATGTAAATATCCTCCTAGTCGTGTTCTGTCACTTCTTTCAAAACCCTGTTCAGGCTGGAAAATTGTTTTTGAGCAAACAGTCAAGGGTGGGCTGACTCACTTTTATTGATGAAAACACACTCTGTCAACCCCATGGGGATTTTATGTTGTCTTTTTGTGCTTCAATCAGTATTCCTAGCAACCTTGGCTTTTGTTGGTCACCCACATAGGTACTGTTATCTGCAGGGCCCACACACATTTTTGGATTATTTATATTGGAATAAAAGGGCCTTATGTGAAAATAAACTGCGTGTTAAACGCAGTTTTGCGCTAAAAACTTCATGCTTCATTAGGGCCACCCCCTTTAAAACAGTGCAAATAGTATGACCCACGTGCTTTTGCAGCGCTGTGGCAGGTAGTATGAATTGTGGAGTGATGTGGAGCGGGAGAGAGACAGCAGTATGTCTTTCCTCAAGAAAGGAAAACCAGGGTGAAATGAGGAAAGTCTGCTTACTGCTTACTAATTTTTTTAGGCAATATATTATTTTTTTGCAATTAACTACGTGCATTCTCACACATGCTGGAACATTCCTTTTGCACGTCAAATCTTAATTTTAAATAAAAAAAAATTATATATATATATATATCAGTGATGTGCCGTGACCACTAGAGCTGGGTACGCACGTAGGAAAACGAGACCACCAATGACAATTTCATGTTAATTCAATTCAAATCAATTTTATTTGTATAAAGCAATTTCCAACAAAGTCATCTCAATGCGCTTATCAAAATATAAAATTCATAATAAGAAAGAAAAAACCCAATAAGATCCACATGAACAAGTGTTTAGCCATCTAACAAAATCAACATCATAAACACCATGAAAGAAACATAAACAATTATTCAATATAGCCTCCATACTCTCCCAACAAGATATATCTCATGACACGACAGCACATTTGTTGTTTGTGTTGGAAACACAGAAACACGGAGAAAATGACAACTTAGAACAGCCTCAGTGAGGAGCATCCACAAAGCCAATCCTTCTTTTTGTACCATTCACTGTGAAAAGTCAATTGATCAATCAATCAATCTTTTATTTGTATAGCGCCAAATCATAACCAATGGTATCTCAACACACTTTACAGTAGAGCAGTCTTAAGGACGGACTCTTCATTTTATGGATACACACATATGCATATATACGTATATACACATACATATGTATCCCACACCCAACATGAATTCATCATGGCGGCAAGGAAAACCTTCTGTTAAGCAGCAGGAACCTTGTGTGGATCCCATTCCTATGATGAACAGCCATCCACGTTATGCTGTGTTGGGTGTGTGCAGAGGAAAGGGTGGAGACAGAGTTGTTCAGACTCTGTAACTCCACACTAAGGATCCCACGGACCTGCAAGACAAAAGCCAGAAGGAGTACAGGAGCAAACACACAACGGAAGAAGCAGATATAGAGGGAGTGTTTGAGAGAGGAATGGGACCCTCTCCGGTCCCTCTCTAACCTAAATGACCTCTCTCTTAACGCCCTCTCCAACCTCTCTCCAACCGAGCATGCCAGACCCCCCCACCGGCAGTCTATGCCTATTGCATCTTAACTATGAGCTGGTTCCTAACTAAAAGGAATAAAAGTATGAAACATGTTCTGACCTTACCTTTGCTGAAGCTCAGGTAGCTCAGGTGTTGGTCTCCATCTTTCAAAAGCTGTCGTTTTTCCTCAAAACAAAGTTTCTCTATCATCTCTAGCGCTGTCACCCGCCCACTCCTTAAAGAACGTAGCAGCAGCAGTCACGTGTCATCTATTCACTAATGTGCTGTGAACTTACGTATAGCATTTAGCATAGCGCAGTTACGTGCAAAGGCAGCTCTCTACGCTGCCTTTTAAATTGATGTCACATTGGGGACCTGACTGCGCATGCGCAAACACGTAAACTCACGCAATGAGAATGGAGGCAGAAGAGCGACGTGCCTTTGGGAGGGGGCGTGGCCTCCCTCTGCCTTACAGCGGAGCGAAAAAAAAGAAAAAAAAGAAAAGACTGCAGCTGTTGCAGGAAACAGCGCTGTTTAGTAATTTGGGCTATGAAACGCACAAAATGCGGACACTTTCAAACTTATAGGTACTGTAGGCTATTGGAAATGGAAAAATAAATAATTTATAATTTAAAAAAAAAAGAAAAAAAAAAAAATTATAATTAAATAATCAAAGTATCAATTCACCCTTGGGTAGGCACTGCCTACCTTGCCTACCCTGACGGCACGTCACTGATATATATATACCAGCGGCGCTAGGAACCCTATTGTAATCCTAAGGATTATTGTTACCTTTTATTTTTCCCCAGGTAAAAGTAGTGCTGCAGGCTAAACCGTGCAAGGTAAGGCGATGCCCCTTGGGGGTTGGGTCCACACCACCCCATGTACCTTGGACGCAAAAATTCACATATGTTCATATGTGGCGCTATAACACAGGTCAACGCGTTTTGGCCAATAACTCCCACACCGTTTGTTGCAAATTTAAAACCTTCATATCCACAGATTCCTTGAATAGCACTTAATCACCTAGGCTAGGCCACGCCCATTTCCACCTAACTTTTCTCGGAGCAAAATCTCAAAAACTGGAAAACCTACTTTTTTGAACTCCTCCTTGGGGTTTTGTCCAATCAGCGTGAAACTTAGCACGTAGAGTCTTAAGTTGGACATAATCTCCAGTTAACCCTATGAGTTTGTTCGGGTAAGTTATGCGCAAATTATTAGCGAGTAAAATTTTCTAGCTGGCTATAAAAATACAAACTGGCACATATCTCGGTCAAAATTAATGCTAACAACACCAAATCTGAGATCCTTAGTTGGCATGTAACTGTGAGTATATGTGCCAAATGTGAATAATATAGGTCATTAGGGGACGCTGCAAATAACGAATATTTATATCTCCTAAATGGGAAGACCAATTTTTACCAAATTTGGTGGGTATGATCTCGGGTCCCTTCTGAAGCAATATCTTAAAGTTATTCGCGATTGGTCAAAGTGGGCGTGGCTTATTACATCATAACACATAAATAAACAAACATTTATTTCTGCTGAATTATTATGTTGAGGGCTGTGAAATTTACAGGGTAGATATTGGAGACCACACAGACCACCCATACCAAATATTGCACCACTAGGTAGCACTATAATTGCAAAAACATTTTTGCCTCTAACTTCCTCTAAAAATTTAATTCACATCTTCATAAATTTCATATCCACATGTTCCTTACATAGAGTTGCATCATCTGACATAGGCTACGCCTACTCCCACAGCTCATTGCTTTTTGTAAGTCACTTCATATCAAAAAGATACTTTTTCAAATTCCTCTTTGGGGTTTTGTCCAATCAGCGTGAAACTTGGCATGTATAGTCTTTAGCTGGACCTGATCTAAAGTTGATAAAATAATTTTGTTGGCTCAAAATATTTGCGAATAATTACTGAGTAAATTTTTCTAGCTCGCTCTAAAAATGCATAACTGTTGCATATCTCGGTTAAAATAAATGTTAACAACACCAAATCTGAGGTCCATGGTTGGCATGTGACTGTAAGGGTATAAGCAAATTTTTAATAAATTATGCCACTAGGGGGCGCTGCAATAATGGAATATTTGTATCTCTTAAATGGCAATACCAATTTTTACCAAATTTGGTGGGTATGATCTTGGGTGCCTCCTGAAGCCATATCTCAAATTTTTCGCGATTGGTCAAAGTAGGCATGGCTTATTACATCATAACATATGAATAAACAAACCCTTATTTCAGTAATTTGTTGAGGGCTGTGATCCTTCATGAAGTACTTCCGCGGGCTCCGCAAAACCTGGGGTCCGAGTCGCACTGGAAGGCTTGGCCCCCTTTCATAACTGTTTGCAGTTCTAGTTATTATTATTATTATTATTTGTTCATTTATTTTACAATTAGGATGGTCTTTGGTGTCAGAGGTTGTGAGTTGAGGCCTCAAATGATACTAAAAGCACTTTGTATTTTAATCTGTCTTGTTATTCTATTATACTAAAATTGCCTGGCCCGATCATTGTTCGACAGCAATTATTATAGCCATAGCAAAATCTTTGCCTACTGGACCAAGGAGTCGAAATCTCTTCTGTACGGTGGCCCTGAAATGCAAACCACTTCAAGAAAACACAAAACACAACTACAATTTGAAAAACAGTACAACAAAACGCTAAACAGAACCATAATTTGGAAAACAGAATCACAAATTCAAAAACACTTCAACAAATTGATCAAGGGTTCACCACTCAACTAGTCTGGGACACTTGGATGGACTATCCTTCTATCCTGTTCTGTTTGCCCACTTGTTCACTAACCACAACCAGTCGAAGTGGACGGGTAGACGGGCGAGTAGATTATCACAACACCGCTCAATCCACCGCTTTATATTCAGACATTGAATGCAGGGTCTGCTTGTTTTCTCAGTGCATCACTACAAACAACAGACTAGTGAGTCTATGGAGCACCCGCGGTGTCCTCCATGTTGTAAACAAAGCTGCTACCAGAAGCAGGAGGGTCAAAAGTCATCTTTTGCTGGTCCTTTAAAACTTTTTTACCCAGTTTTTATTTGTGAACCTTTGAATTTTATATTGTCGTTTTTATTATTTCCTATAGTCACTGTGTTTTTGGCACTTGAAATATTTGTATATTGTGTAAGTTATATTAAAAATTGAGAAAACTGTAATTAAAAAAAATTACCACTTGGGTCTATGAAACAAAAACTGTTTTTGTTTCATAGATCAATCCTAAACTCTTCAGAATAGCAGTTCCTTTGGAGACTAAGTTTTTGGCACTGTTAAACACAGCTGGATGTTAGACAGAAGACATCCAGGATCTTGCAGCTTTTGATGAGGTATCTCTGAACATTTTATTTTTTTCTGTTAGATCTTGAGCTGAATTTGTATTTCGCTTTTGAGTTTGTGATTGTACATATTAGTAATTTTTCTTAATCAGGTGTTGGACATCAACACTAGAAGAGAGTGCATCTTCACATCTCTGATGATCGTCCTGGCTGAACCTGTTGAGCACCTGATCAGGGAATATCAGGTAGGGGCATCAATTGTTTTGTGGAGCACAAAATGGCAATTTCTCTAATATTTCGAAATATATTGTTTTAGATCGGAGGTGCACACACTTTTCTGGCTAATTCTACCATAATTGTAAATACAGTAATTCAATTTTAATATTTACACTTTTACAATTATTACATAATTATTACATATTTGTATGATAATAAGGAATGGCAAATTGATGTGTATGTGCTTTACATGATAAAAAAATGTAACAGAAGACATTAACAGTTTAAAAATAAATAGGAACATTTAATCAGCAGTAAAACATTTAAAATCAGCAGTAAAAACAAAAAATATCCCTCTCAGTCATATGCAGTAGATAAAATCTTGGATTAACTTGGATTTTAAAACGTTTACATTGGATGCTGAATTCAGCTGTGCTGCAGTTTGTTCCACTTACACGTACAAAAACAATATTGAAACAGTCACACTTTTTTTTTTTTTTTCTTGTCTGCACATGCTGTCAAAGGTCAACACTTCAAGAAGGGCAATCTTTTTTAGACAGCAATGCATTTTTTTTTGTTATTGCAATTAAATAAATTGCATTATTATATTACATAATTGTGACCATCACCAGCCCTCCCTAAGGAAGGGTAAGAAGCACTTTATTAAAGGGAGAATATAAAAAGAGAGGGCAGTGTTACGCCTAGGTGAGGGGGTGGGGGGGAGGTGCAGGGGGAAGAGAGCTGGGAGGGGCGATTCAAGGTAGAGAAGTGGAAGGGTGGGGAAGAGTTGATTACTGTAAAGTGAGAGTGAGATGTGAAGTTGTAGACGTGAGGCTTAGCTATAATGGTGGTGGTTGTGGGTAGAGGGAAGGAGTGAGTGGTAATACCTGAAACAGGTATTTTGGATCAACGTGTCTAAAGTTAAGCCCACTTCAAGTTTTATCCCACATTCCAAGGCAGGCTAACGTATGTGCAAGAAACTGCCACTGCAAACCCAAGGGCCGCCCCGGACTCGAGGACGCAGCCAGAATAGCAGAAAGAGCGGGGGCCAGGGAGGCCAGGCAACCCCTCCCCAGCCGAGCAGCCCCCCAGACGCCCCCAAGACACCAAGCCGGGAGGCAGCCACCGCCCCCCACATACACACCCGAGAAAGCACCCAGAAGCCGAGGAGCCAGCGCACTCCCCCACCTGGTGCGAGCCCGGCCCGTCCACATGGCGGGCCACCGGAGAGGGTAGATGGCGCAGACGGGCACGCGGCACAGCGGACCCCAGGGACGCGCCGAGCAGCACGGCCGGAGATCCGCGGAGAAACAGTCACACTTAAAAACTGAGTTTGATTAAAGTGTGTGCGTGCATGCATATAAATGATGTTTTCTTTCATGTCTACATTATAGTTGCCTGAGTCATCTGTGGCTCGTACCTTTTTAGCTGTAAACACAGAAAAGTGCACAAATTGTCCCTTTTCCTTTGCTGGTTATATGGTACTGTGCTACAGCTGATGAAGTGGATAGCACAGTATTATGCCCCTGAGTGTGACCTTTCCATAGAGCCCAAGCTCATGACTGTACGCCAAACCATTCAAAAGTTATGGTAAATGGACTTGATTTATATAATGCTTTATCCCTACACTTACGTAGTCTCAAAGCGCTTTACAATGTCAGCTTATTCACTCATTCACACACCAATGGGACTGAGTCTACCAACTGGGAGCAACTTAGGGATCAGTGTCTTGCCCAATATAGTTATAGTTGTTTTAGTGTCCGTGGTGCCAAATGGGCACATTTGGGAATGCCTGGACATTGCCAGCTTAAAAACAGCTGTAGAATCCTCAAAATGTATGTTTTTGGAAAAAATCTTTTTTCTTTGTAGGTAGCACATTACTCTCTGCTCTCATCTTGTTTGCAAGCCAATACACACAACTCAAATAAGCCACTCAAAGATGGACATAATTTTACATATAGGATTGTAAAACACAGACCTGTGTAGCTATGAGGCAGCTATGCAAAATATCAATTAAGGAAATCATTCAACCTCATTGTAACACAATTTGAGTGTACATCTACTTTACAGAGTTTTGGATTTGATTGCAAATATTTTGAAAACACTTTGAAAATGTATTTGCCCAATAATCACAAGTGCTCCCCAGACCACTCTTTGAGGAAGGCTGCATTAGAGCCTTGACAAGAAAGTGGATGTACTGTGAATAAATTATGATATTTTGATATTTATCTTTTTCTGGATGTTCCAGAAAATTCAGCTGGAGAACTGCTACAGTCAGCCATCGCAATCTTGACCACAGGAAAGAAAGATTATCTCCACCCACCAAAAAACATTAAAGTCATTAAACTCTGCAACCAGCTGTAGAGCTCAGAGTAGGCAAATATAAGTTGCACTAACTCAATGCATTAGTTTTATTTCCAGAATTCTTTGTAAGAGGTGTTTTCTGGTGGTTCCAGTGACATGACTGCATGGTCATTGCAATTATTGTTTTTACCCAGGTTAAGAGAAGATCAGCTTAAGGTTGAATTTCACTGAGTGTTATAAATGTTGCTTAGTTAAAAGCACTAACATGAATGAGTGTTAACTGAACTGTTGACAAATGGTTTTATTAATGTTTAGAGTTTACCAAAATAATGGTCCAGAATTTTAAATATTTTAAGCATTCAAAAATGTTTTAGAGAAGCTGCAATATATTTCTGATGTGCTCTTATCCTCTCGGAGATATCTTGACCTTGTGCAGTTGCGGTCTCTCAAAATCTCATTGTTGAAATAGACAGTGTAGAGACACTTCTTAGAAACCATAAAGTTGTGGAAGGTGACGGCTGGTTTACACTTGGCATGTCTTACCATTTCTACGCCGATGTCAAATTTACATGTCTATTACCAAGAATGACCACAGCCCCCTGACACCCCTGCTCGACTGTCTATGTGTCGTCAAAGCTTGATTATCTCAGATTTTTAAAAAATTGAATGAGGCAAAAACAGAAATCATGGTTTTTAAATCAACCATCACTGACTTGGGATCACTCAAAAACAATTTGCATCCCAAAGTCACCAGCCTTGGCGTCACCATAGACAGCAATTTTAAACTTAATAAACAGATCAATGGCGTTTTAAATGCGGGCTTTTATCATTTTCGTCTTTTATCTAAAGTTTAAGTCGTTTTTATGTTTGAATTTTTCCAAGCAAGTCGTGCATGCTTTTATTTCAAGTCGTCTGGAAGACTGCAACACACCATACTCGGGCATCAGCCATAAAACACTTTCCCGCTTGCAGTTAATCCAGAACGCTGCAGAAAGACTTTTAACAGGCACCAAAAATGTCACCCCAATCGCTGCGTCTTTGCACTGGCTCCATGTTAATTTTAGAATTGATTTTAAATGTTTGTTTGTTTTTAAAGCTTTGAATAGACTGTCCCTTAGTACAATGCAGACCTCATCCAAATTTACACTCCAGCTTGAGGTTCCTAAGACAAACCGTAAAACCAGGGGGGGACAGAGCGTTTTCTGTTGTCGGCCCTAAGCTATGGAATGTTCCGCCCCTACACGTCCGAACACCCCCCACCATGGAGTGTTTTAAATCTCGTCTTAAAACCCACTTTTATTCTCTGGCTTTTAGCATCGTGTAAGTTGTGTGTCTTTTTTTCAATTTTATTCTTCCTATTTATTTTATTTGTATTTATTTTTAATCAGTTTTATTTCTATTCATTGTTTTTTTTAAATGTGTTTTTATTTCTATTTTTCATTTTATACTCATTTAGTGGTGGAGCTCATTTGCATTGTTTTGGTTTTATTGTTTTTTAGTTTTTTGATCTCATGTGCAGCACATTGGAAATATTCTGTTGTTTAAATGTGCTATATAAATAAAGTAGATTGGACTACAGGTAAAAGAGAGAAGACCAGGAAAATCAGGAAGCCTCTAGAACTTAGTTAAAAACTGCAAACAAACTGCTCAAGCCCTCAAACTCCACAACTTAACGGTTTGTAGGAAGTGGTTCTACACTGTCTATTTCAACGATGAGACTCAAAGAGACTGCAGCTGCACAAGGTCAAGATATCAAAGGGAGGCAAAGAACTCATGTCGGGAAAACAATAATAAAAAAAATTGCACTTTGCATTGCAGTATTTGAAAAATACTTGTTCCATGTGCCGAATTGTAAGCATGTATGCATCTTTCACAGTTTCTAAATGTTAAAATTTAATGAAATAAGATTTTGATGTTTATTATATTTATTTAAAAAAATATGTGAAGTGTTTTTAAAGGTCAGTTTCTATATAATTTATATTACAAATTTCAGACATTCATTAAATTGAAAAGAATAATAACATTGAGCTAGTAAAGACTTTATGATTATTATTATTTCGGTCAATTCAAAATAATTACTTTCCGCCAATGACAAAAACAATTCGGAAGGATTAAAAAAAAAGGATCAAAATGAAAAAATTTTCTTACATTGAGTCAATGTAAAAACATTAGATGTGAATGATTACCTCAAATTTTTTGAGTTACTTTTTTCAGTGTATCAGAGATGCTTCACAATCTCCAAGTAAGTTAATAAGCATAATGAAAGATTTATGTTGCTGACAAATGTAGTAGCTTAATAACTTTAGCAGATTCCAGACCTTGGCAAGCGTCAGTACTTTCACTACTGAAACAATAATAAAGTAGTATATTTATTACGTTTGGTTGACTTTTGGAACATGTACTGCTTTTCGATCGTAGAATTCAGTCTGGCCTCGTTTCTAAAGCTTGTTTAGGCCAAAAACGGGGCTTTGAAGTAGCGTCTGCCACTTCCCAAGCAAACATTGCGATAAATAAAAATAAATGTAGCATGAGAATGTGAACACTGGTGCTCTAACACTGAACCTGGTGCACGGACACTTTGGAGACGTGGGGAAAAGACAGTGGGGAATTGAAGCCATGTCTACAGATACTTTTTTTTTTTAAACCTCTGTTCCATTTTACACTGCTGTGATGACCGCAGTACATAACTTAGTTTTCATGTATTTACTGCCTTACTTTAAAGGCCCATGTTAAGTCCAAACCATCCAGAAAAGAATTAAAAATATTTACTTTCTTATTTCCGCCTTTTGCTTCTCATCTCTTGTATAAAGTAAATAATTTTATTATGCTGGGCTGTCTAGTTGCGTGGGGCAGGGCCTTAAAAGGGCGGTGCACCATCAGGTCGGGTTGGATCAGCTGGAGACGCTGCGTAATGAACAGGGGACATCACCTCAGAGCAGCAGAGCGCACAGCGCCAGCGGAGCCATCCAGCTGACACGGGAGTGCAGTGAATGAGAGAGGAGCAGAGACGCCACCGGTATGTTAATCATTGGTTAATGTGCGTTATGGATAAAATGCTCGGGGAAGGTATTTGTTTGACAGACAGGTCAGCGCGTGTGGGAGGTGCGCGTGCGCAATGCACTAAACTGCGCAGCAGATAGGATGGTCAAATCAGTGAGACGTCATCCTTTCTTATTAGAATAATTTGATTTGAGTTGTGTTTAAGTTAATAAAAGGACTATGTGGTTAAATAACTAAAGTAAAAATGATTAAAAGTAAGTCTTTAGTTAAAGATAAAGAAAAGTTCCAGGTGATGTCATAAGTTGAAAATTATTATAGTTTGTTTAAAGTGATTGATATTAATACTTAACACTTAGTGAAATGTGTGTTTACAGTTTAATTAATAAAATAAATAAATAAATGCAATGCAATTTGAGAAAATGTAATTGAGAATTCAAATATTTCATAGATCAAGTAAATTTCAAACTAAAGATTTATAATAACTATTTACAAATTAAGTACATTTTAGGTTTGATTTTTAGTTGTGTATTGCTTTATTAGGTGAGTATAATTTGAGCATACTGTTTAATATTACAAAACATTTACTTTAAATCAGGAAAATGGATCAAGTTAACTAAAAATAATAGTGCTGGTAGACTTAGATTCTTTAATTTAATTGCAAATATAACATCCCAGCATGAGAAAATTGTTTATGCTTTGATTCTAACTTTCCCTCTTCTTCCTTTGTCCAGGTTAACAACCTGCTTTAACCTGCTTAACCAAGGAACAGTTAAAATAAACTGTCAACCAAGCACAGAGTTGTTCTCAGCGTCCTCTGTCTTCCTCTCTGGCCCTTCAAGTTGGGCAGTGGTGTTACAAACACACATACAAACTTGACAGCCCATGTTAAGCTAAATCAACTTGTCTGTGCTTTAAACATCATACATCATACATTTCACACTGTAGGAAGATAAGGGTTATTAATAATGGTTACATGTATAAGAATATGAAATGTGATTATTAATATTACTTCAACTTTTGCCGGGGTGCCACCTCTCAAAAAGAGGAAACATATCTACACCCCTGATACCAAAACCGAAGCTAGCAAGCAGGACCTAGCCGGTGCGGACCGTGCTAGCTCTAGCTTAGCCTCCCCCCCGGCCAGCAATGAGTGGGTTACTGTCCGTGGTAAGCATAGTCGAAGGTCAAAAAGCCGCTCGGGACACCACCATGTTCACGTCTCAAACAGGTTCTCCCCCCTCTGTGAGGACAACACACTCACCGGGGAACAAACTCTGATAATTGGCGACTCCATAGTGAGAAACGTGAAGCTAGCGAAGTCAGCGGGCATTGTGAGGTGCATCCCAGGGGCCAGAGCGGGCGACATAGAATCAAATCTAAAGTTGCTGGCAAAGAGTAATCGTAAGTTTGATAGGATAGTCCTCCATGTCGGCACTAATGACTCCCGACGTCGCCAGTCGGAAGCAACCAAAGTGAACATTGAATCAGTTTGTGCTTATGCTAAAACAATGTCGGACTCCGTAATTTTCTCTGGTCCCTTACCAAATCTGACCAGTGATGACATGTATAGCCGCATGTCATCATTTAACCGCTGGCTATCGAGGTGGTGTCCAGAAAACGAGGTGGGCTTCATTGATAATTGGAGATCCTTCTGGGGAAAACCGAACCTGATAGGAAGAGATGGAATCCATCCTACTTTGGAGGGAGCATCTCTACTATCAGAAAACATGGCACATTTATGACATCTCATGAATGAGACCATGTTACAGAGGGGGAGTCCTCCACGCCCCTCTGCGCTTGCCTTAGGACAGTTTCCCTCCCATTGCTATCGTGATAGCTGTGTTCATCGCCATGACAACTGTTGTGATGGTGATGAATATTATTTTATGGAGACGGTGTCAGTCCCCCGACCCATATTTCACAATGATTTTAACATAAAATCAAATAAAAGAGCTATCAATTATAAAAATCTGAAAAAAATTAAAATCTCAAATCTAGAAACACCAAAACATAAAACCATTAGATGTGCTCTATTAAATATTAGATCACTGAGATCCAAATCTCTACTAGTAAATGACCTTATCTCAGAAAATAACTTTGATTTATTCTGTTTAACTGAAACATGGCTGTATCAAGATGAATATGTTAGTTTAAATGAAGCCACTCCTCCCAGTCATTTAAATACTCATATGCCACGAGACATAGGCCGTGGAGGTGGTGTAGCAGCTATTTATCATTCCTCTCTCCTAATCTATCCTAAACCAAAGGCCAATTACACTTCCTTTGAAAGCCTGGTTCTAAATTTATCTCATATCGAATCAAAAACCTGCCAGCCAGTCTTATTTGTGATAATTTACCGTCCTCCAGGCCCTTATTCTGAATTTATATCAGAATTCTCTGAGTTTATATCAAACTTAGTCCTCAGTTCTGATAAAATACTGATAGTAGGAGATTTTAATATCCATGTGGACAAAGATAGTGATAGCCTGAGCTCAGCCTTTATGTCCCTAATAGACTCAGTTGGCTTTTTTCAAACTATTAATGAAGCTACTCATCATTTAAATCATACTCTTGATCTTGTTCTAACATATGGCCTTGATATTAATGAACTAAAAGTCTACCCTGAAAATCCTCTGCTATCAGATCACTTTTTAATATCTTTTAACATTATCCTAGAGGATCTCGCACTGTGCAATAAAATAGTTAGGAGTAGAAATCTGTCCAACAGTGCTGTGGCTAAATTTAAAGAGGCCATTCCTGCTGCCTTACACTCAGTGCACCATCCAATAAATAACTATGACATTAATTATAACCCCTCTCAACTGGATCTGCTTGTCGATAGCTCTGCTAGTCTACTAAAATCCACCTTGGACTCAATTGCCCCATTGAGGGAAAAAAACTATTAAACGTCAGAGGAAAGCTCCGTGGTTTAGCTCTGAAACTCACACACTCAAACAAACAACACGTAAATTAGAGAGAATGTGGCGCTCCAATAAAACAGAGGAGTCACGAATACTCTGGCAAGAAAGCCATAGTAAATACATGACAGCCTTACGACATAGTCGATCTACATACTACTCCTCACTAATTGAAGAAAATAAAAATAATCCGAGGTACCTTTTCAGCACTGTAGCCAGGCTAACACAAAGTCAGAGCTCTATTGAGCCCATGATTCCTCTAGCCCTCAGCTGTGAGGACTTTTTGACATTTTTTAACGATAAAATTCACAAGATTAGAGATAAAATTAGCCACTCCCTGCCTTCACCTGGGCCTGCTGTACCATTAAATGTAAATAGGCCTAACCTAAACTGTTTCACACATATAGGACTTCAGGAACTTAACTCTATTATTTCATCCTCCAAACCATCGACCTGCCTTTCAGATCCGATCCCAACTAAGCTGTTTAAAGAAGTTGTTCCCCTAGTCTGCCCATCTTTGTTGGAGACAATAAATATATCCCTATCAATAGGCTACGTGCCACAGTCCTTTAAAGTAGCTGTAATCAAACCCCTTCTCAAAAAACCTACTCTTGATTCCAGCACTTTAGCAAACAACAGGCCTATATCTAATCTTCCTTTTATTTCAAAGATTCTTGAGAAAGTTGTGGCGGCTCAGCTCTGTGAATTTCTTCTAAACAACAGCCTGTTCGAGGACTTCCAGTCAGGTTTTAGAGCTCAACACAGCACAGAGACTGCTTTAGTTAAAGTAACTAATGATCTACTCTGGGCTTCAGATGAAGGACGACTCTCAGTGCTGGTTTTATTAGATCTTAGTGCAGCTTTTGACACTATAGATCACTATATTCTACTAGAGAGATTAGAGAAATTACTTGGAATCACAGGGACTGCCCTAAACTGGTTTAAGTCCTACCTATCTGATAGGTACCAGTTTGTACACGTGAATAATAAGTCTTCTGTGTACACTAAAGTAAGCTACGGGGTTCCTCAGGGCTCTGTGCTAGGTCCAATCCTCTTCTGTATCTATATGATCCCCCTTGGTAATGTTATGAGAAAATACTCTGTTAACTTCCACTGCTATGCTGATGATACCCAACTGTATGTATCAATGAAGCCAGGTGAGACAAATCAGCTATCTAAACTTGAGGCCTGTCTAAAGGACATTAGGGCCTGGATGGACCAAAATTTTCTTCTTCTCAACTCAGACAAGACTGAGGTCATTGTACTGGGCCCGCGACACCTTAGAGAAACCTATGCTAGCCTAACTGCCCTAGATGGCATTACTCTGGCACAAAGCACAACTGTTAGAAACCTTGGGGATCTATTTGATCAGGACTTATCCTTCAACTCTCACATAAAACAAACTTCAAGAACTGCCTTCTTTCATCTCCGTAACATTGCTAAAATCAGATCTATCCTGTCTCAGGGCGACGCCGAAAAACTAGTCCATGCTTTTGTTACCTCTAGACTGGATTATTGTAATTCTCTTTTAGCAGGCTGCCCGAGCAAGTCGCTTAAGACACTTCAGCTGGTTCAAAATGCTGCAGCACGTGTACTGACTAAAACTAGGAGAAGAGATCACATTACTCCTGTATTAGCCTCTCTGCATTGGCTTCCCATAAAATATAGAATAGAATTCAAGATTCTTCTTCTCACTTATAAAGCCCTAAATGGACAGGCACCAGTCTATCTCAAGGAGCTTGTAGTGCCATACAATCCCCCCAGAACACTACGCTCTCAAAATGCTGGACTACTCGTTGTTCCATTCATCTCTAAAAGTAGTATAGGAGGAAGAGCTTTCAGTTATCAGGCCCCACTTCTCTGGAACCATCTACCAACCACGGTTCGGGGGGCAGACACCCTCTCTACCTTTAAGGTTAGGCTCAAAACATTCCTCTTTGATAAAGCTTTTAGTTAGGAACCAGCTCATAGCTCATAATTAAGATGCAATAGGCATAGACTGCCGGGGGGGGGGGGGGGGGGTCTGGCATGCTCGGTTGGAGAGAGGTTGGAGAGGGCGTTAAGAGAGAGGTCATTTAGGTTAGAGAGGGACCGGAGAGGGTCCCATTCCTCTCTCTAACACTCCCTCTATGTCTGCTTCTTCCCTTGTGTGTTTGCTCCTGTACTCCTTCTGGCTTTTGTCTTGCAGGTCCGTGGGATCCTCAGTGTGGAGTTACAGAGACTCAGCGGCTCTGTCTCCACCCTTTCCTCTGCACACACCCAACACAGCATAACGTGGATGGCTGTTCATCATAGGAATGGGATCCACACAAGGTTCCTGCTGCTTAACAGAAGGTTTTCCTTGCCGCCATGATGAATTCATGTTGGGTGTGGGATACATATGTATGTGTATATACGTATAAATGCATATGTGTGTATCCATAAAATGAAGAGTCCGTCCCTAAGACTGCTCTACTGTAAAGTGCCTTGAGATACCATTGGTTATGATTTGGCGCTATACAAATAAAGATTGATTGAGATTGATTGATTGATCTAAGTTTTTCTTTAAACTAAACCCAATATTGAACCAGTGAAGTAGATTTGTACAGCACATCTACACCTTAATACACAGCTTTAATAAATCAAAGGAATCAACAATTACAGTTTAACCTTTCATTTGCATAATTCAATAAGAAACGAAAACAATGTGGTGATTAAATCATGATGAAATGCATTTCTAAGCTAATAAAAGTGAGGATTATATGTAGTAAAGTGAATCACTATTCTAAACTAATCTAGACTAACTATTGTAAAATCAAAGAATAAAATCATAAAGCGAGCTCATAAAAACAGACAGGGGAGTATGGACAAACATATATGACATGGTGGATGCGTGAAACATATTGGGGTATTGTGTGTTTGTAGGAATGGGTGTTTGTATGAGGATGTTTTGCGGTTTAAGTGATTCAGTTCTGCTGGCCCAATGTTTACTGCTCCATACCTTGAGATGCAGTCCGGGTTGGACCTGGAGGCGCTCTGGGTTTGCAGGAACAAAGTTTAGTTCTGTTTCTTTAAACAGTAGGGTTCCTCTCGACCGATCCACAACCCCTTCTGGGTTGATCGCTGCCGGTTTCAGACTAGGAGCAAGGGGGACCACGAGTTCGATCTGCGGTTCAGAAGGAAGGTCAGCTTTCAGGCACGCTGTTTTGTGTCTTAGGCTTTCGCTGCAAGCAAGGTTCGTCCGAAACTCTGGTGGTTGTTTCTTAAACATCTAACTGTTTCAACTACAAATAAAATAAAAATTGAAATGAAAGAACTGGAAACATGAGGGAACGCGTTGTTCAGCATGAATGCCCGCGTCCAAAACTGCATTTTTTTTAGCGGCGCATCTTTTTCAACAAAATCTGAGAGACGCCTTTTGGAGGAGGTGTTTTGGTTGATCATTCGGAGATCATGTCGGTGATTGGCTAGTCAGACCCAGTGTGTCGGCTTACAGCTGTAGTAGGCGTCTTTGGGTGCATGTGTAGTATGTGATGACAAACAGAGGGCTGTAAACACAATACTGAAACAATTACAATTAATTCAGCGTAATTCAAATCATCCTTTCAACATCATATCCTAAAACATCATGTAATATGAGACAGTTTGATACCAAACACGACTGGAAAATAGCCTAGTATTACTTCAGGAACCAGTTAATGAATTTTACTTGTAATTACTTGTAAACATAAATGTCAAAAATCATGTTATGCCTTTTCTTTACTATATGGTTGCAGTAAGATACCTTAAAGTAACTTTTGTGATGTTTTCTGGTATTTTAAGCACTTTTTAAATGATGAAATATTTAAAATGGCATTCTGTTGGGGATAGAATTACCTGAAAAGAGTGGCATTGGACAACCAATATTTGCAATTTAAATTTCTGCAGGAACCATTCCAATAATGTTTTCTTTTGTGATATTTCAAACATAGTACAGTTTTTTTCTTCTCATTTGAGCGAGAAACAGAAAGCTGGTGTTATTGCAACATCCTGTGGGACCTCTGGAGGTGAAAATATCCGCAGGGTGTTGGAGCCCAGAGTTAGAACACTTAGCATGTAAACGTTGGCTGATCGTTTCTTTTTGATCGTAATGTGAAAGAGAGGTAATAACAGGAGCAAAATCTTCTTGGTTTCTCCTGTTCCTTTGTTCGGTCAGGAAGTGGGAGAAGGTCCCCCGGGGGGCACGTTTGCATTTCACAGTGGAAGACAGACCTTCTGACTCCGTTGAATGGTGAAACTAGTTTCTCTAGGTCAGAGTTGAACTTGGAGAATTTGATTCCCTACAATACACATGCCCAAAGTGTTTTTTTCATTGATTCCCTCAATCATTAGTGAGAGGGTGATTTGCTCCTTTCTTAATGCAGGGTGAGACCAAACACCTCGCTCCAATTTGATGACGCATTCCCACTTTGAATACAAATTTGACGTGGCATTGAGCTGGAGAAGCTGCGCCTCCAGGAAGCTCTCTGCCATGATTGACATGTAAACAGACTCGCCCACGAAGTTGACCATTTCAGCATCCTTTGCGCAGTGCTATGTATGTATTTTCTACAGTCTATGTATGTACCGGAGAACACCCAGCCCCCACGCTCTGTCTCGCGTTTATAAAGCAGCACGAGGTTGGCTACGGAGTGTATATATATGTATGTGTGTATATATGTATGTATATATATGTGTATATATATATATATATATATATATATATATATATATATATATATATATATATATATATATATATATACACTATGTTTTTGGGGTTCCAATTCTTCTAAATTGGAGATGGGTGAAAGATGGCATAATATGTCCCCTTTAAGATTAAGCTATTGCTGGTATGGATCTTAAGGTCACTGAGGCACCCAAACCTCCTAATCCATGTGATACGTACTTTAATTTTATTTTCATAGTTCTGCAAAAAGGGATTATGAAGACAGCATCGTTTCAAATGCTCCTTCCAAGCGAGACTTTGCTTTAGAAATAATTACTTGATGTGTTGGAGTCATTATATATATATTTATTTTCTGTACCCAGAAGTCAGTGTGCCACAAAGACAGGATTCCTAAGATGAGAGTAGTGTGGCACCCTTACAAGAATGTGCCTCATCTGCCCAAAACCAGGTGGTGTCAGCAGTGGCAGATTTTGGGGCAGTTACCCAGGGCACAATCCACGTGGGGGCGCATCTGGCACGAGAGGGGGAAAAAATGTCTTTACTAGAAAAAAAGAATTACCTCAGCTGCCCCCAAAAGTTCAGATATGGCTTTTTGGCGCCCCTGTGTGGGTGTAGGGAAGAACTGTAATTTCACCCGGACATTCATCAGGTCAACCGTCCAGATTCCATTTTTCCAGGCCAATGTGATCTAAAGAAGTATAATTTGGTCAGCTGCCACCTGCACAGACTGTATCAGAGCAGCTGGTCCCCATTATTTGAGATGCGCGTGCTGATTCACGAAGGATCGAAAATGAAAAGTGGAAAAAGCTATCAGGTACCCAGTTTCAGAACGAGAAGGAGAGAACAAGAAGAGAAAAGGGCAAAATATAATGGCATGCATAATGCTTTCATGTTATCTTTAATGCAAATTGGTGATTATATAAGTAAAGAAACAGATAGCCATAACTCAGTGAATTAGTGTTCATTAGCCTCTTGATATGTTGCTATAACTTGTACATTAATTTACTGTTAAGCAAGCTCTGATGAAGGCAGCGTGTGGCAAAACATTATAGCATTATTTTATTAGGTCCATTAGTAGTTTACATTAAAATAAGCAAGTGGAGATTAATCGATATGAATCGGTATCTAGATACTAACGAGTGCGATGCGAGTGTATCGATTCATTCAGTGTGCGTTGGTACAATTTGCGGGTGAAATTGAGATGCATCGGTCACTGCGTGCCTGCATTGGTAAAATCCATGGTTGCATCGATTTTTTCATCCATCCATCCATCCATTTTCTGATCCGCTTGTTCCTATTTTCAGGGTAGCGAAGCAGACTTTTCATGTTGTATTTCATTCTATCCTGTGTTTCCGAGGCACATTGAATGCACCATCAATGCTTTGCGTTTTGTTTCGAACACGGATTGAAAAGCCGTTGTCACGGTCTGAGTTTGCATCATGCTGAGATAGTATATTGGCATAGACTGTTTGCGCATGTTGAGAGCAGCAGCAGCAGCTTTAGATGAGATTTATAACACATCTAAAAACTTGAAATCAGGCGTAGAAAGATGATAAACTTGACAAGAATCCTGTGGTTTGTAAAGAATGCAGTGCTGCTAAACCTTACACAAACTGAGGGGCTCACTTGTATCGATACGGCGCAGCTGCTCTCCCCCCCACCCCCAGGAAGATTGTAATCACCTAAAGTCACTCATTGAGAGTGATGTTGTCTCACTGTTTAGTGTTTAAGTTGTGACAGTGTGATAAAACAAGTTTCAAATGTGAGAAACCCATTCCTGTTGCTTATGTTAAATCTGGTTCAAAATCCCAACGCTACTTGTGAAAAGGCCTGTTTTCTTGTTGTGCTTTTTAAGAGGCTAAAAAAAAGTTGCATGAAGTAATGCATAGTACTAGTAGAGCAAAATGTGAAAATACAAAAGTATTTAGAAACCATTACAGCATAAATTACTGCATGTAATTTATGCTGTTTTTAAAATGTTTTTATTGATTTAATGCTTCTAAAT
Organism: Gouania willdenowi; assembly: GCF_900634775.1. Classification (NCBI taxonomy): domain Eukaryota; kingdom Metazoa; phylum Chordata; class Actinopteri; order Blenniiformes; family Gobiesocidae; genus Gouania; species Gouania willdenowi. Next base: position 13,298,166 of record NC_041055.1, read on the forward strand.
AAAACCTAGCTTAGTACTTTGTATTACTGATTCAATCTTTTTAATGAGATCTTTACAAACCAATGAATGGAATGGAAAGGCAATACTTCATTGATTGTGCAATCTTTTGTGAAAATATAAATTCATCATTTTGTGTCGTTGAATGAGCCCACTTTGACAAGTCTGACATTTTCCTGACAGCTCATCAACCTATCTCAAAGAAACAAACTGCTCTATGTTGCAGAGATCCAAAGTCCATCTGCAGACATTGATCAGTGCTTGCAGGCTGGGATAATTCTAACATGGATTAAAATATTTCAATCAAATCCCGGGCATCTGTTTGAAGATGCGTGCCCTCTCACTGTGGCCATGATAATGCCTTAGGAATGCCAAACAGATAAAATCAACTATTGGACCCAATGCAATTGAACTGTCAGCTCTTTTTCTTTCTTTTACCATGGTACGACCAACAAAAGCCTGTAGGAGTTACAGAACACAGTAATAAGTTATTGTCTTTATCCTCTCTTGAGCCGTTAAAGCAGAAAGGTTTGGGTTACACGCACATAGTTAAACTCTTTAGTCTCCTGCAGCTCTTAATGTTGGACAACTCCATTTATCCTTATTATCATTTTAGACTGAGTGCTCTGTTTCACCATCATTTCATCTGTAAACTACAGTAACCATGACTGTGTCTTTAACACCTTCTGACAGAGGAAGTGCTCTCACAGTGGTGGTGGCTGACAGTGGAGATCTGCAGCTGGACCCCTCTACAAAATGTGGCCTCCTCATGGAAGATGATGCCCTGCCCATAGCATATGTTTTGCGTTTACAAAGGGGCGGCACTGCTGGGGCCTGTGATCTTGCTGTCACATGATCTAAAAGTGATGCACTGATTGGCTTTGATAGTGAAGTCTGCGTTTAACTGTTTCTGCCACAAACAGAAACTTTGAACCTGTTTTTACCAGCAGATATCAGTATTTCACTTAAACTGATTTAGGCTTTTAAAACAGCGTTTTGCAAAACTCAATTACAAACCTCATCTCATGTTTTCTCTCAAAATTGCATTAGTATTGCAAATGAACTCTTGACTTCTACATTATTCACCTGGGCTTTTGTATCATTACCAACCCTGACATCAATTCATCTTAAATACCTTTTACATGAGTTCATTCCCAAAACTGTGACTTTTATTGACTCTTCCCCAATTGAAGATAAAAGCTTTATCAGGGAACAACTCACCTTTGAGAGATGACAATCTCTTGTTATAGAGCTTTCAAATCAATAACCAGAAACTAAAAAAATTCTATATAATTATTTTTCTCTGAGACTATAAGTAAAAAAAAAACAATAAGGATGTATGCAAATCAAATGTGTTTCTGTATGTGGACAATAAATGGCTGAGAATCAGACGAACAGTATGTAGCTCTACCTTAGGCAACGTCATGTCCCTTTCTGCTTGTTATTCTCCAGTCAGTCTCTCCCCCTTTGACTCTACAGCTCTGAAATAAACTATTTTTGATTCAAAATCCTCATCTTGGCAGATATACAGAATACAGAAAATAAATAAATAACAATAAAAGTAAAATATTTTCATTTGATTACTTCCAGACAGGGGCTTTTCTAGCCCAGAGGGAAATGGCAAATGCACGTGGAGCAAATTTGTTTGTATGCTTTATTGCACATGCAAAAAATTTTTTGCAATGCTTTACCTAAATAAACAAAATACAGTTTATTATAGCTTTAAAGGCTTGAGGAAATTGCCCTATTCAAAGTCAAGGCAAGGCTAAATAATTTCTACAGCACATTTCATACAGCAACGGAAAACATTTAACAGCTTAAAATCAAGAACATTAAAATTGGCAGCAAAAAACATTTAAAATAATCAGTAAACCATTTAAAATCATCAACAAACACATATCAACAACATGACCAAAAATCTCCCTCTCAATCACACCACACCACCGCTCCTGGTCCGACGACTGGAGTCCACCTGCCACCGCTTCCAAATCCCGATGACACCTGGACCTGGCTTGGGGCCAAACCCAAGTCCATCTCTACTCCACGTGACCATCAGCCATGATCCCTGGTCCCCCACAGCAGGAGAAACACACGTCCGCCCCACACACTGCATCACGAAATCCAGCTTGATAACAGATTTGATATCCTCAATCTATCGGAATTCCCTTTTCCGGCTGCGCCATCCACTGTGCAGTCCGAATCCCTTCCTTGGATCCCTCCTTCAGTAAATCCTGAGCATTCCTCTTCCTCTGTGGCTCGCCGCCTTTCCGTGCCTCAGTTCACCCCGACCCCGCAGCGCACACGACTTCCCTGCCCGCTCTTCCCCTCCGGTCTCACCGTCGCTGTCGATATCTCCCACTCCTCCATCACCGATCCCGGCAAAACCACTAAACCCACTTTTTCCCCCAACTACTCAAATTGTGGGTGACTCCATTACACGGAACATCCGCTTCTTCAGTGCAATCACACATTGTTTTCCTGGTGCCACCATCCCTGTCATCCTCGATAAACTTCCCAGTCTTCTTCACTCACTACCACTGTCTGTCTATAGAATCATCGTCCACGTCGGCTGCGTTGATGCATTCCGTCGGCAGTCAGAAATCACCAAAACACACTTTACCAAACTCCTTCACTATCTCTCCACCTGTGGTAAATCCATATTCATCAGCGGCCCACTCTCTCCCCACTGCGGAATGGGAATTTTCAGCCTCATTCTCAGCCTCCATACCTGGCTCCACAAAACATGTAGAGCTCAACATGTGGGCTACATCGACAACTTCAATGTCTTCTGGGGTCGAAAATCATTTTTTAATCCCGATGGTTTTCACCCTAATAAACTGGGCAGTAGTATTTTAACAGCCAATCTTCAGCACGCCATCCAGCATTTCCCACCTGATTGACTATTTACAAAACACACACCGTCTCCTTCACCTTACTCTACTGTGCCCCACCAAAGCACCTCCTCCTGTCACAGGCTGCCCCTAGAGGCTCCACTCATTACTACATCCCTCTGCTCACACCTTTCCCATTCAGTCCATAATCACAGCCAGGCCCCCTAAACCCTACAAAAATGACACTAAACGTATCAAACGGCCCAATTCCATCCTCCGTCCACTCCCTCGTTCCTCACAGCCACCCTCAACGCTGAAAATGCTGAAACTGAAACTGGCTCTCCTTAACACCCGTTCACTTAACAATAAAGCACCCATCCGACATGAATTCATAACTGACAATAACCTGTACTTTCTCTGCATCACTGAAACCTGGCATAAACCTCTAGACGTTTTCTCACTAAACCAAGCCACCCCCCCTGGTTACACTTACATTGAACAGCCCCGTCTCACTGGTCGGGGCGGTGGCGTAGCCTCAGTCCACAAAAAAGCCCTCCACATCGGCACCATATCCACAATATCCTTTCAGTCATTCGAACACATCACCTTCAAACTCCCCGGTCCTTCCCCCCTCGTCATCGCAGTCATTTACCGCCCTCCTAAACCCAACCCATCTTTTTTCCCCAATTTATCTGATTTTATCACAGAGCTCTCACCCATCTCACCTTCCATTATTCCTCGGCGATTTCAACTTCCATCTGGACAACATCAACTGCCCCCATGCCTCTGAATTTCTTGCTCTACTGGACTGCCACAACTTCACTCAGCACAACTTCCCCACACACACCCATGGCCACACCCTAGATCTGGTCTGCTCTACTGGTCTCACCATCCAGCAACTTTCCAGTACTGACCTCTACATCTCAGATCATCTGGCTATCACCATGGACCTCCCCACCCTCCACCCCAAGGACAAGCGAACCATTTGTTTTAGAAACCTGAAATCCATCTCTCCTCATGATTTTTCCACTTCTCTTCCCCCCCCCCCTACCCCCCCCCCCCCCGCTCTCTGACGACCCCACGGACCTTGTTAATCAGTGCAATAATTGCCTCTCCTCCTGCCTCGACCAACTTGCCCCCTCAAAAACCAAATCAGTCTCATTTACACACACCGCCCCCTGGTACACCCCCGACCTCAGAAAACTAAAAACCCACAAACGCCAACTTGAACGTCTCCACAAATAAACCGGTTTAACAGTCCATCTCCTAGCCTACTCCGATCACCTTCAACTATATAAATCTGCCCTCAACACCGCCCGCTCTGACTACTACTCCAACCTTATACACAACAGTTCCAATAACCAAAAGGCTCTCTTCTCCACCGTCAACAAACTCCTCAAACCCTGTGACATCATTTCCCACTCATTTAACACAGACAAATGCAACTCCTTTCTATAATTCTTCCAATCAAAAATTAACACCCTTTACAATTCCTTAAATATTTCTCTCACCACCGCTGACTACTCACCTGCCTCCGCCCCTCTCACCACTCGTTCTCTTTCCAAATTCACACCTGTCCACCCAGTTGAACTGTTAAAAATCCTCTCCACCATGAAAACTTCTACCTGCGTACTTGACCCTGTCCCATCCACCTTTGTTAAGCACCGTTTCCCCACCATCTCCCATCTCATCTCAAAAATCATCAATTCCTCCCTCACCTTTCCCTCTGTCCCTTCATCACTGAAACTGGCTGCCGTAACCCCCGTCATCAAAAAACCTGGTCTCAACCCTGACATCATGAGCAACTTCCGACCCATCTCCAACCTCCCCTTCCTGTCAAAAGTCCTGGAACGCATTGTTGCCTTACAAATCACATCCCATCTCAACAATAATCACCTTTTCGAACAATTCCAATCTGGATTCCGCACCAAACACAGCACTGAAACAGCCCTTCTCAAAGTGACCAACGACCTCCTCCTCTCATCTGACTCCGGCCTACTCTCAATTCTTGTTCTTCTTGATCTCACTGCTGCTTTCGACACCATCAACCACTCCATCCTACTTTCCCTCTTAAAGTCTCTCCTTAATATCACTGGCGATGCCATCACCTGGTTACAATCCTACCTCACTAACAGAAAACAATTTATCTTCATCAACAACTGCTCCTCCTCCACTGGCCCCCATCCCAAGGAGTCCCCTAGGGCTCTGTGCTTGGTCCTCTCCTCTTCACCATCTACCTCCTCCCCCTGGTCAAATCATTCATCGTCATGGTCTCCGTTTTCACTGTTACGCCGACGACGTCCAATTATACATCTCCACCAAGTCTATCACCCATGAAACCCACTCCACACTCTCAAACTGTCTTTCTGAGATCAAAACATGGCTCCAAGAAAACTTCCTTATCTTAAACAGTAACAAATCAGACATTGGTCCAAACTCCCTCACCCAAACAGCCTCTGACTTTCACCTCACCATTGATAACTCTACCCTGTGTCCCGCCTCTGAGTGCCGTAACCTTGGTATCATTTTTGATAATAACCTTTCCTTCGACCACCACACCAAACAAATCATTAAAACCGCTTTTTTCCACCTCAAAAACATCTCTCGTCTCCGTCCTTCACTTTCCTTCCCCGCCGCTGAAACCCTATTTCACGCCTTTATCACATCCCGCCTTGACTACTGCAATAGCATCCTCTTTGGTACAACCTCCACAATCCTAAATAAACTCCAATACATCCAAAACGCAGCTGCCCGCCTCCTCACCCACACCCGCTCCCGTGACCACATCACCCCTGTCCTCCAAAACATCCACTGGCTCCCCGTTCCTCAGCCCAATCGAATTCAAACTGCTCCTTCTTACCTATAAAGCCCTTTATAATTAGGCCCCCTCCTACCTCACTGATCTGCTCCACCCCTATACTCCCTCCCGCAGCCTCCACTCCTCAGATGCAAACCTCCTCACTGTCCCCAGGACCAAGCACAGAACTTGGGGTGACAGAGCTTTCTCTGTAGCTGCCCCTACCCTATGAAATTCCCTACCAAGCCACATCCGCAACTGCACCGACCTCCCATCCTTCAAATCATCTCTCAAAACTCACCTGTTTCACTCAGCCTTCAATATTTAAACCACCCACCCACTCACTCTCTTCTTTTCTCTGTCATATTTTCTTGTTGTTTTTATGCTGGAAAGTGTCTTTGAGTGTCTCGAAAAGCGCTTTTAAATAAAATGTATTATTATTATTATTATACGCAGTAAAGAATAAGAGTGCCAACTTTAATTTAAACATTTTCACATTGGATGCTGACTTCAGCTCTGCGAGCAGTTTGTTCCACTTCTTTGCAGCACAACAACTAAATAGCGATGTAACGATTAATCGTAAGGCAGTTGAAAATCGATTCATAGGTATCACGATTCAAATCGATACTGTGAAAATTGAATCGCAGTACTTTTTTTATCCAGAAGTGTTGGTGGAGGGCGTAATCTGCTAATACTTTCTTTCTGGCCGCCTTCTACTTTTAAACATGTTCATAAATAATTCCTTACCCTTTTAGCACCGAAAAAATATCTGTAATATTACGTGAATATCTGTAAAAGTCACGTTTTTCTATTAGCTCTGTCTGCTAGCATAGCATCTCTTCTTCACTGCAAGATATCTGCATGCCAACCGACCACTGGGTTACCAGCACCCTCTGCTGGACCAAACAAATATCTGACCTAAATACAGTGAAATTACTGTTTTTTAAGTCCAATTGTTAAGGCACAAAATACATTTTCAGTTGCACTTTTAAAAAGAAAAAGAACTATTATGCAGTTTTGCATTGTCTACTATAGAACCAGAATTTAAATTAATAGGCTTCTTCTTCATTTGTAATATTCCTTTATTTATTTCATTCAAGATTTATTTTTAGTTAAATTGCATTGTTTTGAATAGTTTATCAAGGGATTCTTTTGACAATGAAAAATAAAAGGAAAACAGCATAGTTTTTTATAGTTTTTTTCCCCAAAAAAGTAAAGGAATATTTTTCAGTCATCATTTTTCTACAGTCCCATTTTGTAAAATAAATCGTGAGAGAATCGTATCATCATTTTTACTGTGAACTCGAGGCTCCACAATCTGACCTTTGTCCATAGATCTGAGAGACCTGCTGGGTTCATATCTGACTAACATCTTACTGATGTATTCTGGACCAAACCCATTCACAGATTTATACACCAGCAGCAGAAATTTAAAGTCTTTTCTGAGGCTGACTGGGAGTCAGTAGAAATTTTGAATTACTTTATTAATCCCTGAAGGGAAATTACATTACACTCTTATTTTTAGGGACATGCTTCTCACACACATAGGCCCGAATCACACAGATGCACAAACAGGACCTGTGGACATGCATTTATGGAGAGATGTCAGAGTGGGGCTGCTTTTACAATGAAGGGAGCGCACCAGAGCAGTGTTGGAGTTTGGTGCCTTGCTCAAGGGCACCTCAACAGTGCTCGAGAAGTGCCCTGGCACTTCTCCAGCTACCAGAACAACTTCGGTATTTTGGTCTCCGGTTTCCAACCCATGTCTCTACGGACTGAGCTGATGTGTTCTGACCTCTTTGTTCTGGTTAACTGGGGATTTCCACTGGATAAAGCCTCCGCTGCGCCACAACACCGATCCGGTTTTGCTCCACTGTCCGCCATCTGGTAATCCCCACCGGTTGCGTTTTGAGTGCGCCAAGTTGCACTTTGGTTTGACGACTGTGACGTCACGAGACAGAGCAGTTCTGACGATATTTTATTAATCGCACGAGAACGCAGGTAAATGTGTGTTATAAATGCAACAATAGACAGATAAACAGGTTCCTTACAAAGGAGTACAAGAAGGTTGGACTCTCTGGATTTGTCATAGCCACATTTTTTAGCAACAGCCAACAGAGAAGAGATAAAACTGCACCAGTAAAACATGAACTAAATTAAAGTTGCTGCAGTTTACAGTGCAGTTACAGTATGAGAGGAAACAATATAGTGAATGTGATTTTGTTTTTACACATTATGACATTTTGGTGATGTAGTTACTTGAAATATAATCTGAAGTGTTTTATTTTGAAAAGTAACCCGATATTTTATTGTGGAATACGTGCTTAATTTCCTGTTTAGCGCTTATTTGCTCTGTGTTGATTGATGCGTGTTCGCTAGAAATAGAAGCCCTGTGTATATCTGGCAGAGGGCACGGAGTACCGCAGCGGACCCAGTGGAAATTAACACATAGACTAAAGTGGAAACCTATCAGCTCCGGTGGCGCGGTGGAGACGTAATGCAGCGGAGCTGCATCCAGTGGAAATTGGGGGTAAGACTGGGCTGCAGCGTTCTGAACCATCTGTAGCAGTTTGATGCTCTTTTGGGGGATTCCTGTTAGTTGACCATTACAATAGTCCAGTCTGATAGAGATAAAAGCATGGACCAGTTTCTCCTGATCTTTCTGAGTCATTAATCCTTTCACCCTGGAATTGTTCTTTAGGTGATAGAAGGCTGTTTTTGTGATAGATTTGACCTGACTGCTGAATATCAAATCTGAGTCAATCAGAACACCAAGGTTTTTGACTTGGTCTTTAGCTTTTAAAGATTGAGACTTTTTGACTTGTTACCAAGGACAATCACTTTCATCTTATCAATATTTAGTTGAAGAAGTTTTCACTCATCCAGCTGTTTACTTTTTCTAAGCAGTCACACAACACCTCTATGGGACCATAGTCATCTGGGTTCAGTGATAATGCTATATAAACACAACCACAAAAACAAAGCAAGCTTGCTAACATACCTCTGATGAAGTGGTTGCTTCAGACAAGGGCATTAGCAGGCTGTGCTTCTCCTGACAGCAGTAAAATCCACTTTTTATGGTGTTCTGTGGTGTTGTTTTGTGAGCTTTTTCTATTTCTCACTTTTTTGAACGACAATCTTCGGTACTCTATAAAATCTCTTTTCCTTTTCTTGGTTAGAACGATTAGAGCAGCCGTAAACTACACAAAACATTTTGATTATTTCAGATGGCAGATTCTCAAGCTTCCTGCCCTCCATCTGAATCTCATGCTCTCGTGATACAGCAATGTGACGCCACGTGAAATCAACCTATAGTAGAGAGGAGGCTCTATTTTGATCAAGAAAAACATAAGACTCCACTGCACCTAACTCAAATCCATTTGATCCATATTGTTTAGCTGCTTTCCCAGCACAATTTGGCCTTGGAGGTCTGGCTGACCACTCTCCTTGCTTCAGGCTTTCCATGAAGGCTCATGGAGGGGCAGGGGGTAGTGCTCTCCCTGCCCTGGGCTTTTCTACGAGGGCACATGGAAAAGCAAGGAGGACTCAAAAAAATAAGGCAGAGGTGCTTGGCTAGCTAAGGCAGACATCACAGCTGCCTTCAAAGTGATACCTTTGCACCCTTCACAGTAGAATCTGTTTGGCATAAAATAGAGAGAAAATATTTATCTTTCAGTCAAGCTCAGGTGTCACAGTAGTCCAGAGATATTTGAACCTTTTCAACTCATTTTGTGCCACTTTCTCTATTACAATTGTGTCTGTTAATAGCCCTGCCATATGCACCACCATAGCTAGGAGTCCCTCCACTTGTTGCAGCCTTCCTCCATCAAAGGTCTTGTCGCAGGTATTCAATTTCATCTAGGCTGCTTGGATCCATCCACAATCAGCCTGCTGGGAAACCCTTCCATCTCCTGCTAAACGGCTAAAGAAATAAAACCCACAAGGCAATGATACTCACTCTCCCACTCTTGAAAAAATGCATCACTTATTTCAGGAATGGGTGTTTCAGTCCTTATACAGACCGGTTATTGGAAACAGTTAGCCATTGGTTAGCAAGGAAAAAATAACAATCCTGAAAGCAGCAGCAGTGATATTTCATTGACTTGTATTCAGAACTTCCCTTGTTGGTACACAATGGCCATTACTGAACAATATGATAACAACATTTCAGAGTTGTTGACGTGGATTTGGAGCCAATGTTCCATCTGCAGGTCAGCTCGTCTTCATCTCAGGACAAATTCAGTAAGATTTATTCATTCTATGCAAACATCAACATGAACAATTTTATCTGTTGGACCATCCTGAAATATCTACACAGTTTACTTGAATTTATATTTGTTTATGAATAAATGTAACTATTATTAAGAACTAATATTATTTAAAATATTCCATGCAGGAAAAAAGGAGGAAGATGTTAACGCAGATTTTCTTCCATGGAGCAGTCAGGGACACCTACAGGACCAGGACCATGTCCATGGTCCATAACCTCCAGCTCATGATGAACTCCACAGCACTGGATGGATGTTAATTCTGGAGCAGGCAAAGAGGCAGGCTTTGGCCCTTTGTAATAGAAAACCCAGAATCATTTCTTAAGTTAATGTTTATAGATATATTGAATTGGTTTATAAATCTATTTTCACATTTCATAAATTAAGTTATTTATTCTGTATTCTACAAGGGCTTTGTTCACTGTTTAATGCCTACTTATAAGCACACACTTTTTTCCCAGATAATTTAATTGCTCTTTACATCCACACATTCTGAGTTTCAAACATCAGCATGTGTTAATTTTTTGCCCCAAGAAACATAACCTGACAGAAACTTGCGCTGATATTCTGACTGTACTGAGTTCCACAGTCAGCCTTAAGAGCATCTATAATGATAAACAAATATATCAAAATCAACTTATTGCCTTCATCTGCTGTATTTTTGAGCATAGTTGAAGCAAAGTAGCTTAGCAAAGGCTAACACGAATTACCTGTCATCCCAAACTTTGTTGCAGATTCCTGTGACTCCAATGAAGATGGGTAGAGTTGTTGGGCTGAATCTTTACGTAGGATAGGATAGTATTCTATACAATATCAACAAATGTCAAAGCATGGGCCTCATTATGGCGCAAGTGCCCATGGGTAAACTGCTACGTAATCAATGACGTACTGACGTTTTACGATGAGGCAAGGGCATGGCTCCAACTTGCCTCTTTCGTGGTGGAAAACCAAACCGGTTTGTCAGCTAAACAAGAGCATCTCTCACTTAGCTCCCACTCCAACAATAGCTCCAATCAAAAGCCCTGTGCTTTTGGTGGAAAAGCCCTGTCTGAAAAACAACGAAATTAGTTCCTTTGTTACACCTTAGTTGATGAACATTTTCTACTATCGCAACAAATGAAATCTGTACTTAAATCATCCACTAATTTAATGTGAATGGCTTGCAAACATAAACAAGTTAGTAAGAGTCTATATCTCTTAAGCTTCTTTCAGTTGTCCTTGACATACATTTTTTCCAAAACAATCCATTCCGACATAAGTGAAGGGTAGAGTTGGTCCTGTTCTGCCTACTGGTAAATCTCCCATACTTTGAATCCCAGTTTTATGTATGTATCTGTGACATTGAACACATTTGAAGATGTAAGATGAAACTGCACGGCTGTATCCAATAATCCACCAACCGTTGGCTCACAGTTTGTTAGTTACCATTCAACAACTGTGATGAACTTTCAAATGGAAATGTCTTATGATCAGAGTAGAAATATGAAAATCTTTGGGAAGTATTGCTGGATGTTTTACATGTGGGTATAGCACAGCTTAACTCAAACGCCCTCCAACAGAAAAAGTTTGTTGTTCTTGGGAACTTTATTTACTTTCAGGCTCTTTATCTCTTCTGAAAAAGCTTTCTGTTGAACAAGTTTGATGACAAACAGTTCAGTTTCCTTTCTCTCTTCAAGACTGGTACTTTATTTGGTTGTTTGCATCTAATCTTTGTACACCTTTACTTTCCTTCTCAAGATTTAAAGCACTTTTATCAATCTGGACCATTCTGAGAACCTCTCAAATCTGTTGAGGATTGATGGCTCTTCTTTTAAGTTAGTAGTGTGTACAAAAACCTTGTGAATGTCAATCTCAATAATAGGAATGAAACATCGTCCATACTTTAAAAAAAGACCAACAGAAATACATGATTAAAATGTATCTGATATTAACTAATGAAGGTGTAATTAAAATAAAAACTTACCTGGAGTTGGAGGAGAATGTGGACCCACATTCAAAGCTTTGTGAAACCAATACTATGTTTTAAAGGAGACATATCATGCTTTTAAATCCTTCCTTTTTTAACATATAAATCATACAATTGTGGTCTATATAAAGCGGAACTGCAATGCTTGGGTCTGAATTCCTCATTATTATAGCTCCACAGGCCCCTTTTCTACCCCTTTTCTGATGTGCTTCTGAGAGCAACTCGTTTTGATGTGGTCTCTTTAAATGCAAATGAGACACTTCATACCCCGCCCCCACTCCAGGTTGCAGAGGTATGAGATATGATTATGTAGCGGCGCAGAAACTTTTTATTCACACGTTTGTTTACAAAATGTCAACAACGGAAGACTTGTCCATCCAGCCTTACATGTTCGAGCCACAGTCGGACCCGGCGGAGCAAGATGAAAATGATCATGAACCTGCAGAACAACGTCTTCATATGGATGTTAACAAGTGGGCTAACACAAGCGCCGAGCTAACGCTAGCGCCAGCTAACGTCACGGAATGGATTTTAATAGTCTTTTCCGAGACAAAAACGGCAAAATGAAATGAAAAATGAAAACTTTAGATTTAAAAATAAATCACGTAGGCCATATCATCAAGGATCTAAAACGAGCACACAGCGCTAACATATGAAGACGGTGCAACTGCTAATGCTAACAAAACAATGACAGGGACGTCTTATCACACTTTTTAGCGTTATTTACAGCTTACCAAAGTGCTTTGTTCGTCGTCTCCAAAGATAGAAGGAATTGACCCCTCAATCAGACGAAGTCTTTAGGCAAATCCTTCTTTATACTGGTGGAGGTTGCTGAAGCAGTCATCCTTGAAGTGCTTCGCGCGCACAAAAATGAACTTACCCACAGATGTGGGTACATTTCCGTGAAAAATAAAACTCAACCAGGCACTTTGAAAAGGTTCTGATGCTGGGCGACGTTGTAATGAAGCGTGTGGGTTACTACATCCAACAACCGAACATTTTGACTTATCCTCTCATAACTTTGGCATCCTTGAACTTGGACTACAAAATAAAAGCGAGAAATAAAAATGGCGGATTGCTCGAAGTGTTGGACCTGGAGTTGATGTCTACTTTGGCAGTTCCGCTGCAAATACTGTGACGTTATTGTTCAAAAAACGTAATAGAGAATTGAAAAATCGAAACAGATTGAAAAATATGTCCAAAACAGAATATAAAGATATCAACGGAGCACCTGAAGAGACTAATTTGAACTTTTCAGTACCTCTAAACACTCTAAATATACAACAAAATACATTTAAGGGCTAAAAAAGTGACACTGCCCCAACCCCTATAGGGCCGTCAAAGCCGGTATCAGCACCCAATCTACAAAAGAAGACCCTCCCCACTAAACAAATAAACCTGCACTAACTTAAAACAGGAAAACCGGTCCCACCAGGCCAAACATGCTCCAAAAGGAGTCAAAACACTGCTCAAGAAAGGATATAAACTCCAGGGGCCTCATTTATAAAACTGTGCCTAGGTAAGATCATTTTTGCTGGCATGCGCTTAAAACCAGGAACTCGAAATTTGTCGGAATCACCTTACTGCACCCATATGGTGCCTATAAAAGGTCAGGTCAACGCCCTTAATGAATATTCACTAATGCAAATTTCACGGTGGATCCAGGGTTAAAACGAGCAAAAAAATAATAAATTTCACTCAATGTGAGGTGGAGGTATTAAATGTTGAGGTGGACACACACAGGAGAGCGTAATTTGGTGACACAGTAAACATTACGAATGCATTGCATTTCCTCAGAGCGTCAGACTGTGACTGAGGTGAAAAAAGAAATGGTCTGACATAAAAGCGGAGGAGAAAATGTGTATCACTCTCCATAGGAAGAGTCTCTGTTCAACAGGTGGTGGAAAGAGACACTGGAGCTCACCCTTACAGACAAAAATCTGGAGGATCATTGGGGAACCCCTCTGTGTTGTACAGAGGCTGAGGGGGACACAGGTGCACTATTTTAATTGTATTTCCTTGTTTGAAATAATAAAAATGAACAGATAGTGAAACACTTTTGGAACTATATGTAATTCACAATATTTAATTTCAAATAAAACCATATTTTTCATTAGTTTCAGTGTTTTCTGGTCGGTGGTGCTGTGGCTGGAGTGAGTGAGGCTGGGTGCTCCGCAGACTCGTAGGTCTTGCTAGTCTTTGAAGATCCGCTTCCTCCCGTGCTCCTCGTCCTCCAGCAGTGCCAGTTAAGCCATTGTGTGTCTTTACCCATTGTGAGTGCATTCCTTTTTATAACAGCTATAGGTGTTGCAGCCAATTGATCAGCAGTTTTGCACAATGATCATTTGATTTTAATTACAATTATTATTATTAATATGAAACTATTTGTAGGCGCGCACACATCACTCACTATACAATACATCCTTCATATGTGATATGTATTGTGAAATCGGCAATGTTCGATTATTTCACACAAACATATCAGTTTCACAGAGAGGGACAGTGGCCGATCACCGCAGCAGGTGTCCTTGATGACCAGGCGGAGCATCGAAGTAGCGAGTCAGGAGGAGCTCAGGCAGAGAGGGCATATGAACTGACAGCCAGCCTATTTACAGATGAAAGGAAAGTTAACAAACAAAGCATTTTATCTACAGACTTTCCCCATTCCCAGGTCACTCCATAAAAGCATTCAATATCTCTCTATAAAAAGTGTGTGTGGAGCGTATATATCACCCTGACGCAGTGTCTGTTCGACCTGAAACTTTTTTAACAGCTTGGCCCCATGGTGTTCATCAAGTATTGCGGACTTATTTGGTGTTGCAAATCATTTATTTTATTTTGAACGTGGGTAAGAGGGGGAGTGGCGTCTTCTCTGGCTGCCTGCAAAGTCTGTGTAAACATGCACATTTCTCCACGAACACAGCATTATAAATGCTGATATTTTCACTACGTGTTTGTAACCTAATGAGCACCTTGGATGTACATGCCGCAAGCACACAGTGCCGTTTAGATAGAGTTGCGACAACGGAAGTTCGAAATAGACTCAAATAGTTCCCAGATGTTATTGCCAGCGGCTTTGCTCAAAGCGAACAGTGAAACATGCACATTTCTCTGCAAAAATGGCATTATAAATAATAATGCATCAATTTTATATAGCGCTTTATCAGACACTCAAAGTCGTTTTTCCACAATTAGTGGTGGTAAACTACTGTTGTAGCCACAGCTGCCCTGGGGCAGACTGACGGAGGCGAGGCTGCCATTGTGCGCCATCGGCCCCTCCGACCACCACCAACACTTACTCACACACTACTTTCATACTAGGCAATGTGGGTGAAGTGTCTTGCCCAAGGACAAAATGACAGATACCACTGGGGTGACTGCCACCCCACTGTGGCACCTGGAATTCTCAGTGGTCTCCATCCAACTACTAACCAGGCCCAGACCTGCTTAGCTTCCGAGATCTAACGGGATCGGGCAATGACAGGCTGGTATGGCCATCATGTGTTTATAACCTAATGCGAACCTTGGATGTACATGACATGTTTGTGTATAATTAATTTTCCTTGCCGAACGAGGGTCTGAGGACAGGAGGTGACATTTATTATCCATTTGCTTAAGTTCAGCAAACGTTGGTGCAAACTTATTTATCAACTTATCATGCGCATGTTCAATAGAATTACACCAGGGAAATCGCACACGCTATTTTACTTTGCACCGGTAAATATAGCCCTTTATAACACTACAGAGTACAGAGTATGTACACCTCTTTGAACATTCAAACACATACTCATTTGCCCATAATTAACTCTACTAAAGCGCCCACTACATACTTCCGCCGGGCACTGTAGTAGTATTTATAAAATGCAAAAACAAGGTTAGGAAAAATGTGGTCCCCCGTACATAAGGAGAAACATCCATCCATCCACCGCTTTGTCCTATTTCAGGGTTGCAGGGGTTTTCCAGTGCCTAAGGGGAAACATTAATTTCCTAGTTATACTTATTGAAAAGAAAATAGTTTACCTCTATCCACATTGGCTGGCATGGACTGTGATGTCATCCTCTGAAAATTATTTCAAACAAATGAGACACACTTTGTCCTGGAATTTGAAAAAAGGAAAACTTATCTATATTACAAACAGTCAAAACAGTTACGATAGAAAAGTAACTTAATTGTGAACAATGAAATTTAATTGCTCCACAAATTTGTGTTGTTCTCCACAATATATAGGTCATCAGAGAACTGTTAATTTATTTTGGGGACAAAATCCATTATCAAAAATGTATATTGTTTCAAACTATATCTTAAGCATTTGACTTATAAAAAAAGAAGAACAGCAAACATCTGCAACGGCATTTCCTTGTTACACTTGTAACAGGTCATTTTTGCCATTTTTTTAAAAATGCTGTGAGTCAGAGGCAATGGAGAGGTGTCTAATGTCTCCTGAAGAGGCATTATGTAAAAAGTTGATTTGCCATCTGCTGACGCAACACAGAGCTTTGACAGAGAACCCCTGCTACTGGTGGAATGACTGTGAGTTTTCATTGACCAGTGCCACCTTTATTGAAGAGAGGAGGAAAATATGCAGTATTTTGTTTTGTTTGTATAAAGAATTACAATCTCTGGCAATTACAGCAAATAACTAGAACTGCAAGCAGTTATGAAAGGGGGCCAAGCCTTCCCGCGCGACTCGGCCCCCCGGTTTCGCGGAGCCCATGGAAGTACGTCACAAAGGATGACGGGCTTGTGGCGGGCGTCAGGACACAGGCCAACGTGCCATTTGCTGTGAACAGGTGGATATGAAGTTTTGGAAGATGTGATTTAAAGTGTGAAAGTTACAGGCCAAAATGCCTTTGCACCCGTTATAGTGCCACCTAGTGGTGCACTTTTTGGTATGGGTGATCTGTGTGCTCTTCAATGGTAACCCTGTAAATTTCACAGCCCTCAACATATTACTTCAGCTGAAATAAAGGTTTGTTTATTTATATGTTATGTAGTAATAAGCCACGCCCACTTTGACCACTCACGATTAACTTTGAGATACAGTCCCAGGAGTGACCCAAGGTCATACCCACCAAATTTGGTAAAAACATTTATTATTATTATTATTATTATTAATAATAATAATAATAATAATAATAATAATAATAATAATAATAATAATAATAATAATAATAGTAAACTACGATTGGAGCCACAGCTCCCCAACAAGAATCAGACGAGAATCAGCCGACCAGCTGCGTAATTATGCAGCAATGGCACCATGTTCGAACAAATCGCAGCAGACTGATTTATTTGTTGCTGCATTAACGTAGATCAATAGCATTAACAGATTAATAGGATGGTCCTGCCCGTCCCTTCAGAAGTATTGGTCTTTTCATTCACTATTACAGGTCCTTCAGGTGCCTTTAGCTCAATCTCCTTTAATAGAACTCTTCAGGACACTACCACCAGCAGTATGCCTTGCAAAATTTAAAGCTGAGCTCCGCTTTTTTGTTACTTTATTCGCTAGGCATCAGATATTACTCTCTTGGAAGTTGCCATCTCGGAAGATGCCTCTAAGAAGACCGTCTTTTGTTGTTTTGGTTGTTCTTGTTTATATGTTTTGATTGGTGTGTTTTAAATGTATTTATTCTTATTTTGTTTCCAATTATATAATTGTAATTTTGTTTATTTATTTTATTTTAAATATTGTTATGCTCTGTTTAATTTTATTCTGTGTTTTGTAATTACTTACTTTAAATATATTTTGGAAATGTTGTAAATTTTATTAATGTGTATATATCTGTGTGCCTATACATAGTGGGTCGTCCGATAACCAAAAAGTTGGTGGTTCAAAACCCATTCTAGCCAAGTCATTGTCGTTGAGTACTTGGGTAAGGCACTTTACCCACATAGTCAAGTATGAATGTGGTGTGTGAGTGAGTGTTGGTGGTGGTCGGAGGGAACGATGTCGCACTATGGCAGCCCCACTTCTGTCAGTCTGCCCCAGGCCAGCTGCGGCTGCAATAGTAGCTTATCGCCACTGTGTGTGGAATAAAAGAATAATGCACATCAATGTTAAGGGCTTTGAGTATCTGTAAAAAGCGCTATATACATAAAATCCAATGGATTATTATTATGAATATCTGTTACTTTGTTTTGATTGACTATTTGTTTAACACTATTGTTGCTGTTAGTCCTACTTTTACATTACTGATATTATTGCTACTGTCATTATTGACAGTTTTCTTTTGTTTTGGTTTATCCCTGGTCCTGTTGTTTCTTTGTTGTTGCTTTTGTTTGTTTTTTTATTTCTAAGCATGTAATTACTGTACCAAATGTGAAAAACTTTGTTAATTGGGTGCCAAAAATGTCTAATAAAAAACTCCTGATGAAACTTATGAAATTGAAACTGTGTAGTTACTTGATCTTTACACATGAGTTGGCAAAGACCCTTTGATAGTTATGATTGAAATGTACATAGTCTTATGAATGCAAAATGTCTTCAATGCTAAATTGGACCATTGTGCCATTCTGTGTCTCCCTGGGCTGATGATATTGTCTTGGCTATTAATTGTCCACAGGGAACAGTAATAGTGCCCTCATGCCTAATTAAAACAGAAAATTCTGAGGCACAACTGCCGCTTTGGTAGCACTTTTGTTGGTATGGACAGTAATTAATTGCACCATTAGGATTTGTTGTGTACTTCAAATGTACTCCCAAAGGACAGTATCCATACTGTGAGAGACCATGCCAAGCTTAAACTGGTTTAATTGTTTACTAGCTATACCACTAAAAGAGGCCATGCCTTTAGCAATTTTTGCAAAGGAAGTTATCAAAGCTCGCTTTGCTCACAGCTTTCGAGCTGTCTGATTGCACCGCTCGATCTCACTGTTAGATTTGCCTTTGTAAGAAGGAACCCTGATTTTGATAAGTTATGTGAGGGTGGACTGTCACTGATATTTGTGAATAACATGCAGCATGTCATTAGCTTTCATTTTATCAAACTATTTAATGAGTTTGGGTTATCTGAACTCAAAGGAAAGAAACATTTTGTAAAAGAAAGAGTGCCACAGTCGTAATGATTTGATCAATAAGAGGGTTAAAGATATGATATAAGGACAGTTCACCCAAGTGACTGATTTGTTCCTGGGGTTGCACAAAGATGATAAACATTGATATACATTTATAAATAAAACAAATGTTTTTGGGGTTCAAAAATACCTATAAAGCTTCCATTAATTGTTGTCACGAAATGTATGGTCTGGTTTTTCCTATACTGTCGACTCAAGTCGACAATATAATAAAAAGTTTGGGCACTAATTACGTAATAATAATAATTTTATGATGTGATTTCATATTTAGTTACACTAGGATTCAAACATAAAGAGGCCTGTAAGATCTTTTTTCCTGTGTCTTGGTCAGTTTGAAAAAGAGTGTGTCCCATTTTGATAGCTCAGTTCCCATGTCTGCTATCTTCTTTAGAAGGCTGCTATCCATTCTGATGCAAGGTGTTTACCTGTCTAAATTGCATATACATGGTGTGTGAAGACTTTGTAACATCAAATGTGTATGAAGTTCAGAGGAGAGATTCTCTCCTTGGGTCAACAGATTGTAACTAATTGTGGGAATGCTCCCTTTTCTTTCTCAATAAATTAAAGTAAAACCTTAAAGACAAACTTGTTTTAACTCAAGACCAATCGTGGGTACTTAGCACATTTTTTCAGCCACAAATTGGTGTCAGAAGTGGGATCTCAAGATTGATCACCCGGGAAAGTGGAGATGGTGAATGGCCCTCTGAGACAGATCAAAAAGTCTCACCCCATAAGGCCTAATCAAATGACAGGAGGACTTTCCCGCTTACCTGGACCGTCACTTCAAGATCCAAAGAACTTATGAGAGGCTGAGAAAATTCAAATTCAAGGGTAGGTAAATTTAAACTTGTTTACAGTTTATTTAAATGTCAAATTGAGTCAACAGGCAGAATGGAACACTTTTCTTTGGTGATTTCAGGACACATTCTTGAACCACCAAGTGGTAGATACTTTACTTTTGTAATATAGGTGTCCGTTGGGAGTTCACGGGACTCGCTAAGGTTGTCAGTTACCAGGTGTTTTTAACTGTACCTTTTAGGAACATGTCCCTTATCGTAATAGCATGAGCACGCAGCCTTTGTTCTATAGTGGTCATCACTACACGGGCAGGATGGGGCTTTAGCAGCTGTCGTTCTGTGTGTAGTGTCAAAGTGGTTGGATCACAGGTGCTTCTAGGAAGAAGGTTGATTACTGCACTGACAGAAGGAAGCCAGGAGTCCAAGAATGTAAAGGAATTTTCTTTCTGTTGTTCAAATCAAAGCTAAAAGTATGTGTAGCGCCCCTAGCTTTACCAACTTGATAACAGCTAAGATCAACAACGCTAATGTTACGGGTCCCAAGGATGAAGGACCACAATAGCAAATAAAAGTACCTGTATAATGCAGGTGAAACAGAGAAGTCAGGACACGATCTGTGCTCACAGCTCTCCAGAATACATCTGGTTTAATGACAAACATCATCACAGTCACATGACCACTACATATTTCCTTAGTCCAGTTTCCTGATTTTACACACATTTTGCTAATTATATAATTTCCCATAACTCACATTTACATCATCTCTCATCACTCAAGATACAATTCAGTTTTAACCAATGAACAATACTGTTTATAAATAACTCATTCTGTACATACAGTGCATATACTTTGTTTCAGGATAACCTATTTATCATAATTTACTACATAAGTTCACAGTTTTCATGCATTTTGGCATGTAACAAACCTTTTGCCTCTCTCAAAGGGCTGGACTTAAGGATTAATGTCTGTGATATGTATTATTATTAATGTAAACAAAACAAAACTGTAAAACATAAGACATACTATGTAACTACTATACAGTAAACTAGGTGAAACGGGCGTCTATTCTGAGCCAAAATGGCGGCTGCTGCTGCACTTTGCCCGTCTGGTTTGAGCCAAAATGGCGGCTGCCGATTGAACTTTGCCTGTCTGGTTTGAGCCAAAATGGCGGCTGCCGATTGAACTTTTAGTCTTTAAAACTACACATAACTCGGCTAAACATGCTCTAAGCTTCAATTAACACCTCCGGTGATAACAATGTTTACTTATACTCTACATTTTGTAGTGCTTGGAACATTTACTGACCTGTATAATCAATCAATCAATCAATCAATCAATCTTTATTTGTATAGCGCCAAATCATAACCAATGGTATCTCAAGGCACTTTACAGTAGAGCAGTCTTAAGGACGGACTCTTCATTTTATGGATACACACATATGCATATATACGTATATACACATACATATGTATCCCACACCCAACATGAATTCATCATGGCGGCAAGGAAAACCTTCTGTTAAGCAGCAGGAACCTTGTGTGGATCCCATTCCTATGATGAACAGCCATCCACGTTATGCTGTGTTGGGTGTGTGCAGAGGAAAGGGTGGAGACAGAGCCGCTGAGTCTCTGTAACGCCACACTGAGGATCCCACGGACCTGCAAGACAAAAGCCAGAAGGAGTACAGGAGCAAACACACAAGGGAAGAAGCAGACATAGAGGGAGTGTTTGAGAGAGGAATGGGACCCTCTCCGGTCCCTCTCTAACCTAAATGACCTCTCTCTTAACGCCCTCTCCAACCTCTCTCCAACCGAGCATGCCAGACCCCCCCCCCCGGCAGTCTATGCCTATTGCATCTTAATTATGAGCTATGAGCTGGTTCCTAACTAAAACCTTTATCAAAGAGGAATGTTTTGAGCCTAACCTTAAAGGTAGAGAGGGTGTCTGCCCCCCGAACCGTGGTTGGTAGATGGTTCCAGAGAAGTGGGGCCTGATAACTGAAAGCTCTTCCTCCTATACTACTTTTAGAGATGAATGGAACAACGAGTAGTCCAGCATTTTGAGAGCGTAGTGTTCTGGGGGGATTGTATGGCACTACAAGCTCCTTGAGATAGACTGGTGCCTGTCCATTTAGGGCTTTATAAGTGAGAAGAAGAATCTTGAATTCTATTCTATATTTTATGGGAAGCCAATGCAGAGAGGCTAATACAGGAGTAATGTGATCTCTTCTCCTAGTTTTAGTCAGTACACGTGCTGCAGCATTTTGAACCAGCTGAAGTGTCTTAAGCGACTTGCTCGGGCAGCCTGCTAAAAGAGAATTACAATAATCCAGTCTAGAGGTAACAAAAGCATGGACTAGTTTTTCGGCGTCGCCCTGAGACAGGATAGATCTGATTTTAGCAATGTTACGGAGATGAAAGAAGGCAGTTCTTGAAGTTTGTTTTATGTGAGAGTTGAAGGATAAGTCCTGATCAAATAGAACCCCAAGGTTTCTAACAGTTGTGCTTTGTGCCAGAGTAATGCCATCTAGGGCAGTTAGGCTAGCATAGGTTTCTCTAAGGTGTCGCGGGCCCAGTACAATGACCTCAGTCTTGTCTGAGTTGAGAAGAAGAAAATTTTGGTCCATCCAGGCCCTAATGTCCTTTAGACAGGCCTCAAGTTTAGATAGCTGATTTGTCTCACCTGACTTCATTGATACATACAGTTGGGTATCATCAGCATAGCAGTGGAAGTTAACAGAGTATTTTCTCATAACATTACCAAGGGGGATCATATAGATACAGAAGAGGATTGGACCTAGCACAGAGCCCTGAGGAACCCCGTAGCTTACTTTAGTGTACACAGAAGACTTATTATTCACGTGTACAAACTGGTACCTATCAGATAGGTAGGACTTAAACCAGTTTAGGGCAGTCCCTGTGATTCCAAGTAATTTCTCTAATCTCTCTAGTAGAATATAGTGATCTATAGTGTCAAAAGCTGCACTAAGATCTAATAAAACCAGCACTGAGAGTCGTCCTTCATCTGAAGCCCAGAGTAGATCATTAGTTACTTTAACTAATGATGCAGGTGAAACAGAGAAGTCAGGACACGATCTGTGCTCACAGCTCTCCAGAATACTTCTGAAGAGACGGGGGGAAAGCGTCACCCCCTTTACCTGTCCCTAGAGGAACTTGTTCCCGTGCAGAAGTTCCACTCCTCATTACTTTTGATGGAATTATAGTAAAAGCACCCAAATGTTCACAATAAAAAAACTATAAATAAATACATAAAAAAATATACCAAAGCTATGGATATTTCAGCTCTTACACATAAATTGTGGCTGACCGATTTTTGGGAGTGCCACACTAACATTCAACTAGGTTCGGGAATGGATATCTTTAATTTCCTGATCAACTCACAAAGAAGAGTGGACGTGAAGTTGAACAATGACAATCTTTATTGCCTCATCACTACCATGTGGCGATGCATATGAATGTCCCAAAATAAAAATATAAGTATACATAATAGAACTCTTCCAAGGTACCAAAATACAAAATAAATTAAATAAACAAAGTTCAAATAAAAGTGTCCTTTGTGAAATCCTCCTTAACAGGAGATCCAAGTTTATTTCCCTTAGACTCACTTCTCTTTTATGGAAAAAAACAGATGACATTCTTGAATTGTTGGGTGCACCCTATTTAACACAACCCGGGTAGTTTTATTGTGTTGATTCTTATCTGTTCCTGAATGAGTGGATTGAGTCAATGATCCTGATGTCCACTGAGGGCGGCCCCACAGCTGGCCACACCGTGATTCCGGTCCGTCCACAGTCTATCGTCTCTTGGGTTGGCTCGCCACTGAACCCGAAAGGATTCAGATTCTGGTTCTGAATGATCCAATCCTAGTCCAAATAAAACCAATCGGAGCTCACAACGAGAGGGCCAACAAGACACATGCAGCGCCTCACGTTCACTCTCACACAAGAATCAGTGCGAGGGTATCCTTAGCTTGTGTGGGTGCGGCCTTCAGGTATAACGTCTCAACCGGAAAAGAAAGAAACCACAGAGTGCACACTAACATAGACACAGAGTAGGTGCGCCACCTTCTGTTCGGCGGGAAGACCACACCTCTAATCACACAGATTTATAACCTTATTATTCATGTCGGTTACACCTGTTTGTATTTTTTTAGTGAAATCGCCTAAAGCAAGGCAAAACTGATAGAAAGAAAACCTGAAAAACTTAGGGGTTAGTATAAATGTATTTGTATTGAACCATTTTGGTACAGGACGTTCGGTTCGGGTACAGAGTTTGGCACAGGTGAGTTTCCGTACTTCCGCTTGCAGCTCGTGCACATCATGGCTAACGCTAGCGAGAAACAAGAGATGGAGGACCCTCCGCTGTCACAAAAGTCTCCTGCTTTGGAACACTTTGGCTTCCGGAAATACTGCAATTGAGAAAGACCAGTGGAGTGCGAATATCACTGCGACAAAAAAGAAAACGTCTTCAGTGCAAACGCAGCTGACTTCGGCATTCAAGCAGCCTCTGCCTAGCAATTCAGATCTGGCCAAAAGCTATAACAACTGCCATCGGAGTCTTTATAGCGGCGGATAAAAGCTGTTAACAAGGTGTGAGGAGCTTATTTTTTTTAATTATATTTTATGTGTTTTTTGTTTGAGAATATTATTATTACCAGGCAGCACTTTACAACAGTAAAGTATTTTACAAAAACAACAAATTTATTTTTCTATTCTGTATAATGTTAAATACATTTGTAGCTGCACTAGGGTGTCTGCAGACAAAATCCCCTCTGATTGGTCTTCTTGTTGGGCGGGCAGTAAAAAATGGGAATGCTGGGTATCATTTTCCCATTGCACTCAGCTTGGGGACCCGCCCATTTCCCGGTCGTGAATCGCTCTCAAACCACCAGAGCAGCTTTGGGTTTTTCGCTGCATTGGTGCTCGTGCTCGCTCTCCATGGTGCTGATGTGCACTTGTCTTCTGTGTGTGACAGCTTTTGAAAATTCTGGGTTACCTCTGTGTACGCCTCCCCTTGCTTCCTGCTGCACTGGTGCGTGCTCTCCGTTAGTGCTTGTGACATCGCCTGAAAAGTATGCTTACAGTGGAATGTGTTTTTAGACCGCACGATTGGTGGTACTCCTTTATGGGCTGTTTTATTGTGTAGCTGTGGCTGTGTGCGCCCTCCTCGCTCTCTGCTGCGCTGGAGCGCATCTGCCTTCAGCCTCTGACAGGTACACACACCCCATGTCTGCTTCCGCTGTCATTAATTTAAATATTATTTCTAAATAAAGGTTTGTGTGACAGGGTTGTTTATTGGAGTGAGTTTGAGACCGCTTTGCTTTGCTTTGCTTCACGTCGCTGCTCTGCTGCACTGAATATCTGTGGAACTGTGTGTGAGTCTATTTCTCTTTTGTAAAATACTTATTTAACCTCTGGTTTGTTATTTCAGTTGCTGAGATCTAATAGTGGTGGTCCTGGTGGAGGGTTGTCATGTGCTGTGCTGTGTAGTCCTTGGTTTCTTGTCTCCACGTGTGCCTGAGTGTGTGTGTATTTGTCACCTTTTAGGTGTGTATTGTCTTGGAAATCCCCCACTTTGAACCATTTTTTCAACGCTGGTAAGCCTCAGTACTGGTCATTATTGTTAATTTACTTTTGTATTTTTGTAATAAACATGTTCAACTGGGAACACGACTAAAGCTCATTTAATCAATGGGCCTGAGTGCCATAGTATTTTGTCTGCAAATCTTTAAGTACTCTATGTTCTTTTAAATATTACTATTTTCTTGGGTGAAACTCCCAAGGTGGCTTTGTCACTAATAACAATCTCTCCATTTCGACACACATTGTTGGTTTACTAAAGTTTTGAATTGAACAAGCACATTTACGTTTTGCATATGTAACTGCCAGCAGATCTGCACTTACTGCAGACAATGTGGACAAGAAAATTTTTCTGGCCAAAAATATGAAGGTCTATACCAAGGGCTACATGCTGGAACTGTGCTGTACTTTTTGTTTGTTAAAAGCTGTGAGCTGATTTTTATAATATTTAATGAATTTTTTGTTTCAGAATATTATTACCATGCAGCACTTTACAAGTGTTGTATTTTTTTTAACTTTATTTTCATATTCTGTATAATGCTAAATACATTGTTGGCTTACTAAAGTTTTGAATAAATAACAAGCAAATTCATGTTTTGCATTTTGTTCCATACTGTACCGAAAATGAACCGAACCGTGACCTCAATACCGAGATACGTATCAAACCGCAATTTTTGTGTATCGTTACACCCTGTATATATATATATATACATATATATATGCGCTGATATGATGTTGACATTAATATTTGTTTGTTAATAAAATCGGTGCTTATCTCTAAAACAAACGTAAATATGTCATTTCTTTGAGGAAAGAATTAGGTTTTCACTATTAGGTCAGACTCGGATGAGAAAATGCGGCCTGATCCGCACTCCAACTGTGACGCGGTTATTTATTTACTCGCCGTTTATGTGACTGTTTACTGCAGACCTGCGTACATGCCTCTGCTTACATCTGTGGAACCAAACAGTCGTTCAGTCCACTGTGCTTGTCTTCTTTCAGTCTCCAAGCCGTCTTCTTCTCATTCTTCTTTATTTCTGGTAGGGCTGTCTCTCCAAGCCATTGATAATGCGCACTAGCGTCATTTGACATCACGTCCGAACTGCGCAGGAAATTTAGGACCTAGAACAACAGTACAAAATGTATCACACAATCAATAGGGAGAATTGTGTGTGGGTTCGTTTTTCCTTGGTTTTGAGCACATCATCACCCATTAGCATTAAAAGACTTAGAATTAATGTTTATTTTTTCATAAAGCTTGCCCTATATTCCTTTAATATTAAGAGAAAAATATATTTAAAATATGATTACTTGTGCTTTATATGACTGAAATCATTTTTTTATTTTTATTTTGTGTCATAATTTAACTTTGTGGAATTATTGGGTAATTAAGAAGAATATTTCAAACTAGGACTACATGTCACGAAGGTTGTCGACCCCTGTCCTACACTATACATTATTGAAGGAGCTGTGAGGTGTTCCTCAAAAGAGTCAAGTAAACGTCAAATAATTCAGCAACTGACTGATGTTAAATGGAAGATCGAGAATCAACAATGAAGGAAAGTGGAATCAATAATGTTATTGATCACAAATCAGTTTGTAATTGAATAAAACTTAAATAATTAAATAAATCATACCATAAATCATTAATCAGCCCAATTTCCATATTTTATTCCATATTTGGTTTCATTTATTGTAGTGTGTTGAATAAAGATGTGAGAAGAAAACCCATTCGGAAGCATTGTAAATGCAGTCGACGGCAATTCACAAAAGCTTTCAAACCGACAGTAAAGGACTCCGCTCGTGGCTATTATATCCTCTGAAATAGATTTAGCCATTATCCTTAGCAGTGTAATTTTCATCAAAAGGCAACTATTGCATGACTACCGACCATGAATCCAGAATCCAATTAACTGGATTTTACCTTCATTTGAAATTAACTGAGGGTCAGAATAAAGACCTTATCACTCAAAGCCTTCACTTTCAATCTCAGTGTAATTAGTTTTGGGCCTCCTTCTGTTAACATGTAGACATTTTTAGAGCACAAAAGTAAATCTTGAAGGGATATGTGGGACTTAAAACAATTATCTAATTAATTAGAGACTTTGTAATAACTTAATAAATGAAAACAATAAGTGAGCTTAAACAACAACATTGTGTTTTTATTTCCGTCACTGAGTGCTAACATAATATGCAATATGAATAGATAATATTATTATTGCATTGTTTACAAAGCACTCACTTAAATTTAAGTTGTGACAAGATGAAGGAACGACTCAGGTGTTGGATAGTACAGCTTTTAATCAGTTCAGCAGCATCACATGAATAAGGATACAAAGCGCGACAACACATTATATCGGGCGTAAAACCACACCTCCTACCCATCAACCCCTTGGGTGAGAGAACAGTCTCCAAGTGCTACCCACACAGCCCCCCCCCACCCCCCCCCAAACACACAGAGGTGCTCCCTGGGGAAAGACGGCAAAACGGCAGCGCCGCCCCGCCTCAGACTCAGCTAGCGGAACCAGACGACGTGGACGTCCACATAGGCGATGGGCAGAAGAAACTTCATCCAACACAGGTCCCGAATCAGGGCACTGAACACGCAAGGGCCCCTCCAGGATAGGGTTACGACGGGGGACCTGGGCCGGACACACAACCTCATCAGACAACATGTGTGCAGGTTTAAGCCTGTCCAACGTAACCCGCTTCCGGCACCCACCCACATCCAGCACAAAAGTCTTAGAACCCACCTCAAGCACCCTATACGGGCCATCTTAAGGGGGCCAAAGCGGCGACCGTTGGGCATCATGCCGCAGAAAAAGGAAACGGGCCGTAGCGAGCTCACTGGGCACAAAAAAACATGGGAAAATATGGTGCACCGGCGTGAGAGCGTTCTCAGGCAAAAAAGGACGCACCGCGGGACGCGAAAATGGGACAGAACTTCCCCCGGTACACGGAGTGGCTGACCGAGGACCAACTCAGTAGGGGAGGCATCTAAGTCCTCCTTAGGAGCTGAACGCAGACCAAGCATCACCCATGGCAAACAATCCACCCAGTGACCATCCAAAGGTGCAGCACGCAACACCGCCTTGAGCGACCGGTGAAAACGCTCACACAAACCGTTAGCCTGGGGATGGTACACAGTAGTACGGTGAACCTGCATGCCTAGGGACCTAGCCAGTGCCGACCAGAGCTCCGAGACAAACTGAGGACCTCTGTCGGAGGTGATGTCTGTGGGGGTACCAAAACGTGCGACCCAAGTTAAAAGGAATCAACGAGCAACATCTGCAGATGTCGTGGAAGATAGAGGAACTGCCTCTGGCCATCTGGTGTTCCAATCTACTATCGTCAGCAGGTGTGTAAAGCCTTGTGAGGAAGGCAAAGGACCCACCAGGTCCACATGCACGTGATCGAACCACTTAGCTGGAATCGTAAACGGTTCAAGGGGTGCCCTGATGTGCCTGTGAACTTTAGTGCGCTGACACGCCACGCACGAAGCCGCCCACTGCTTGACCCCTTTGCAAAGTCCAGGACAGACAAACTTTGCCCCGACCAGCTTGACCGATGCCTGGACCCCCGGGTGCGAGACGGAGTGAATCAATTCAAATACTCTACGGCGCCAGGCAACCAGCACGATGGGCTGGCGACATCCCATGGAGACGTCACAGAGGAGAGCACGACAACCTTCCTGCACCACAACCTCGTCGAGCTTAAGGCCTGCACTGGCTGACTTAAGAATGTCTGGATCACTGGCCTGGTCAGCCGCCATTGCAGAAAAATCCACGCCAAGGAGCACAGGACACGCCAGCACACGTGACAAACAATCAGTAACAGGGTTGGCCTTCCCGGTAACATGCTGAATGTCCGTTGTGAACTCAGAGATGAACGCTAGGTGGCGCTGTTGACGAGCTGACCACGGCTCAGACACCTGAGCCATTGCAAACATCAAAGGCTTATGGTCGACATAGGCTGTGAAAGAAAGGCCCTCTAGCAGGAAACGGAAATGACGAGTTGCTAAATACAATGGCAGCAGCTCTCTGTCAAAAGCACTGTACTTACTCTTGTTGTCCCTAAGCTTACGGCTGAAAAATGCAAGAGGCTGCCACACGCCAGCCACGCGCTGCTCAACCACCGACCCCCACAGCAACGTCTGAAGCATCTGTTGTCAGGGCAACAGGTGCGGTGGGCGAGGGGTGCACCAGAAGTGCTGCATCCACCAGAGCAGCTTTAACCCGGTCAAAAGTTAGGACCCGCTCAGGGGTCCAATCAACCAGGTCCCTGGCTTTCCCCATTTTCAGGGCCCCATAGAGTGGTTGCAGGAGGTGGGTCGCATGGGGCAGGAAACAATTGTAAAAATTCCCCATTCCCAGAAACTTAACCGAAACCGGACAGGGAAAATCTGCCACGGTCTGCACTTTAGACGGCAAAGGGACCGCGCCCTGAGACGAAATATGATGGCCCAAAAAAATCAATCACCGGTAGGCCAAACTGGCACTTAGCCAGGTTAACAATCAGGCCATGTTCGTCGAGGTGCTGAAAAACCAGCTATAGGTGCGACAGGTGATCTTCCACTGACGGGATGTCCACCAGGATATCGTCTAAATAGACAAACACAAACCTATGGTCGCGCAACCTCTGAAAGGTTTGCGCTGCCCCCTTGAGACCAAAAGGCATGCACAAAGACTCAAAGAGGCCAAACGGAGTAATCGCCGCGGTCTTAAGAACATCCTTAGCATGCACAGGAACCTGATGATAACCGCGCACCAGGTCAATCTTCGGAAAAACCGTCGGACAATCCCCAAACGCTCCATAGTGGAAAACTCCTCTTTTGCCATCGCCGTGCGTGTGCAAAAACCGGTGGACCCGTAGTGGGTATAAAATGTTCCACACAATGCTTCGTAACCGCAGTAGAAAAAGCGGGAGTGGTCAATGATGGAAAACCCGCCAATAGCTGCTGATAAACACCACCGGATGCAGAGAAATTAGCATGTGTTAACGGCCCAAATTCCCCAGGCTGACACGTAAAAGTGGCAAAAGACACAATGGCGATTAGTAACATCTAGTAAAAACCTTCTCCCAGAAAGGGAGTCCTCCAAGAACAGCAGCTCCTCTTGCTCACCAACACCCACAGCTGCTACTGAGTGCTGGCTTTGGCGTTTCCCTGCATCTCAAAAGCGCACGGAGGCACGCAGCGCCGTGCCTTAGAGCCAAAATGCAGGTGGAAAAAACACAGGGAGCCTCTGCGCTGTCTCAGAGCGGAGACTCCAGCCACCACCGCCGAGTTCTCATCCACATCCGTCTGCTGCAGGTGTTCTGACGCCACGCCAAACACGGAGAAACGTCTGGTGGCCAGCAGGACTCGATTGCCTCTTCAGCCAACCCTCGATAATCGCCAGCTGCCAAACTTGAGGAGTTGGCTAAGGCAGCGCGCACTGGAGGCGGAAGCTGATGTAGGAAAATGTGCGGGAAAAGGATCCCAGTAACGACAGCACGATGTCCATTAAGTCAACCGCCGAGCCATCACCCAATCCCGGCAGGGAAAGCAACTGGCCTGCCCTCTCCGCTGCAGACAGGCTGAATCACCAGAGCAGCAGCTGCTTGAGCGCAGAGTTTGTCCTACGGTGCGGCGGGTCGCGCAGCAACTGCATGACGCGGCGTGTGGACTGCTGATCAAGAGCCGCAACAACCAAGAAGTTCCTGGAGTCGTCCGCCGTGACTCCTCGCAGGTGGAACAGCACTTCGACATGCTGGAACCACGCAGCTGGGTCACTCGGCCAGAACTCTCGAAGCTTCACAGATACGGCGAATCCGGCCGGCTGTGAGATTTGGGGCGACATGGCTGACGAAGAGACACTGCCTTCTCCTTCCTCGAACATGTTCGCCACGGGGTCACCAATGTGGCAGGATGAAGGAACGACTCAGGTGGAGGTTAGTACAGCTTTTAATCAGTTCAGCAGCATCACAAGAATAATGATACAAAGCGTGCCAACACATTATATAGGGTGTAAAACCACACCTCCTACCCATCAACCCCTTGGGTGAGAGAACAGTCCCCAAAGTCTCACCACAAAGTAAGCTATATCCATGCTTTTCCGGTTTTTTGTAAACTTTGTAAAACTTTATTTTTGTGTATTAAAATAAAAATCAACACAGAGTACAGTACATTGAGAATTGAAAACTAACTAGTGCAAAATAGAATATCTGTGGCATGAGATAAATAGACCAACTGATGAAGTTGATGAAGCTCTCTTTCTCTCTCTCTCTCTCTCTCTGTGTGTGTGTGGGTGTGTGTGTGTGTGTGTCAGTGTCAGTTACATGAGCTTTTCTGTCAGCCTCAGAGTTCACAGCTGGAATTGATTGCTCCTGAGCAAACCTAACGTGGTGATTTGACGATTTATTAATTCCAACTATAAAGCACTGGCTGAAATATCTTTCATTTTAAACTTTATTGTACTTTGTATAGGCTCTTCCCACCATAAATGTATACAAGCACACCACTCCTCGGTCCAGAAACTTCAATTTATTACTTGTATTTGATTTTTATTTTCCTTGTTTCTCCCTTGATGTTGGATTTTCACAAAAAAATTGACAATTTTTCCACAATACAATGGTTGGAAATATGATAAAATGACACAAATGACATTTGTATCATTTGTATTTGTGAATGCACATCCTATTGAGGATGTATCACCTCTAAGAATCCTGCAAAGAGAAAATCAATGACAAATATCCCATGTTGTAAAAGTAAAAGCTCGGCAAACGATGAACAAGGCAAAATCTTGAGGGAGTCCCTATCCAGAATTATTCAGAACACATTAGTCAACATGTGTCTCAATTGTGGTGCTTTTATGGTTTTAAAGGTTGAACAATTACTTTGCTATGCTGCAGTACTATGACTAATATTGTCTTTTTTATTTGATGTGTCAATGTGTCGATACTAGTGATACGCATCGTTTACTGGTTTAGTCAAATCATCCTTTGGAATCGCTAACAAAAACCCTTTACAATTCTGCTGTTGATTCTTTCTGGGCTGCGCCGCCACCGTAAACAAACGCAACCCACTCGCAATGATGTCACACACACATGCTTCTGCAGAGCAGAGGTGAGCTTCCTGCTGCATTTCACAAAAAAGGACGGCACCTCGGGGATTGTCACCTGTAATTCCTGCAAGAGGGATCTGTGCGCCAAAGGCGGTAACGCAACCAATATGTCCAAACATTTGACCACACAAAACGGCATTATACTCAAGCAATGCCATATCTTTGACACACTTAGCAGCACCAGTGCTAGCACTAGCACAGCAGGTAAAATGAAACAACTCTCTGCCGCTGGCTCTACGCTGCACTAACTCCATTGACTAGGGATGGGAATTGATAAGAATTTAGCGATTCCATTTCCATTATCGATACTGCTTATCGATTTGATTCCTTACTGATTCTCTAATCGATTCTCATTGGGTGAGGGAATTAAATAATACAAAGGCTTTAACTCTTTATTATTTTATCTTTGTCTCTTTAATTTCCTGCAGGGATATCAGCTCGCATTTAATCCACCAGGTATAGATTGTTTTCACTGGATAATAAAATATACAAAAGTGCTATATAAAATTGATGAATTATTATTATTATTATTATTATTATTATTATTATTATTATTATTATTATTATTATTATTATCCTTTTGAACTTGAACAACTTGATCCAAAACTAATTCAGACATAAAACAAATAATTCAGCTGCACTTATTCCTATGTATTTAAATGGTAAAGCTTTTTTTTAACCTTTGTTTACATTTCTATAACTGGACCTTCAGAGACACCGTCTACGTTGTTACATGTGACGTCATCAGCCGCGTGTGTGTGTGTGTGTGTGTGTGTGTGTGTGTGTGTGTGTGTGTGTGTGTGTGTGTGTGTGTGTGTGTGTGTGTGTGTGTGTGTGTGAACCAGTGTGAACCAGTGTGAAAGAGCAAATGAAAGACAACGATCAGTACCAGTCCGCCTCCCGTGTCTGATTACTTGTTATGAGGACATAAACTGGCAACGAGGTGTGTGTTCTTGCTGGAGTTTGTTGTTTTTGGAAGAAAAGTCCGTGCAAGAAGCAACTTTTGCGCAAATGTACAGAACCCGAAAGTGACTAGCGTAGCAACAGAGACGCTACAAACACAGCACGGAGGAGGTGGATTCTCCGCGGTGGACAGCAAACAACTATATGGTGGAAGGAGCTTCACTTGGGCTTTATTGAGTATTGTTTGTTTATTGAGGACTCATTTGAGTGTTGTTTAATGTCAGCGGTGAATAAGTAAGATTTCTATTAATAAACCAGATATTTATTTAAATAAAGCAGGGTGTATTGTTTTCTGTACTCATGTACTACTTGTTCTTCAGCATATTTGGGAAACGATAAGAGAATCGATTAAAAATAGATTTATAAGCAGGAATCGATAAAGCATCGGAATTGCAAAATCCTTATTAATATACATCCCGAGTTGATACTCTTTAATGGTGTGTGTGTGTTAGTGAGCAGAAATTGAGGAGAAGAGATGGGATGCATATGTATAATTTATCTGTGCGCTAACTGGGCAAAAAAGCTCGCAAAAAAACTGCAACCCATTTGTTTGCCTCAGTCTGAACCCTTACATAGTCAGCAGTCATTGTATGGATATAAATGATTGTAGCACCTTTTGCCTTTTTTAATAAGAGCAGTCGATAAACTTAGGTGCATTGACACTCAACAGTCTACATAATTGGAAATGTAGAGAAATACCACACTTTTAGTTTCTATTATGTCTTAGTTGTTCTAGGGTTAATTGGTTTATCTGAACTTCTTATAACTTATTTAAGTTTATTACCTTTGGTTCTATACATTTGAAAACAGTGGTTATGGTTGCAGCTGTGTTAGTTTTTTTCATTCAGCATGCAGCGACCAATTAAAACATTCAGCACTCTCAGCTGTTTTAAGTTCAGCTAATTTGCTTATGTTCTTCTCTTGTAATTGTCTGTGCCTGTCCATGCATTTTACAGTGTTATAGTGGACCAAATCTGATTAAAACTGTGAAACATTCAAACACCTCAATTTGCTTTAGATCTGGCTAAAAGAGAATAGTAAATGGACTTGATTTATATAGCGCTTTATCCCCACACTGAAGCAGTCTCAAAGCGCTTTACATAACAGCTCATTCACCCATTCACTCTTACATTCACACACCAGTGGGACAGGACTGCCATGCAAGGCGCTAGTCGACCCCTGGGAGCAACTTAGGGTTCAGTGTCTTGCCCAAGGACACTTCGACACAGTCAGGTACTGGGATCGAACCCCCAACCGGGGAAGACAACCCTCTACCACCTGAACCAGAGCACAAT
Source organism: Gouania willdenowi (assembly GCF_900634775.1). NCBI lineage: Eukaryota > Metazoa > Chordata > Actinopteri > Blenniiformes > Gobiesocidae > Gouania > Gouania willdenowi. The sequence goes on from NC_041055.1 coordinate 13,332,857, forward strand.
TGCTTCCGTGTTAAATTTAGATATTACATCATAACTCAAATCTTGTAGGCTTGGAGAAAACTTGACTCCATTTCAGATTTTTCTTGTGGTATATATATATACAGTATGCTGGCCAAATACAATTATCATCTGATCCCCCAATCCAGGCTGGCAGTGTTAGTGCAGCATGAAAGAGCAGGAGAATAATCACTCCCGAAGAGCAGTGCCGGCCCTAGCCTCTTTGGCGCCCTAGGCGAGATCTTCTTTTGGTGCCCCCTTACACAACGTTTTTCTTGTACCAAGTAATTGACATTTACATCATTGTTATATTTTTATTATCAGAATATATTCTAACATTTGCATAGTGGTTTTCACCATATCCACAAAGATACTTTATGTGAGGAGAAAACATGAGCAAAATTACCTTTTTGACATTTTATTTAATTTTGACAAAAGGGTATAACATACACATAAAAAATAACACAAACAAGTAAATAAAAGCCAATTTAAAGATCTTAGTAACACATTCAAAATACAAATTATTAATATTATTAGAGTAAGGCATTGCACAAAAACAAGATACAAATAAAACATAGATAGATAGTGGTGGGTTGGCTCATAAAGTATTAATTTTTAATTTAAATACTTATGACTAAAATGTTTCACTATTGACATTCACATTTTGTGAAAAGATGCAAATCTTCTAGATTTAACATAACGTTACTGAAATTGCAGTAATGAGCACAAATCAACTTAAACAATTGCAGTTCACAGAGGTATTGCATAAAGAAACTTTTTCGTAAAAAATAGTGTCATTTTCTGGTGGTGATTTATGAAGCAGCTTTAACCAACACAAGCTAAAAAATCCCCATCCATTCATCTTTCAGTCCAGCCTTACGAGTTTATTCTCCCGGTTTTCCTGCCAGCGAAGTCATTGATGACATCATCACATTTCCTCAGTTAATCTGAAGGGGGAAAAAAAGAATTTGAACCAACTAGCTAGTCAATCAATCAAACCAAGTCATAGGATATGCATGATGTGATTAGAAATTGATACATTTTCTAATAAAGCAACACCAACCTGTAACGTTAGCACTAGCATCGGCAACATCACAGTAATATGACATGCACCACGGAGTACTAGTGCAACAATTACAAATCAAACATAATGTAAATCAAGCAGGGGTAATTACCTGTCAAGCAGAAAAGTCATTCCAGATCACATAGTTCCCTCCATTGTCAACAGGTAGCTGGGTATTTTTTATAAACATATATGCACCATCCTCTGTTTTAAAAAAAAAAGCTACGTTCACACCGAGTCGCCCCCCCAATGGGGGGGCATTAAGAAAACTGCGGGGGGGAACAAGAATGCTCTGCACTGACTCGCATCCCCATCCCCCACCTTCTCCCAACAGCAAAATTTGATTTTTTATGGCGTTGTTCTGTTAGCTTTTTACATTTCTCACCTTTGTGAACGACAATCTTCGGTACTCTATAAAATCCCTTTTCCTTTTCTCGATTACAAAGATTGGAGTAGCCGTAAGCTACACTGTAAATGCTCACATTCAAATTAATTAAATATACTAAGTGAACCAAACTCTGTTTTCATCAACTTGTTATGAACACTAGTTTTTAAATAAGTAAGTAGAAATTTGGAGTTGGAGAACTTTTTATTATTATTTTTTTTTTTTAACATTTTTATTTGTTTATTTTGTTTTCTACATTATTTGTGCGGCAGGCAGAAAAGTTCACCTGCCTCCAATTGAACTTTTTCAAATGTCATTTTGTGCTTCTGTGCACTCACCTCTCCATGTTGAACAAGCAAAATGTTAATTTAACTCATTCAGTGCCAGCTATTTTCAGAATTTCTACCCCAAGTGCCAGCCTTTTTTTGAACATTTTGACACTATTTTTAAAGACTCACAGAACATTTTGTACCATGACTATCTGAAATCTGACACCAGATTCTGAAAGACCTTCTTTCTGGCTTGTTTTGTTCTCCCATAATCAACCGTTGAATAGAGCAAGTTTTAAACAAATCTGCAGTTTCAGAGCAAAAAGCTGAGAACACAGCCTTTTTCTGAAAAAAAAAAAAAAAAAAAAAAAATCCAGTCAGTGACTTTAAAGCTTTTTTTTTTTTTTTTTTTTGTTTTAGTGACAAATCTACCATCTGAACATTGTTTCCTTATATAATAAAAAAAACTGAGACCAGGCTTTTGATTGCAAAATTATTATTATTTTGCTATCAATGTCAGTTGAATGGATTTCTTACTGTATTTTGGCATTCCTCCAAGTTTCTCTCCTGTCAGTCTGCACACACTCGCGGACATGCCGAGTGTCACTGCTTGCCCCATTTATTATTATTATTATTATTATTATTATTATTATTATTATTATTATTATTATTTATTTATTTATTTATTTTTTTATCGTTTTATCTCACCAATTATCCACTAAAGTTTCACACATGTTCTGGTCGTGTGTGCGCTGCTGTGAGCTGGTGGGATCTCTCGTAGCACCATTTTCTGTCTTGTAAACTCCTTTCCTCTGTCTCTAAGCTCTGCATCCAACGGTGCGCTGCTACCACCTACATGTCACCTATTATCTGGCTCACAGGCTTGCTGTATTTTGTATCTGCTCCCCTTTGTCAATCACACAGATGTAACTTCCTCTTCCTCCCGACACGCAGCGATGACCTGTTTGGCCCGGTTAGTTGATGGTTTTATCTCATGATCGCAACATTATCAATAATCCACTCAGGTCCACACATGTTCTGTGTTAGTATGTGGTACTGTGAGCTGCTGGATACGTCACAATATCACTCCGTAGCGCCATAATCTCACTCGTTCCTCTTCTTCCTCCTTAGCTAATGGTAGCATCAGTGACTTATCTCACATCTAAAGGTGCGCTGCTGCCATCTTCAGGGCACAATTGGTTACTAAATCATATTACAGCTTAGATATTTGAGGGACCTCCGCCAGGATGTTTTCTAGTAATCTCTGTGATAAAATGCAAATGACGAGTTTTTTCATCAATGGCACTGAGCGTTTGGATTTGAAATGACAAGTTATCTTGTCAATGGGATGGAGTGAGTTAAATAGGCCGGTCTCCACCACGTCTATACCTACTAGTCGCGCAATGGGTGGTTTACCACCCTTTATTTCAAAGCTTAGTGAATCCACCCCTGAGTACGGCAACAGAGATTAGTGAGCAACTGAGAATCAAATAAGTTTTAAAATACTCTTTATTGGATCGGTTTTGTTTTGATTACCTTGATAACTAATATTAGAAAGGCAATTTGAACCCAGTTGGCCCCATTGATTGATCATGCCACTTTAGCCCGGAGGTTCCTCTAGTATCCGCAGTGGGATGCAAGCAACTTCATCATTTTTCCGATAAACCCAGGGATCACTCTGCAGTGATAAATGAGGAAGATGAGGGGGCGTACAGGAACAGGGATGGCAGAGCCCTGTCTCACAGCAACACGCAGCTGGACAGCAACAGAGAAGTAGGAGTCAGTCGGTCAGGCCTAAGGAAAGAAGGGCTCTTATAAATGTCTTCTGCTCTGGGCCAAACACTCAATTAGATGATCTGACAAAGTGCTCTGTCTTCTCTGTGTCTTTGTTTTTTTCTGCCTTGTGTTTTATTTATTTTCACCTTACAGAAACACAATGGGGGTAAAGGTCTGATCAGATTTAAATGAAATGTAAAGGTCAAACAGGTTTAATTATGATTAATCATTTTTGAGAAATTAATTAATCACATGTGGAAAGACAAATGTTTAAATTAATGCAATTAGTTAAGTATCAAAGATGTATTGTAATTTTGACAATTTGATGGGAGTAGAGCTTGTAAAATATGTTTTAAAGCCCTGTTACTGTACATGTGTGTGTTAGCAGGAAGAGGAGGAGAATCAGGTCATTTGATTGATCAAACCTACTTTATAGTCAGGGGTGCACATCAGTGGTGCGCATGTGTGACAAAAATGACCAATGTGCGTCAGAATAAATAGGCTGCTGAATATTAATACAACTTGCTGTGTTTTTACGGGCTGACACTGAGCAATCCCCTTTGGGACATTCTTGAAGGATTGGTAAGGGAAAATGACTGTACCTGCTTGTAACCCGTTTATGTATATTGACATTAAAGATTATTTAACTGAAAGGTATGTACGTACACAAAATTTTAAACGTGGTGAGTTTAGATGAAAAAGCTCAATAGCTCACACATTTTTATCAAAATAGTTGTTATAGTTTTCGGAAATGTATAATCTTACTTCAAACCAACAACCAAAGAGGTAGAAAATTATTCAAACTACTTTGGTCAAGCCCAATATCTCTTGAACTCCAATATTATCCTTACTACACCATGTTGGATGACTGAGCTAGTAAACAGTTTTCAATTTAGATTTAGAGTAGGGGAGTTATGTACAATAATACTAATAACATATTAATCTGGAGTAAGACATACAAGATAAGGGTTTGTAACAGCTTGTGCTGTCCGACAGGGCATGGGCTGCTGTCCTTGTGCCGTTTGAGGCTGTCTAGTCCTGCTGGATGGTGGCTGGTTCGCAGGCTGTAGGAGGCCTCTCCACGGGGATCCTTGCCTGGAAGCTCGCCCTTGGCAGTTCCCGGTGCCGGGGCGGTGCCCCTGGGTTCCGACGGGCTCAGTGGGGTGTAGCCTGGGGCTCCTTAGCTCCCGTTGTTGCTGCCAGCCTGGCTGCACTTTCGAGCCTGAGTTGGCGCCTGGCTCCACAGAAATGGCTCTTGCAAACACATTAGTCGTGGATGCACTGGCATGCCATGGGCTGTGGGATAAGCTCCAATTGAGCTTAACTTTAGATATGCTATAACCACTCACTCCTTCCCTCTGTTTTCTTGACCACCATCATGATACTTAAGCTGTGTGCTGTGTCACCCGCTTCAATGTCTCCATACTTAACTGACTTAACTGATTACAAAACACAATATGCACAACTATAACATCGCATTTCACTCTCACCCTAAAACAGTGAACTCTTCTCTACGCCTTCCATTTTTCCGCCATGACACCCTCTTCCTTGTTCCCTTCCCCTCACCTAGGTGTAACACTGCCCTCTCTTTTTATATTCTCACTTTAATAAAGTTTTTCTTTCCTTTCCTTAGGGATGGCTGGTGATGGTCACAATTATGCAATAAAATAAATGCATTCATTTTATTGCAATAACAAAACATGCATTGCTGTCATAAAAAGATTGCACTTCATGTCGTGTTGACTTTCATGTGCAGGCGAGGCAAAAAAAAAAAAAAGCGACGGAACAGCGTAAGCTATCCTAAAGTCTCAGTTATGCTTATGCATTCACATTAAATGTGTGTATAAAAGCTGCTATTGGAAGCCATCGCGCTGCCATCGACCCATGAGAGTGCAAAGGCAGGTGACCACAGAGGGGACCAGAGGACTCAAACCAACCCTGGAGCAAGCACCCAACAAACCCCAGGCCGCACGGAGCCCATCCATCCCACCCAGTGCTGCCGAGCTGCAATCTCTGAAAAATAAGTATGTCACAAAAGGCATCCCCCTTTTTCGGTTTTAAATTGATTTTCTGTGCACATTAATTAAAAAAAAAAATAAAAATATTTGTTTCGGGCTGCCACTTTCACACGTTAATTGCAATTAATTAATTACAGGAAAAATAAGAAAAATAAATGACTTAACTTAATTGGTTTTTATTTGCACTCAAAACAGTGCAGAAACGTTCTCATTTCTCAAGAGTTCCCGGTATACCCATAATACTGATGCACAGACTTTGGCTTATAAAATTACTGGATGAAAAAACAAAAGCCCAATTGTGTGCAACTTGTGCAAGAGTTTGCTGATCACCCGAGTTTGCAGCCTCTGCTACCACCTCATTGCCAAACATGTAGCAGCTAGCACGGACAGCTAACGCGGACACTTGGACAGTGCTAACTGCTAACTAAATTCTGCAAGCACAAAGTGTTTTCAATCCACACTGGACAAGATGACATGGGTCAGAGCCAAAATTATAGGTCCATGACAGACAACAGAACAAACTCACTGGATAAATATCATTATCTGAAGGAGCACGTGAAAAACACTGAACCTGCCAACGAGCCCCAGACGGTATCTCATACGGGTCGAGCCAACTCTGATGGAAAGAACTACTTCTCCTGGTGAAGCTGAACCTGCTTCTCTCCTTTTCGCCGACTGCGTGCCGTAGAACCATTGAAGTCCCAGGCTGACACACAGGTGGGTAAAACACACACTCAATACTGGTGACCGGTGGCTTAAACCCACACTAAACCTCTAGATCAAAACCCTAGATTGATATTCCATGATTTTAATTTAGGTAAAGTTTTATTAATTTCATTACTTTAACTTTCCATTTTCCTTCTTCCTCCTCCTCCTCAGAGCGTTTGAAAACCCCGATAAATCCCAAATTCACACGAACATCTAAAACGTTCAGAATGTGTATATACCATACATCCTTGTTTAAAATGTACATTTTGTGTGATACCAATGAGTCAAAATAACTGTGAATAATTGTGAAACTGCCTAATTTATCATCACCAGTGTACTTATGATAATAACCTGTAAAATAAACAAGTACATACTGTAAACGCTGTGTTTTTATTGACATTTAAACTTTTATTAAACCTCTATTCTGACGTCAAGAACCCACTACAAAAACAGGAAACTGTAACAATTAAAATAAAGTAAACTCAATTCTAGATGGCACCTCTGACAACGAACATATTAAAATTAATAATTAATACTTTTGAATATTAATTACCCTTTGTTCACCTACACCTGCAGATGGGTCCAACGCCTGTCTCTGCCTGGCCGTGAAAAGGTTATTTCTTTACTCGCAGATTGTTTACTGCAAGACCTCCGTGCATGCCTCCGCATGCCTCTGCGTGCATTTGTGGAACCAAACAGTAGTTTGTTCCATTGTGCTTGTCCTCTTCTTCTACCTCTTTATCTCTAGGCCATGGAGAACGCTCATCAGTGTCATTTGATGTCATGTCTGCAGGACTGCACGGAAAATTTGTAATACAAAAAGTATTACACAATCTGTTCAAGGAGAGATATGTGTGGGCTCATTCTCTTTCATTTTGAACGCTTCATCACCAAATGAATTTTATCAACAAGAAAGAAACATATACTATTCCAGTGGTTCCCAATTCAGGGGTTGCAAGATGACTTCAATAATGCTCCTCAGCAAGTGATAACATACATTTGCTCATCACTTTACTTCACAACAGATTTGATGAGAGTGTGAGGCAGTAATAAGCTCAAATGAACCGAATAAAGACAAAACAGAAAGGCCAATGAAGAGGAAATATTGAAACACACACAACCCCGGTGGCTCGGGGGTCCCCCCGCCTAACCGAGGGGACTTAGGGCCGATCCGCTTCCTCCGGAGGGGTGCGGGTCTCACCCTCTGTCCCCCGCAGATGGATTTGGCCCCTGCCACGGGGCAGCTTTGCGCCCGTCTGACACTCGGCACTACGCATCAAGCAACAAGCTCACCGCGGGCGCGCTTGTGGGAGACGCGCCGGCATACGTGTGGGTGTGCGGGTGTACCACCCACTGCCCGGGTTGCTGTTGTTATGGCAATTATTATATTAATCATCAATTATCAAATGTGTGTTCATGTGTACAGTTTGTCATGTGTTAATACACAATGACTGTATTATATTGTTGTACTTTTGAACAGAGATGTTGCTCCTGTGCTGAGTCATGTTAGATTAGACCGTGGCTCGGGTGGTAGTGGGTAGTCTACTGATCAAGAGGTTGGAGGTTCGATCCCAGTACCTGACTATGTGTCGAAGTGTCCTTGGGCAAGACACTGAACCCTAAGTTGCTCCCAGTGGTCGCCTTGCATGGCAGTCCTGTCCCACTGGTGTGTGAATGTGAGAGTGATTGGGTGAATGAGCTGATATGTAAAGCGCTTTGAGACTGCTTCATTGTGGTGATAAAGCGCTATATAAATCAAGACCATTTACCATTAACCGCAGTACAGACAGATTGTGCTGTATTCACAGTGCCAGCAACAAACAGTCTCTGCTGAAGGCCTCATACTAAAAACTTTTACATACACACACAGATAAGCTACATCTGAACATCAAGGCCAAACTCAAGCTCACACGTGGACTCACATGCAGATACACACACACTTTCGTGTTGCAAAACATTTATTTTTCGTGGTACTTTCGGGTCTCTCTCTCTCTTTTTTACACACACACACACACACACACACACACACACACACACACACACACACACACACACACACACACACACACACACACACACACACACACACACACACACACACACAATCAAGACAGATATCATTGTTCCAACGTCTCCACTGTTGGGAGCATCTGACTCCCTCCTTTTCCTCTCATCAGGGTGGGACTTTTCTCTATCTGTACAAAGTTTGCTGTGGAACTTTCCAGTAGTTGCTGGCCACCTTCCTTCCTACAGGATGAAACACCCTTTTTTTGTACTTTCCATTTAGTTTATAAAAAATCCTTTTTTTTATAAAATGATCATTCTTTGACTGGACTTCATCATTCAACCAGAGCACAAATCATGTCTCCAAATGAGGGCAATAGCAAATTTGCTGTGACACTGTCTTTCGCTCGGAACTGAAACCCCACTCTGCGCTTGAGGTCTCGCCCTGGCTGTCGCCCCTGGTACCCAGCGGGTTAAATGTCCCCAGAGTGCCCGCTGCGTTACCCTCGTCTTGAGGGCAAAGAGAAAAAGAGAACAAGCCTGTGCCCGGACCCTGGGCCCTGTTTGTGGCTATTAAACCTACCTTGACTAATTGTTCTTATAACACGTAAATAATGTCATAGATGTCATGCTGTTCTTTTCTGTTGTGCTGCTGTTAAGCCTGTGTTTGTTTGAGGTATGAAATGCACGAGTCCTGTGTGCAAGTTTTTTTTTTTTTTTTTTGTGTTTATGTTTTCAGTCACCACCTGGGATAGTGGGGGTTGAAGTTTGAACCCCTGCTCTATTTGAACCGAGACTACCTTAAAGACACAAAGATTGTTTTGCAGCATAAAATATGTAGATTAAAGGAACTACATAAAGTAAATATTCCTATAAAGCGCCAAACAGCAATTGTATTACAATCAGAATGCATTTGTAAGAAAAATATATGGTATAATATAATACGTTTTCAGAGGACTCTTGTACAGGCAATAAGCTTGTTTTTTTTGCTCGCTGAGGTCCCAAAGGAACCTGTAATCTTTCTCAGGGTTTGTCATTATCACACTCTTGTGTGTTTGCATAATATGTGGATGTGTGTGTACATAGTTTCATTAGATGTTTCATATTGTCCTGCTGTTCCATTTGCAAAGTGTGATCAGCAATTATTCTTTTTCATTACTGTGACCTGAAGAGGAGACAGGACCCTTCAGATAACACAGCAACATGAGTGGCTGTGGAGAACACCAATACTTAAACACCAACAACACAATACATAGCACTGCTTATCTAGAGGCTCCTGCCAGCAGACAAGAGCTCACAAAAATATATTAAAATGCTCTCTACCAGTGCATGTGGAGAGTAAAAATAAAGTCTAAGGTAAAGGCAAGTATATGCCCACATCCAGTTCTTTGTCCAGGTAAAAACAATACTTTGCTGAGCGGTGGTGACATAAAGGTTAACTCATTCACTGCCAGCCATTTTCAAAAACGGCTACCCTCCTCACTGCCAGCCTTTTTAGAACATTTTGACACAGAATATTTTGTACTTTGACAATCAGAAATCTGACACCAGATTCTCAAAGACTAAAGTCTCTACTTTCATCAGAAAAAGTTTTTAGCTTGTTTCGTCAGTAGTTGAATAGGGAAAATTTCACAAAAATTAAAAAAAATGCATTTTTTCTAAAAAAAAAAATCTTCTCAGTGACTTTGGAGCTACAGTAGTTTGTTTTGCTTTATTAGCACCTATAACACAATCAAACCATTTGCTATTGTGTTCTCACCCTCACTTTAGTGGGATCTCAGTTGGACCAACGAGTAATAAAATTTAGCTGTTCGCGAACGATGTAATTTTATTTTTTGACAAATTTAAGCAAGTCAATACCAATCATTCTGGAGATAATAAAATTGTTTAGTAAGATATCTGGTTAAAAAAATAACAGAACCAAGTCTTCATTCCTGTTACTAAATGCAAATGAGAGAGGCAATCCACCTTGTGAGGAATCGTAATTTAATGTTGCAGAATCTGAAAAAAATAGTAGAAATAAATGATGATCTCAAAGAAAGAATTAACCAATTTGTTTGAAAGATGGATGCCTCTTCCAATATCTATGATCAGGAGAGTCAATATATTGAAAATAAATGTGTCACTAAAGCTACTCTATTTCTTCCAAAACATTTCCTTGCTGCCTCTTCTAGGCTTTTTTCCCAAAATGAAAATTTTTTATAGCATTTTTATGAAATAATAAAAGGTCACGACTCACCCTGTCATTGCTCTACCTTCCATATGAACAAGGAGGTCTAAAATGCCTGAATCTCCAACTGTATTACTGGGCTACACAGACGAGGTCTTTGATGTTCTATTACACAAATCATTATCCACATTGAGCAGATATGGAAAGTCAAGGTTTACATTTAGAACTCCCTATGTAAATGTACTCAATCACAGTTACAAAATTATTAAAACAGACAAAAAATCCAATACTACCAATAAATATGATCAGAGTATGGAGAGATGTGAATAAATACTTAAAAGAACCACATGGTTTATCCCAATTCAGTCCAATATAAGGCAACAATTGTTTTGTACCTGATGCAGTAATTTGTTCATGGAGAGCCAAAAGGATTGAGAATGATTCAAAATGTTTACCTACCCAACTGTGACACTTTCAGGAGTTGCAAGATACATTTCATAGATCAAAAAAAAAAAAAAAAAAACATTTCTTTAAAGATCTTCAACTGCGAAGTTTCATACAGAAAACCCAGAATAATGTACTAATGAAACCTACTCAATCAAACTTAGAGGAAATGATGACAAAAGATAGCTGAAAGAAAGGCATAATAATAATACAAATAAAAAACATACTGTATATACAATGTTATGATAGGTAATGATTCTGAAGATTCATATGTTAGATTCAAAGCTTGGAAATAAAATTCATCATTGAATTTATCTGAGGAGGAGTGGAGCGCTGCATGTAACTTGGCACAAACCCCATCTATTACGCCTCAGATTAATTCATTTTAAATGGTTGATGCAAATTTATGTAACACCGGTAGATCTTTACAGATATAATGATAATGTTCCTGATGTATGACTGTAGAGGAACACTGGCTCATTGTATGTGGTTATGTAGGAATATTGCAGTGTTTTGGGAAGGAATACGGGGTGTCTAAAAAATTTATACTGGACTGAAGACTATTCTTTTTTGGTTTATACCCAGAGAAATATACATATACAAAGAGTGAAAAAATGTTTATAAATATAAGCCTGTTGAATGCCTCAAGTTGAGGGCATTTTTCTGTATTTTTTTAGATGAATAAAGAGATTAATTAAATTAAATTAACTTATTGCACATTTTTTTTTACAACTATGTCATCATTCTGCAGGACAGAGGGCTTTATAAGAATCTACTTTTTTTAAATTTTTTATTAAAGATTGTTAAAGCAGAAAGACACCTAAAACAAGCAGAGCTAGCCGGGTTATCAGCAATGAGGACCCCTAGATTCTTACAATATGTGATGTATATTTTTCTGGGTATTCTAGTTTCAGTCTACAGCTATGAAATAATTCCGTAATGCAATTACCTAATCTGGACTATATTTGCTGAACAATACCTTGTCCTCATCATGTTTAAATTATATTTTTGGGGATCAATATATCTAACGATATGTAATTAATTTGCAAATTGCAAATTTTGGAATGTTAAAATTACACAATTTAATTTAGCATAAGCTTTTATCTTCACCACGAGCAGATGGAGTTAAGGGACTTACTCAACATCCCACAGTGATGGCCCAGGTCAAACCGTTGACCCTCGGATTACAAGCATGCTTCCTTAATTCACTCACCGCCATTGACGTACATATACATCATTTGAAATCCAAACGTTCACTGCCATTGACGGACGTCAAGCGGCCCTCTTATTTGCCGTCCATAGAGTAACTCAAAAGGTGAGAACCCTGTTGAGGCTTGTGGCACTTCATGATAGGCAAACAGTAGATACAGCAACCACTGGTCCCAGTCTGCTCCTGTGTGCGACACAAACTTCCCCAGCATGTTTTTTAATGTTTGATTATATCTTTCCACTAGCCTGTCCGTCTGGGGGTAGTATGGGGTGGTCTAAATACCCCTAATTCCCAACAGCTTGTAAACCTGCTTTAATAACTTTGACATAAAGTTGGTCCCACAGTCTGTTAACACCTCCTTTGGTATTCCCACCCTGGAGAAAAATTGTAATAGACAGTTGGCTATATTTCTGGCTTTTATTGTCTTTAGGGGGAAAGCTTCCGGATACCTTGTTGTGTAGTCACAAAGCACTAAGATGTATCTATAGCCTGAGCTGCTTCGTTCTAATGGCCCTACTATTGTCCATACCAATTCTATCAAATGGGGTTCCAATAATGGGTAGGGGTTGCAACATAGCGCGTGGAACTTGACGCGATGAGGTAAGTTGACATGTTTCACATGAACTACAAAATTTTGAGATTTGATAGTACATGCCTGGCCAGACAAATAGGCTTGCAATTCTGCACAAGGTTTTTTGGAAAGCCATATGCCTTGCCCATGGCACTGAGTGTCCAAGCTTCATTATTTTTTATCTAAATTGCTGGGGTAATACTAGTGCTTCTACAGTTCCTTTGCATTGGTAAAGAATACCCCCTTTAATGACATACAGTACATGGCTCCCTCCAGACACCCTGGGTTTCCCTGTTTAACCCCATCAACTTCTGTCACTTTCTGAAACCAGGATTGAAGTGTTGGGATTTCAAAGTCTATTGGTTGAGTAGGTTGAGTTGATTTTTCCTCAAATCTACTAAGAGCAACTCTGAATTTATCCCTTCTTTTCTGTGCTTTAGATTTAAAAGCTTTTACTTTTACAGGTTCAAGATCTTCCCCAAAAAATGGCAACTGTTTTAGGGCCTCTTTTGAACTCTGGGCCCTAGTCATAACCATGCTGTACGCTGTAGGTGGGGTGTTTTTTTTATCTCAGTTTCATCAGGTAAATTAACAGGTATATTTTGTGATAGATTTGTTGACAAGTTTTCAGGTAAACTTTCACTTTCTTTTACCAAATCTAACAGAATGGGCAAATCATTCCCAAGGATTACATCAAAAGGCACAGTGACTTTGGAGCTAAAGCCACTTGCATTAAAAATGTCTGCCCTCCCACAGTTAAATCCACCTCTGCTGTAGGATACAGATGTTCATCACCATGAATGCAGCTAATGCTGGCCTCATCCTCACTCCACTTATCTCTGGATACTAAGCTGGACAAAACTACAGACTGAAATCCCCTCGTATCTAAAAGTGCTGTTGTACGCTGGCCATTTACCAATACAGGTGAAGTGCAGGCACCCCGAGTTTGAATAGTATGATTGGGCATAGCAGGTCTTGGCACGACACAGTAAAGAGAGGGCTTTGTTTTATTGGTTAAAGGACAAAAATACTGGGTGTGACCTATCCCATTACAGAGGTAACATCTAACTTCTTTACCCGAGTTATGTGAACTGTTAGCTGGGTTTGACTGTTGAAACCGGCTAGATGTAAACTGTCTATTTGTAAAGGAAGCCCTTTCTTGACCAAAACCCCATTCACCCCCATTGGACTTACTTTGGGTTTTGTCTCTATGTCCATGCTCTTTGTCCCAGCTTCTCTGGACATGGAATGTGTCATATCCAAAGGTGGGGTACTCGGATCCTTTCCTGGCTGTGATCAAGACCTCTGCCAGCTGCACTGCATTCTCCACTGTGTGGGGGTCATGCTCCCAAATCCAAACTTCCAGTTCTGGAAGAACCATCCTCAAAAACTGTTCCAAATATATATTTGTGGATCTGAATCTTCGACGGTAAGTCTCTGATGTTATTTCATACTTTATAAGTATCGCGACTTTCACTTCGTCATAATCTTCAGCATCAGCAATGTCCATGAGTACATAAGCACTACGAGCTTTTCCAGTGAGCAAAGTTACTAGGCGGAGAGCCCACTCATCTCTTGGCCACCTACATATTTGAGCCATTCTTTCAAATGTAGTCAGAAAATGTTCAATGTCATGGTGCCAATGGTAGCAGCTTTGGTTCTCTGTAACTCACTTGCTCTCTGTAAACTCTAGCATGGCCACGAGGATTTGGATCTTCCTCTTCATCCCCATCTTGGTCTAAAGAAGGAGCAGTGTCCTGCTGATTGACTTGTAACTGTATTTGTTGAAATTGGTGCTGCATGTTTTTCCATCTAATATCTTGTTGACTTGCCTCTTTTTCCAGACGCTGGTCTCTTACTGCTTGAGACTTTGCGAGTGACTTCACCAATCCAGCCAGCTAATTGTCTCTACTTTCCTCCTGGCTTCTCACTCCACAGTCTAAACTCACTGCACGCTACTTACTTGAAAACATACCAACATGGCAACCGGACTCCACAGCTGCTGGATGATTGGCTGTTTGCCTGTTAATGGTGACGTCCGGAGATATGATAGGCTGTTTCCGCACGCTTGGTCAGTCCGTCTGTTAGCTTTGTGGCTGTTTGTATGTTTCTGCAGGCATGAAGTTAGTTTATTAGTTAAACATAAATTGATGTGCAAAGGAAACTGAATGATAATTTTTTTAATTTCAACCATATAAATTCTAACTTCATTTATTAGTTTTTTTATTGCTTATATGCTTTTGTTCATGTACTCTTATCATGCACCAAACAACACTATAAGTAATTAATAAGTATTTCTAACTTGTACAAATACAGATCATAAAAATAATAATATTACAAAAAAGGCTTGAGTTACCCGGAACCATGATACTTTGTCTGGTATACAGTAGTATCGTGGTTACTCATTTTGGTATCGTGACAACTCTATTCTACAACCTCTGCTAATCTTAATTGTTTCTGAAATATTTTTATTTTATTTTTACTTCAGCAGTTGGATTCTTATATAGTATCTTGACCCATTTCAAAAAGGTTGCCCAGCAGCCAAATTTTTCTAGAACCTGAAAAAAGTATAGCCATTCCACTCTATCAAAGGCCTTCTCAGTATCTATTGATAGAAGAGCAGTGTCAGGTAAATCATTATTATAATGAATTATATTAAACAATGTCCTTACATTGTGGAAGCCCTGCCCTGCCCATTATAAATACATTCTGATCCTGGTCAATTACATGAGGTAGAATGTTTTGTAGTTGCCTTGACAACACTTTAGTGATTATTTTTATATCAGAATTCAATAGGCTAATGGGTCACATTTATTCAGGGGTTTACCTGGTTTTGGTAAAAGAGCAATCATTGCTGTATTCATTGTAGAAGGGAGACAGTTTGACTGAATAACTTCTTTAATCATTTCTAACAGAGGGCCCACTAATCTATTTTAAAATTTCTTATACAGATCATTGGGGAGACCATCTGGCTCTGCTCTTTTCCTAGGCTTCATATTGTCAATGGCTTGTCCTATTTCTTCTTTGATAATTTAAATGTTTAGATCATTTTCATTTTCCTTTGAGATCCTTGGTATATCCAATTTATTAAAAAATGTTTATTTCTTCTGATTGTACAGTAGTTTGTGCTTTATGCAGCTCTTCATAATATTTCTTAAAGGCTATATTAATCTCCTGTGGATCTAACAGGATTTGGCCATCAGATAGTATTGATATGATGGGTAATTTAGATTCAAACTGTTTTATTTAAGCTCACCAGCTTCATCTCCCTGCTCATAAAATGATTGTTTAAGGTGCAGAAGACATGATGCTTATCGTATTCTGCACTCAGTAATTTTTTATTTTTTATTTTTTATTTTTTTTTTTGTGTTGTGGGTTATGGTTTGTGTTAATCTTATCTCAAAGTACTTTCATTTTACTTTCTAATTGTGACCTAACTTCTTGATTCTTTTTGGAATTATGACCTGTATACTAATTACATGTCTTCTAAGGAATCCCTTAAATGTTTCCCATTGTATAGATGATGTTGTTTGAGTGGTATTCATTTTAAAGAAAATATAAATTTGTTTGCTTAAATATTCGACCAAGTCTTCAACTAGTAACCATTTATGTTGAAATGGCCACTGTGAAGGGTGTCTTTTAAGCTTAGCATCTCCACTGTATAAATCAAGCAACAGGGAATGTGATCTGAGATCACAATTTTACCATAAGAGCAGTCATATTCTATGGTCGAGACAAGAAAAATCTATTCTAGAATAAGTCTGGTGAGGGTCTGAGTGGCAGGAGTAGTGGAGTAGGTAGTGCACTAACGCACTTTAGCACTCTTCTTTGCTGATTTCTTTCTCTGGCATCCATCTTGCTAAGCTGAGCACATCACAGATAAACAAACCAAGATGTAAACTTTAAATAAAAGTTGTTTTCATGATCTAAATCGATGCAGAGACTAACTATGATAATTGTAAATATATCTTGCAGGACCAGTGAATGTTTTGAACCAGTTGGAAATTAGAAGCAAAATCGTTTTGAAATGTGGTTATCCTGATGAGTCCTGACCACATTTTCTGTGTATTAGTATGCTAGTGTTGCTGATAAAAACATGAGAAACAACTAGAAACGTATTTGTGAACCTTGCTGATGATAAAAACCAGTCGGGATTGTGTTGTCTTAGTATGTTCACAATGAACAGACAAGGCGTGATAACGTGTAGGTTAACTTTAATGCAGTCTTCACACATAAACCATATCGTGCTGCCTGCATGGCTGCGTACCACCAACAAGTGTTACCGCGCATGCGCCTAACTACTGCGGCATGCTGGGATGTGTAGTATTCTAATAACACACAGAACACCACATCTTTCCCCCTATAAAGAAGACATAATATTTACTCCTTACAACAAACCATGCTTAGGTATAATACTAATTATTTTTAAACTTTGCATTTCCCCTTAAGCATTATAACACTTGTAAACGACCTTTCAATGTAAACACTTTTTGTTTTGAAGAATAATAAAGTGCAAACTCACTAAGCATTAAAACATCAACTTAGATTCATGTAAACATTTTTCACATACATTTTTTTTTTTTTTACATCTTACTATTAACTTAAGGGTCCAGGTTGCACCTGTGTTTAGCAACAGTCCATAGTCAGGAGTCTTCAGCAACTCTCAATCAGCCTTTTAGGTGGCTGAGCATGTCTCTTAGGTCTAAACAGTCCTTCAACAGCTGGCGACTGTGAGAGTTTGGAAAGTCTCTCAGCAGCTGGTGACGCAGACGCTGCTGTCAGACCACAGTCAGTGTGGTCAGGCCCACTGTTAGTTGGCTCTGCAGATTCAGCTGTGTCCTGCTGAACCGTGTCCTGAACTGCAGTGTCCTTTTTAGTCTGCTGTAGTTGAATATCTATTCGGTTCCTCCTCAGAGACAATCCATTCTCCATCTGAATCCTGAAGGAGCGTGGCGCAACTTCCTCCGTGACTTGTCCCTTTTGTCTCCACGTGCCTGTAGAGATGTCCCTGAGACGCACTGTGTCACCAGGCTTCAGCATGGGAAGGTGCTTTGCTGTACGATCATGCAGCTGTTTTTGTTTCACTTTTTGTTCCTCCTTTGCTTGCCTGACTTTGTGTGCACTTTTGGGTGTCAGCAGGTCTTCACTTACTGGCAGGTTAGAGCGAATGCGCCTACCCATCAGCATTTGGGCTGGTGACAGTCCATTTTGTAAAGGTGCACTCCTGTAGATCAGTAAGCTTTTCTGAAAGTCATCTCTGTCCTGTGCTTTTTTCATCATGTTTTTTACTGTTTTCACAGAGCTTTCCGCCAAGCCGTTGGACTTTGGATAGGTTGGGCTCGACGTACTGTGCTGGAACCCCCATTCTTTGGCAAAGGCAGCAAACTCACCGCTCGAAAACTGCGGGCCATTGTCTGAAAACAGTTCGCACGGGACGCCATGTCTGGCGAAGACAGTCTTGAGGTAGCTGATGACAGCTTTACTCGAGGTTGACTGCAGTGCTCCAACTTCAGGATAGTTAGAGAAGTAGTCGGTGACCACGATGTAACTCTTACCATCATAGTCCAGCAGATCAGTTCCTACCTTATAGTAAGGTCTGTGGGGCACCGGATGAGTCATCAGTGGCTCCGCTTGTTGTTTTGGCCTGTAGGTGCGGCACAGGTCACATGACGCTGTTGTCTGGCTGATGTCTTGGTTGATTCTTGGCCAGAACATCACTTCTCTTGCTCTGCGCTTACACTTGACTTCTCCGAGGTGGCCTTCGTGTATCTTTTGGAGCATTTGTTTGCGCAGTGAGGGTGGAATCACAAATTTGCTCCCCTTTAACACTATGCCATCCACCACTGTGAGCTCTGCTCTGTAGTTCCAGTAGTCACGTATTTTCACAGGGCAGTGTTTTTTGTTGTCAGGCCAACCGTTCTGTACTGTGCATTTCAGTTCTTTCATTGTTTCATCTGCATCAGTCTCTCTCCGTATTTTTTCTGTTCTGTCAGCTGTTACTAGCAGAGATGTCACGATCATGTCCACATATGCCTGTATTTCTGCGCTTTTCTCACTGTCGGCACGTTCCTCCTTGTCCACTGCTCTAGACAAGGTGTCGGCGGTGTACATGTATTTTCCTTGTGTGTATAGCATGTGCACATCGTACTTTTGCAGCCTGATCAGCATGCGCTGTATCCGTACTGGACAGTCATTTAGAGGTTTTGACATGATGGACACCAGCGGTTTATGATCAGTTTCTACTTCAAAAGACTGACCATAGACATATTGGTGGAAGCGCTCACATGCATACAAACTCGCTAACAGTTCTTTCTCAATTTGAGCGTACCTGGATTCGGCGCTGCTCAGGGCTCTGGATGCATAAGCGACGGGTAGCCACTGCTCGTCGTGTTTCTGCAGTAGCACCGCTCCCAGGCCGTACTGTGATGCATCTGCCGATATCCTGGTGCTCCTCTCTGGGTCATAAAACTGTAACACGGGCTCACGTGTCAGCGTCTCTTTCAGTTTCAGAAAACACTGTTCCTGCTCGTGGGACCACGTCCATTCGTTTTTTTGTTCAAGAAGACTCCTGAGAGGTGCTGACTGTGTTGAAAGCTGTGGGACAAACTTAGCAAGGTAGGTAACCATCCCTAAAAACCGTCTGACCTCATCTTTATTGGTTGGTCTTTCCATGTTGTTGATTGCTGATGTTTTTCTCGGGTCTGGCTTCACCCCCTCTTCACTGACGACGTCTCCCACAAAGGTGAGTGTTTTCACTCCAAACTCACATTTGTCCTTGTTGAGTTTCAGATTTACTTCCCTTGTTTTGTCTAGCACTTGTCTCAGCCTTTCGTCGTGTTCTTGTCGCGTTGACCCCCATACTATGATGTCATCCATCATTGTCTCTACGCCTGGAATGTGTTCAAAGATCATGTGAATAGTCTTGTGGTAGACTTCCGGCGCTGACAAGATACCATACGGCAGACGAAGAAACCTGTACCTGCCCTCCGGCGTGTTGAATGTGCACAGTCGCGAACTTTCCTCGTCCAGTCTCAGTTGCCAAAACCCAGACGACGCGTCTAGCTTACTGAACCATTTAGCTCCAGCAAACTGTGCCATAATTTCTTCTCTGGTTGGTAACTTGAAATGTTCTCTTCTGATTGCTTTGTTTAGGTCCCTTGGATCCAAGCACGTCCTCAGAGCACCTGTTTTCTTTTGCACGACGACCAGCGAGCTGACCCATTCAGTTGGTTCATCTATTTTCTTGATGACCTCTAGTTTTTCCATGCGCACTAGTTCCTCTTTGAGTTTTTCTCGCAGTGCGAACGGGATTTTCCTGCAGGGATGAACAACAGGAGGCACACTTTTATCCACATGTATTTTATGTATTCCAGGTAGACATCCAAGTCCTTCGAAACAGTCTTTATACTCCTCCATGAGTGAGTCCTGATCATTTGCAGATTCTGGTGATGTCACAACAAACACTCTTTTTACCAGATCGAGCTTGGCACATGCGCTGAGTCCCAGGATTGGTTGTACTCTCATGTCCACGATCAGTAGCTGTGCCTTTATCTGCCGTCTTTTGTGTTTGAAGGTTGCAATGCATCCACCTTTAACAGGGACACGTTCTCCTGTGTATCCTGTCACTTTTGTTTTCACTGGATAGATTTTGCTCTTTACAGTGAGTGTTTTGTAGTCCTCCATAGATAGCAGATTTACGTGGGCACCTGTGTCTAACTTGAATGGTATTATAGTCTCATTTACCTCGATTGGCAGAATCCATTCCTCCTTTTCGATTGTACAGGCCTGCACCACATCCACAATGAACTCGTCATCCTCTTCTTCCTCATCGACTGTGTGAACTTTCTGTTTTGTAGCTGCCTTGCAACATTTAGCATAGTGATTGCTTTTTCCACAGTTGTTACAGGATTTTCCAAATGCAGGACATGACTTAGGCTTGTGGCTGCCTCCACATTTACCACACTTGAACTCTTCAGATTTCTCTTTTTGGTCTTTTTGTTTGGTAAATGTTTTCTTTTTCCTTTGTTCTTTATGTATTGCATGAACTGTAGTTTCACCTCTCCGTAGCTCTTTTGCTTGTGCTCGGGTGGTTTCTGCTGCTCTGCACATACTAACACACTTGTCCAGTGTGAGTCCTGTCTCTCTGAGCAGTCTTTCTCTGAGACCATTATCCACTGTGCCACAAACTATCCTGTCTCTCACTAATGAGTCTCTCAATGTGTCAAATTCACATGTTTTACTCAGCGTGTGGAGCTCTGCTAGGTACTGATCAAAAGGTATTCCTTGCTTTTGGTCATGGGTGAAAAACTTGTACCTCTCAAAGGTCACGTTCTGACTAGGCACGAAGTAGTTCTCAAACTTTGTCATTAGCTCTGCCAACGTCAGATTAGCTTCATCCAACTGAAAGCTATTGTATATGTCCAAAGCATCTTCTCCAATAACATGCAAAAAGATATGAGCTTTCTGTTTATCATCATCACCCCCTGCTCCACTAGCTGCTAGATATATATTAAATCGTTGCTTAAAGCGTTTCCAGTTATCAGCAAGACTACCAGTCAGTTGCATTGAAGTGGGTGGACTTAGCTTCTCCATGAGCGTACGTCGGGGTGAGACAACTTCCACAGCTCTCTGTTGGTGCTGGTTGTGTTCCGATTCGAGCCCGAGATCCTCTTCTTCTTGTTCGATCTCCTCTCCTTCCCCCGTTTCACTTCCACTGTTACTCGTAACAACGCCCGTAGCCATTAGCAAACTCCGCTGGCATGCTGCTTTGTTAGCACGTTTCACTCACGCGACCGGACTTTTCCTTTTTTTTTTTTTTCTATTCCGTCGTTCTCCCGTGGCAAAACATCCTCCTGTAGCTGCTCACGGCCACTTCTGACACCATGTGTTGTCTTAGTATGTTCACAATGAACAGACAAGGCGTGATAACGTGTAGGTTAACTTTAATGCAGTCTTCACACATAAACCATATCGTGCTGCCTGCATGGCTGCGTACCACCAACAAGTGTTACCGCGCATGCGCCTAACTACTGCGGCATGCTGGGATGTGTAGTATTCTAATAACACACAGAACATCACAGGGATAATGTTTTACTGTTGAAACTGACTACTGAAAGAGTGAATTTATTACTTTTGTTTGGAAAATCAGCCTCAATGTAAAAATGGCATTGAACAATGACCGTGAATTACAAGTTGCACATGTCTGGACTTTGTACAATCATATGTAAATGTGATTCTGACATGCTACCTGTTTATTTTAGGATGTTTACCATACTGTGATTTTTATTTCAGCCAATTATTTAAATTATTACTTTTTTCTCTGAAGAGAAATACTTTTAATTGTAAAATGAGTGCCAATTTTGATTGTAATACTATTTTTTTTTTTTTTTTTGGTTTTTTATTGTCCACATGTTTGTACCCCCCCCCAAAAAAAAAAAAAAAAAAAAAAAAAGGCACAAAGTAACTTTTACTCTGAATACATTTTAAGTGATCTACTTTTTACTTTACTCATGGAGATTTTACACCAGTAACTTTACTTCTACTGAAGTAAAATTTCATCAAAGTAAGTAGATTTTTTTTTCTGTACTCATCCGTGCACGGAGTTTATAGTCAGGAAGCTTTGTCTGTCTGGATGGAGGTTTGTTCTTACCCCTTTGTGTTTTATTCTAGGTCATCGTATCTTAAAGAGTCAGTTTTGGCCAATATTGTGCATGAGCAGGAGTTTTTAGAAGTTAAGTAGCAGCGGTGTAGCAATACACATTTTCCTACGTGGGCTCCATAAGTGGGTTATTTGTTCCTGTAATTAATTATTCGCAATTAACGTGTTAAAGTGACAGTCCTAATAAATGTGTCATTCCTTCCCCATCAAATATGTTTAAAGGACCTTTTTTTTTCAAATGCATCATCTTCAAAATTCACAATAGCATTTTATTTTCTTTATTTAAGATGGACTCATTCAAAGGAACAAGGGACAAAAAGTTTAGAAAAGAGAGACAGGGACAGTTGTGAGTGGATACTCACAACTTCATGAGTGCTGCCGTGAGCATAACTACTTCTGACAATGACAGCGGCCTGGAGCACTGCTACTGTTCCTGGGTGGGTTGCCACCGGGGCTACCTTGATTGAGCAATTAAACAATTAAAGATGAGTACCCTTTAGGACATGGTACTACTATTGTTGATGCAATCCATAAAAAAACTTTAAAGGAGGAGTATCATGTTTTTTTCAAGCACATAGTGCCATTCTATAGCATACTCAAATAACTATGCTACCCAAAATTTTTTAGAAAATACAGAAATATCAAAAATAACTTAAAGAAATTTCCCTCTGTGGCAATGCTGTTCATGACGCTTAGATTTTGCCTCTGTCTCTGCCTGTCTGACACGCCCATGAACACTCCCCCTTCAAACACGGAATACTGTTTCATAAGAATGGTACAGTGTAAGCAAACGCAATGCTTGAACTGTTCGAACCGATATTTTTTGCAATTCTGTCAGCAGTATTATTTTTGACATCAAATTTGGATTTAGTTTTAGTCACAGTCTGTTGACTTCCTATTCTTTGTTGCTTTAATTGCACTCTTGACCTCTGTTTCAGTTGCAGGGCAGGTGTTGCATTCAAGTCTGCTGTTTGCAGGTGTTGGGGTAGCAGGCATAGGCAGAGTTTGAGATTCTTGCCAGGGGGGGCAGCAAAAAAATAAATAAAAAATTTAAATAAGGAATGCAAACAAATGTACCAATCTAGCTGTTTTTATCACTATTGTTTTTCATTTTCAGTTGAAAGCTGTATCATGGACCTGCCAAAATAAATCCAAAATGCAAATTGAAATGTTCAGCACCCACTGTAACTTAAAGAATGAGAGTAAAGTTGCTCAAATTAAGCAGTGGTATTATTTGTTATGTTCTACATGATATAGCATACAACATTCGATACATGTGCTTTAATATGGGAGATACACTTTAACATGGAGGGAGAGACTCACTGTCAGTTGTAAATCACTAAGTTAAACAATAGTAGGATAGAATAAAAAGATCATATTAAGATGAAAATGCAGCAGCATAGGTTTGGGTTATCCTGGCACATCAGGCCTGTGAATCATCAGCTCAGGGCCCTCCCCCTCGCTCCACACAGCCCAGCCAGCGGATGTGGCTTCCCCCAAGAAATACTGCTTATTCGAATCCTGCATGAACTTTCCTGGGAGTATGTGGACTCCCCAACACAGCAGCCTTCTGCATTACCCAGAATGTCAGAAGAGCTGTATTTTCAGTAGAGAACCAGGGCACTCTCCTGATTGAAGACAGAAGGTCAGGAGGTACCAAACCAAGGGCACCGCGAATAATGGGGAGTTGGACAACTTTGTACTTTGGATGCAAGCGAGACATTTCGTAGGTGAGGTCTTGCCAATCACATTGCTGTCATGACTTGACATGACTTCATTGGACTTACCAAAGAGGACAAGATCAGGTTTGTGTGCTTTGATATCTGACCACGGCGAACAAGATGGCGCCAGCATGTACCGGCTGCCGTCTGCCCGCTCTGCTTGAACTTTTGTTTGTAGCCGCACTGATCGGTTTTCTGTGCAAAAACATCACTGCGCTGATATTTTACGACCGTCAGGAACTTATTCTTCTTAATCGTTCACATGATGTATGTATGTCTAAGCTTCCCTTCATGTCTAAAATCATGGAGAAAATGGTTGCTAAGCAGCTAACCTCATACATGGAACAGCATGATATTTATGATAAATATCAATCTGGTTTTAGATCAATCCACTCCACTGAAACTGCTCTTCTGAAAGTTTCTAGTGACGTGATGATGGCCGCTGACTCTGGTCGTTACACAGTTTTAGTTTTACTTGATCTGACAGCTGCCTTTGATACTGTAGATCATAGTATACTGGTTGATCGACTCAAATCTGAGATGGGGTTTTCTGGTACTGTTCTCCAATGGTTTACCTCCTACATTAATGGAATAACCTTTAATGTTGTTATAAACGATGTTATGTCCAATATGTCCAACCTGTCATGTGGAGTAGCCCAGGGCTCTGTTCTGGGGCCTGTTTTGTTTTTATTGTATCTGATGCCTCTTGGTCGGTTGATCCGTGGTTTTAAAAATGTGTCTTATCATTTTTATGCTGACGATATCCAGTTGTACTGCTCCTTTAATGACTCAGAGTTTCACTTTTTATCCGAGATCTTAGACTGTATATCCTGTATCAAAAACTGGCTGTCATCAAATTACCTCCAGATAAATTCAAACAAAACAGAAACTCTGATCATTGCTCCTGATAAAAACATCCCTCTAATTAAAAACTCTCTTGGTGATCTGGGCTCATCTGTTAAAACCAGCCTCAGAAACCTTGGGGTAGTTTTTGATCAGTCCATGTCTTTGGAGGGACATTGTCGTCAATTGACTAAAAACTGTTTTTACCACCTGAGAAATATCTCTAAAGTGAGGCATCTTTAATCAAAATCAGATCTGGAACTGGTCATACACGCATTTATATCATCTTGTATTGACTACTGTAATTCTGTTTTTGCTTGTGTTTTAATAAGTCGACCCTAAACAGACTCCAGATTGTTCAGAACGCTGCTGCCAGACTTTTAACTGGTGCTTCTAGAACATCCCACATCACCCCCATTCTTGCTACTCTGCACTGGCTTCCAGTTAAGTTTCGCATAGAATACAAAATATTAGTTCTCACATTCCGAGCATTACATGGTCAGGCCCCTAAATATATCTCGGACTTGTTGTGCCCCTACTCATCAGGGCGATGCCTTCGGTCTTCAGGTCAGGGTCTCCTAAAGACCCCAAAAACTAAATTTAAAACCAGAGGAGACCTGGCGTTCCAGGCTGTAGCTCCCAGACTCTGGAATAACCTGCACCAGTCTCTCAGGGAGCTCAACTGTGTGGACTCTTTTAAAAAACTGCTGAAGACTACACTTTACAGTAAAGCTTTTAGTTAACTGGATTTTAATTTTTATTTATCCTTTAATGTTTCTGTTCTTATGATATTTATGCACTCTTGTTTTATTATTCTACTGTGTTGCACTTGTACTTTTACCACAACTCTGTACGGCAATTTGTGATTTTATCTGCAAAAAGCGCTTTATAAATAAATTACTTACTTACTTACTGATAACCCGCAGGCTGCATATAGGCCTGTTCCAGAGCAGTTTAAAATTATCATTTTCCATGACGCCCTGAACATATTGTGAATTGTACCATAGATGAACCTCATCGTCAAAGCCCTGGCCTGACTTGATGTGCCTTTTTGCCTGGTTAACTCCCATTTCTACACCTTCGACAAGTACGAAGGGGCCCTCAAGGCAAAGATCTACCCCCAGTTTGTGTCGAACACCCTGTGCATGCTTGAAGTACCTATGGAATGTTCTGCTTTGGTCGTCAGTCTTGACATATTTGATCAGCGGATCATCTGACAGATAAATGTGTACAAAAGTACAAAGTAAAATCTTATCATGCAGAGCCTTGACATTAATCAGACCTGGTCCTCCAGAATTGATTGGCATAAAGAGGTTATTGACAGAGGAACGAGGATGGTGGCATCTGTTGTCAGACATGATCTGACGGGTCAAGCAATCAAGACCCTTGAGCTCTTGTTTGGTCCAGTCGACAACTCCAAAAGAATAGGAGGCGACTGGGACTGCGTAGGTGTTTGTAGCCTTGACCTTGATTCGAGCATTGAGCTCTGAGCTCCAGATTATCTTGAGTCTCGATTTCTATTCTCCCCTGACCTTATCTTTGATGTGGGCATTCTGGAGCTTGTCTCTTACTTGCATTCCAAGGTATGTGTATGACTGGCCTTCAATGAGATGCTCTATTACTCCTCCCCCTTCCAGGTGAACAGACCCACCATCTTGAACTTTGCCACGCTTAAAATGAACTGTGTTACACTTGTGAAGTTTAAATGACATACCAATGTCCTTGGAGAAGGACTTGACAAGGCAGACTTGATCTTTCAAATTGTCCTCCCCTTTGGCAATAAGTTCAAGGTCATCCATATAAAGAAGGTATGTCAGGGGTGCTGGGGATCTGTGCTGTGGGAGGCCTGGATGGTACCCCTCTAACCTGTTGTGCAAGAAATTCAAGGGATTGATCGCCAAACAAAAAAGCAGTGGGCTAAATGAATCACCCTGGAAAATGCCCCACTTAATGGGAATCAACCCTGATGTCTTAACTTCACCTTGCGAGTAGCGCTCAAGTTAAGTTGATCAGCAACTCATTAAAGACTTGGGAAAAATTACTAGTCATCTCGAGAAGTCAAGACACTCAAGGGATTTCAAGATTCATTCATGAGGGACAGAATTGTACGCTTTCTTTCTTGTAGTCAATCCAGCACATGGACAAATTGCAATGATGACATTTTGTATCTTCAAAAATTGTTTTCTGGACCAATAATTGGTCCTTGCATCCCCAACATCATTTTCTCACCCCCTTTTGTTCCACCTAGATGATGTCATTGGTAGAACAGAATGACCCGACCACCTGTGTCAAACACCCAGTAAAACACTTTCCTGGGAAGGAGTATAGTTTGCCCTCTGCAGAACCATGGAGGTATATCCCCAGCGTCAAGAAGATTGTTGAAAGAATGAAGAATAAAAGAAAGGACACTGGGGAACAGTTTCCAGTACTGGTTTTGAATGCCATCTGGCCCTGGTGCCGTATTGGACTTGGACTTTTTGATAACTGTTTTTAGACAGGATTCAGTGATCAGAATCAGAATCAGAAATGTTTAAATGGCCAAATACAGTTTTTCGGACAGTACAAGGAATTTGACTTGGTAGTCGGTGCGCATAACAAAAAAACAAAGAAAACAAAGAACAAATGATGACACTGGACAAGGGAGATGTTACCTTATCATGCATGTGAGCACTGTACTCCTTTACCCATGGTTCCTCAAGGTTACAGTCGCTGGGTATAGACCACATCTGTTTCCAGAACCTTTCACTGGAATCCATGGTAGGCCGTTTATCATCAGTTTCACAGCTAGAATCCAACTGTGTGTAAAACTGTTATTCATTTTGTCTGAAGATTTTACTCTGTTTGATAAATGTGTTTCTCTTTTCCCATTTCTTTTTTTTTGTTCAATCTAAACTTTGAGCTTTGATTTCAGAGCCTAAAATCTGATTGAAAATGTTTTCTCTGGTTGTTTTGAATTTCCTTCATACTGATTTTTGTCTTTTTGTCATTGGCTCTCCAGATTTTCTTAAGTTTAAACACAGCTCAATCCAAGAAATATCTTGTCTAGTATGTTTGATTTTTGTTAGAAACCGGTTTTGCTTTGACTTTCTATCAAATTTGGAATTTTGCTTTTCACTGGAAACTGCATACAGTTCCTGCAAGGTTTGAGCAACGGCATACACAAGGCAATTGATGGTCAAAAAGGAGCTGTCCATGTCCACCGACAGTGGGGGGCCTTGGGGTCCAAAATACAAAACTTAATCTGGACATCATTTTATCTAAAAAAACTGATTTTATTTTGCAGCAATTACGGTACAAAAACTTTGACTACAATAATAAATCAGGCAAATATTTAGCAAATCAGCTTAAACACAACAAAGAGAACTATTTCATAGCGGCAATTTTTGATAATTCAGGTCAAACTTTAAACTCACCTCAGGACATTAATAAGATTTTTCATGATTATTATCAAAACCTATACTCATCAAACTTAAACCCTGACCCTGAAGATATTAAAACCTTCCTCAATAACTTAAACCTACCACAGCTCAACATAGATCAGAAAATCACCTTAGACTCACCATTAACCTTACAAGAACTACAAAATGCTTTGGATAGTGTTGAGGATTGATACCTCTGATTGCTGATTTTAGCCTAACTGACCACTGCAGGGCTCCGGTCAGAGAGCACACGAGACATCAGATGAATATTGACTGTTTACTGAGGAACTGTATGTGCACAGCGATGCATCTGGTACAGAGTAGCAGTTTCTAGAAATGTACAACAAGAAATAAAAGACTAAATTAACATTGTGTACTACATTATGTACTACAATAAATCAAAATGCTGTAAATAAACACTCACAATAAGTAGAGATTACATTTGTCAATATTAACCTCATAATATATAATGAAACCACACAGCATATAAATGTAAGCTGGAAACAATCTGAGGCTAACACATTCACCCACCAACTCTGTTAGCTTAAACAATGCTAAATCACAATCCTGCTGAAGAGTGAAAACTCACATTTTGAAGAATGCAAAATACACACCAGGAACTAAACAACACTATCAGAAGAAGTAAGTAACATGTATATATTCATTTCCCATCACTATGAACATAACTTACATCATCAGTGACTGCTGCACCACTGCAAACATTTCCACAGTCCAACGTAGTGAGAAAAGGGGAAACACAACATAGACACCTTTCAAAATAAGAGCGCACATTTCAAAATAAAAGCATCAGTACACATTAGTCTACAACTTGAAGAATTCTTAACAGATAGCATGTCAACAGGCAAAGCACCAGGTCCAGATGGGTTCCCTGCTAAATTCCTAAAACATTTCTGGTCAATGCTGGCTCCGCTCTTTTTCAGAGTAGTAACATAGATTAAAAATAAAGGTTTTGTAGGAGGCCAAATGAATACAGCAAACATTAAATTATTACTTAAACCAGACAAAAACCCCATGTTACCCTCAAGCTACCGTCCCATCTCACTTATTAACACAGACATAAAAATTATTTCCAAAGCACTCACTTCCAGGTTAGAGAAAGTCGTACAGTCAATTATATACCAAGACCAGACAGGATTTATTAAAAATAGACACTCCATGGACAATGTTAGAAGACTGTTTAATTTGATCAACATGGCACAGAACTCTAAAAAGAAAACAATAATCTTCTCACTTGACGCAAAAAAAGCATTCGATAGAGTCAACCGGTCGTTCCTCCTTGCTGTCCTTGGCAAATTTGGCTTTGGAGAATCATTCATACAATGGATCTCCACCCTATACTCTAAACCTAAGGCCTCAGTAACCACAAACAAAATAACATCCCAAAGCTTCACATTACAGAGGGGAACCAGACAAGGTTGCCCACTCTCACCCTTGCTTTTTGCAATATTTGTTGAACCTCTCGCAGCAGCTGTTCGTCAGAATCCTGCTATTAAAGTAAGCCACTCATCCATTTCAGAACACAAAATTAATCTTTATGCGGATGATGTGTTACTTTAGCCAGCAACCCAAAACCCACAATACCCCTCCCCAACAAAAATACAATTAAATATCTAAGCTTAAATATATCACCAAACCTAAATGAATTAATTAAACTGAACCTAGGTCTGCTATTGGATAAAGTCACAGAAAATCTGTGGAGATGGAACAATCTCCCCTTCTCACTCCTTGGCAGAAAAGCCTCAGTTAAAATGAAAATCTTTCCTAAAATAAACTATCTGTTGACTATGACCCCGCAGAAACCACCAACGCAATGGTTCAAAAGATTAAATTCTGCAATTACAAAATTCTATGCTAGGAATAAAAAACCAAAAATAAGCCTTTCAACCCTTCAAAAAAATAAAAGCAAGGGTGGGTTGGAAGCCCCTAATTTCACGCATTATTACCTAGCAAACCAAATTCTACATTTAACAGAATGGCTAAAACCAAAAGAATACCACAACACCCGGCTAGAAATAGAACAGCTAGACTGCAAGCATATTAAACTCTCTGATCTAACTGCCTGGTGGAAAGCCCTGGACATTACAAATGTTCAATTAAAAACTAGCATGCTGTCTCCAATCTAGCACAACCCCGACTTTAGAAACAGAAAAACACCGCTTTATCTAAAAACATGGGAAGAGAGCAGAATTATTCATCTCCAAGACCTCTTGGATAAGCTCAGGACATATAACAATCCAAACCAAACATTCAATATAAATAAAAGTAATTTTCTTCAGTACTTACAAGAAACAGAGACAATTAAGAAAAATACCGCAATAGATTTAATCACCTTGCAACCTCCAGAACTGGCCATATATATGAAAAAAATCTCAACAGAAACGAAAAAACTCTAAAATATAAAGAGCACTCTTGAACACCAACTCTAATCACTTACCAATCGCTAAATGGGAAGCTGAACTTTCAATTACTACGAACACAGATTTCTGGACAGAAATTTGTTGTAATACTTTTAAGATGACTAAAAACACAAATTTTCAGCTAATTCAATACATGGTCCTCCACAGATCCCACATTACCCAACAGAAACTGTATAAAATAGGCTTCTCTGTAACAGACATCTGCTCTCAGTGCACCCAGGGAACAGCTGATTCATATTTACATGCAGTATGGCTTTGTTCGCCAGTTCAACAGTTTTGGTTTCTAATCACTGAAAAACTGTCCTCCATTTTGGACTGCAGGGTTCCTCTATCTCCAAATCTATGTCTGTTAGGAGACCTGACTATGCTTGATCTTCCAGCATCCTTGCAGCACTCTCCATAGCAAAAAAACAATATTAGTGAATACAAAATCGTTAAGCATAAACCAATGGCGAAATGTCCTCATAGAATTTATTTCCATGGAAAATATGTCTGCTCTCAGAAAAAATAAAATAACCTGCTTAAAAAATAAAATAACCTTTCTAATTGCATTGAATCTTGATTTTTCATTTTTAGCCTGATGATCTAGCCTGCAAGCAACTGCCAGCACCACTCTTTACAAACACACTGATCTAACTGTAGTCCTGGACCTCCATGGGCTTGTGGGGTGGCCTTGACCTGGGTGGCTTGAGTGGGTTGCTGGGGAGTTTTGGGTGCCTCTGAGGGGGCGTGCGTCCCTTTCAGGTGCTCTCGTGGTCCCTGGGCGGTTTGGTGTTGCTCTCCTGCCCCCTTCGTGCACGTCTGGGTGGCCCTTGGGGCCTGCGTGTTTCTCTGCCACTCTTTCCTCTTGCTCTCTGTCCCCCTGTCTCATCCTCTCCCCCTCCTCCACCTTCGCTCTGCGCCTGCTCTCCCGTTGGGTTTTGCGTGGGGGGCTCCTGTCGGCCCGGGATGCTGATGGGGGGGCTGTGGCCTTCGCTTGGGAGGCGGACATTGTTGCGCCGGGTGGGTAGCTTGGGGGTTGGCTCGTCTGGGGGCCTGGGGTTCAGGGCTTCAGAGCGGGAGGGTCTGGGGTGGGGTCGGCGCTGGGGGTGGCTGCTCTTGGGCGAGGCGCTTGCGTCCTGAGTTTTCGGGTGGCGGGGTGTTGTGGTGGGTTGCTCCGCCGGCCGGTCTGGGCGCCTTGGCCTGGTTCCCTGGGGTGCGCCTTCGCTAAGGATGCCACTGGCGCGGTGGGCCGGCGTCTCGGGGCGTGCCCCCCCACCACCTGCCCGGGGACTGGCCGCGGTTCAGCGCCGCCTTGGGTGGGGTGGGGTTGGTGGCTGGTACCCGCTTTCCTCGGTGTCGGGGGTGTCTCATGTCGGCGCGTGGGCGATTGGGGGTGGCCTCCGTGTGGGGGGGGCTCTGCTGGCAACGTTGGTGTGGGGTTGCGGTGCCTGGCTGGGGGTGCATGGGTTCGACTGCCCATTGGTCCGTGGCTGACGGAGTGGCCCTGCTTGGGTGGTTGTAGCGTCCTCTCTTGTTGGGGGGGCCAGGGCAACCCACCTGTGGAGGGTGCTATGTCGTGGTGTCGTGCGGGCCTGTGCTTGCCCTGGTGTGGGAGCTGGCCTTTCTCCTGCTCGGCCGTCACTCTGGGCCAACTGGCGGCGAGGGTCGCCTCCTGGACTGCTGGGGGATGTGGCTGGTGCCTGGCTCCACCTGGGGGGGGGTCCCGCCGTGCTCCGTATGGCTGGCATGGTTCACACCACCCCCGGAGGGTGGGACCACCACTTCCACCCTTCGGAGCTATTGCACCACATACACATATACACATAGGCTGCATGGGGAGCACCGCTCCCCTCCATCCACCCTTTTTTAATAGCACTTCATACATTCACTAAACACATACATTCACTCAGGGGATAGGGTGGTGGGTAACGTCACACACTTGGGCCTGTCGGGTGGGGGTTCGGCCCCTCTGTTGATGGCTGGGCCGCCGTGTGGGGATCGGGAGGGTGCTGTCGGGCGTGGCGGGGGGGTGGGTCTCTGGGGGGCATGGAGGGGTGTTGCCGGGCTGGTGGGGCGTGGGGGTGCCCCTTCCCTACAGGTGGTGCTTGTCTCGTCTCCTGGTTGCCTTGGGGGCGCGCCTCGCAGCGTGTTGGTCCGGGGCGGCATGCCCCGCCAGTGTGGGGGGTGGGCGCGCTGGGGGGTGCTGGTGTCTGCGCCGGGGTTGGGCCTGTGCACCGCCATCTTGAAATCACGTGATTGATGACGTGGTTAGCCTCGGTTAGCACATTGTGTTCTATTGAAGTGAAGCATTCAGGATCATTTAGCAGCTTTTTCAGTCAAAATGACAACTTGTGCTGCTTTGGGTTGCTCTAAACCATCAGTAATGACATTTCAAAAGTTTTAGGCCACATTTGTAAAAACACTGGAGGATCTCTTTAACAGAACAGACTTCAGCCTGTCAAGTGCCAATGTGTCCTGTTAAATGCATTGTGGAGCATTTATATTATGACCTTTTTTGCAGGGTTAACCAGAGAGAGGACAGGTGTCTTCTTCCACAACCTTATTTACTTTGACTGTGTCATTCTGTTTAAGTTTTTTCTTCCCACTGTCGCTAAATGCTTGTTCATGTGGATCTTGTTGGGTTTTTTTCTTTTTTACTATGGACTTTATATTTTGTTCAGCGCTTTGAGATTAATTTGTATTTTGCGCTATATAAAAAAAGTTGAATTGAATTGAATCTAAAAAGATGACCACAGCTCCATTCATCCGCGATGCAGATTTAAAGCTGTCGTAACTAACAACTTTTCCCACTGCCAAACTGGCCTCCTCCACAGAACAGTTGACAGCCGGGACCAGCCTGATGGCATGACGGCGTATCACCCTGTCAAACCGGCCCTCGGCCTCAATCACGGGCATAATGCCCACAGACGCACACACACACACACACACACACACACAAAAAAAACACCTCAACTCCTCACCACTGACTACACAACACTTAAAAACAACAAAAAAAAAATGTTTGGACTCACAAACAAACAAAAGTTTGTGGTGGCTCTGCTCTGGTGGACAATTTTATTTATTTATTTTTTTCTCTTGTCTGCTCATGCTGTCAAAGGTCAACACTACAAGAAGTGCAATCATTATGAGACAGCAATGCATGTTTTGTTATTGCAATAAAATAAATTGATGTATTTTATTTCTTAATTGTGAACATCACCAGCCCTCCCTAAGGAAAGGTAAGAAATCTTTTATTATAGGGAGGATATAAAAAGGGAGAGCAGTGTTACACCTAAGTGGAGGGGGAGGGGGAGGGGAAAGGGAGCAGGGAGGAGAGACTCAAGATAGGAAAAAAAAAAGGGTGGGGAAGAATAGATTGTTATACAGTGAGGGTGAGATGTGAAGTTGTAGAATATATTGTGCTTATTATGTTGTGTAATCAAGCCAGTATAGTGACAAGTGTGAAGCTTAGCAATAATGGTGGTGGCTGTGGACAGGGGGAATGAGTGAGTGGTAGTACCTAAAGGTATTTGGGATTAACGTGTCTAAAGTTAAGCCCAGTATGAGTTTTATCCCACATCCCAAGGCGTGCCAGTGCATCGTATACCAGTATATGTGCAAAAACCGTTACCGCAAACCCAGGAACTGCCGAGCAACCCCCCAGACGCCCCCAAAATCCCAGGCCGAAAGGCAGCCACCGCCCCCACACACACATCCGAGGAAGCCCCGAGCACCCAGCGCATCCCGCCACCAACACCAACCCCAAGGCCCCCCGCCAGCATTCCGCCCCCCCCTACCCACCCACACCCAAGCACCCAACCCCCGAGGGAAGGGCTCAGAGAGCCCCCCGCCTGAGACCCCAGCAGAGGAGCCAAGGCCCAAGCCCAGCAGACGGCCAGAGCCGCGCCGAACGGGCAGCCAGCGAGCGCCGGCCGGACCCGGAACAAAAGCAGAACCGAGAGTAGCGCCCCCAGGGACAGCGACCACGCCCACAGTCGCCGAGGGCAACAAGGGGATGCTGCGATTGGGGCGCACCAACCAAGCACCCCAGAACGCACCAGATTGCCTTTCCATGATGCCGCCCGCGCGATAAGCCCTAGACCTGGACCTGATTCTGGAATCTGACTTGGTATTCAACATCTTGGCTTTTTTTTCAAACTTTATTTCAAAACACTGTTATACATAGACAAACAAAACAACAAGACCATAAACAAACACAAGAGAGCATCTGGATCGAGTATGCACAAACAAGTACAGTCTGTCATCTTAATATTAACAAATGAAACAAGAATTTAATTTATAATGAGGTACTCATTTTTAGGTCTATTTCTCCCAATACTCTTCAGCAAATCCCATTGGCAAATCATCCCCAAGTATTCTCTGAGTTGCTTTATTCACTTCTGACCCCCAATTTCCACTGGATGGGGCTCCGCTGCGTTACGTCACCGCGGCGTCACCGGAGCTGATAGGTTTCCATTTTAGTCAATGTGTTAATTAAGCACATACCCCGCAATAAAATATCGGGTTACTTTTCAAAATAAAACACCAGATTATATTTCAAGTAAATACATCACCAAAACATCATAATGTGTAAAAACAAATTCACATCCACTATATTGATTCCTCTCATACTGTAACTACACTGTAAATTGCAGCAACTTTGATTTAGTTCATGTTTTACTGGTGCAGTTTTATCTCTTTTCTGTTGGCTGTTGCTAAAAAATGTGTCTATGACAAATCCAGAGTCTAACCTTCTTGTTCTCCTTCGTTAGGAACACTGACCTGTTTATCTGTTTATTGTTGTGTTTATAACAATACATTTAACCGCGTTCTCGCGCGATTATATAAATATTGTGAGAACTGCTCTGTCTCGTGACGTCACACTCGTTCAACCGGAGCGCACCGCGGCGCACTCAAAACGCAACCGGTGTGAATTACTGGACGGCGGACAGCGGTGAAATACCGGATCGGTGCCGTGGCGCAGCGGAGGCGTATCCAGTGGAAACCCCGGGTTACAAGTAGGGGGAAATCCTGACGTAGTCCCAAAATATTTTAAAATGTCCTGCTTTGATATTCCCACAATCTTTCCAACATTGAGCTTTACCTGGATTATTGCCCAAGGCCAAGGCAGGCTGACTTGATAATACCGTATCATGTTTTTCTGCAGTCAATGCCTTTTCTTCCCCCTTCTCTCTCTGCTCTGTTTCAGGTGTCATGAAGCTGATGATGGCAGTTCCTGATCTGTGGTTCACGCCTCAACTAGTCTGGGACACTCTGATGTTCTATCTATCCTGTTCTGTTAGTCCTTCTGTTCACTAACCCCATCCAGTCGAGGCAGATGGCAGCCACCTCTGAACCTGGTTCTGCTGGAGATTTCTTCCAATTTCTTCCACTGTCGCTAAATGCTTGTTCATGTGGATCTTGTTGGGTTTTTTCTTTCTTTTTATGAATTTTATATGTTGATAAGCACGTTGAGATGATTTTGTTGTAAATCGCGCTATACAAATACAGTTGAATTCAATTGAATTTAATTGAATTGCACTGCCAACTCTTGATATAAGGTGTAACAAAAAAAAAAAAAAAAACACAATATTCTTTGATGGAAATTCCCTCCATAGACCAGAGCAGGAGGTAGTCATAGTAGTTTTGCATATGTTAAAGGCAACATATTATGAGAAATTCACTTTTGCAGTCTTTTTGAACACAAATGAGATAACTTGAGTGTCCACACGGCACACAAAATGTGAAATAAATCCATCCAGTTGTTTGTGGTCTGTGTAAGTCTTACAACACAGAGAAAACTGCTCCGTTTCAAATTTTCTACATTTGTGATGACACACTTAGTCAATGCATTTGACTAAGAACTGG
Organism: Gouania willdenowi; assembly: GCF_900634775.1. Lineage (NCBI taxonomy): Eukaryota > Metazoa > Chordata > Actinopteri > Blenniiformes > Gobiesocidae > Gouania > Gouania willdenowi. The sequence continues at coordinate 13,369,401 of NC_041055.1, forward strand.
CCTTTTGTTGCAGCCAATATTTTCACTCCTGGAAACAGAGGGCATTTTTGGCACAGGAGGAGAGGTCTACAGCTAAAATCTCAGCAAAATGTTTGGCTCTGTTTTTGATTCACACCATCACCATTATTTAAGCAGCACGCTTGCCAACACTAACTGCCTAATTAAGCATTCGGCATCACTTTAACTGACTTTGAGGTCATTTTCACTCTGGCTCCAACAATGCAATGATTTAATTTTTACAGATAGTACATCACCACACTATTGTTATGGATAGCAGCTCTTTGAAGGTGCTTCGTGAGGATCATTTAATCACAGAAATTAAACAGTACACATTATCTACAGTCAGTTTTTATAGGAATCTAATTGCCATACCATATCAGAGCTGGCTTCTCCAAAGTACATCTTTTGTGCTGGCACTATGTCGCAAATCACTAACAGAGGTTCTTGGCTGTTCTTGTTTATACTTTTTTAGATGTACAGTGAGGAACATAAGTATTTGAACACCCTGGAATTTTGTAAGTTCTCCCACTTAAAAGTTATGGAGGGGTCTGAAATTTAAATGTTAGGAACATTTCGACTGTAAAATACAGAATTAAAAAAACTGACCTCATACAAACTGGATACTGGATTTTTTTAACTGTAATCTGTTACAGTATATTAAAAAAACATGTAATTAAATTACCAGTATATTTTATAAAATTGGGTATGTGTGTATATAAATTGCAGCTGGGGGACTTGAGTTGTGGGTTGAGTCTTTTCTGTGAGCAAATTGAAAAACAGGGTAATTGGGTCTTCTCAGTATGGGCCGAAGTTAAAAACAGTTTCTGTGTTTCTGTCAGGTTTTGATTTTCAGATATAAAAAAAACTAAAATTGATAACATAGATACCCACCTTGTCCAGAAATGACAATCATAATGTACATTCAAGTATAGGCCTCAATTAATGAAAGGGTTACATACACAGTTAATTTTATTTTACTGCTGTTAAATGTAAAGAGTAATGTATACATCTATCTCCCATCATCATTGAATCTGTTCTTAATCCTTGGTGATGATTTATTAGATGCAAAAAAATAATAATTGCATATACGTGGTACATTTATCTTTGTATATCATTATATATCATAATAAAGTTGTATATATTTAAGGCTTAATAATTTGTCAGTTTTAAAGCACTGACACATTATTATTATTTTTTTTTTTAAAGGATTTTTTGGGCTCTAGTGGCCTTTATATGACAGTTGCTTGACAGGAAGGGGGTTGGAGAGAGCAGGGAATGACACGCAGGAAAGGGTCCCAGGCTGGGAATCGAACCTGGACCCGCTGCAGGTGAGGAACTATAGCCTCTGTACATGGGGCGGGCGCTCAACCCACTGAGCTACACACCACCCCACTGACACATTATTAATGAAATACAGTGCTGTGAAGTAAACTGCTGAAAACTTAAGAACGCACATAAGTGAGCCTATCATAAAATATATTGCCACACCTTTTGGCATTTTGCTGTTTTAACATTTTTAAATGTCAGATAAAAACAGCAGCAACAACAACAATGGTAATTAGACAGAAGAGCAATGCTTCTTCTTGAGGGGGGTCTGAAAAGTATCTAAATATAGCGACTAACACTGATTATACACCCTATTTGGAAAAAACAATGGAGAAGGATTTAGTCAGAGTTCAAGAAGAAAACCGCTTAATGATTCACTCAGCATTTAACAAGAAATTATAACAAATAAGGTTGACATTTGACGAAGTAATTGCAAATCTGACCAATTCATCGCGATTAATCGAATCTTCTGAAATTAGAAATGAAACCCTGTATCATCAAGTTATTGCACAGAAATGTTCTTTATCCCGAAACAGTTAAAACAAAATGTAAGTAGAATTAAATTTGTTTTCACAAAGAAAAATGTTGAGTGTGGACCATGCAAACTTCAAAGGTTTGGGCTTTGTTAAAGGCCTGTCATTACCAAATGTATAATGTATCTTTTTTTTTTCTTTTTAAATACCAAGATAAACAAATAATCTAATTTATAGATTAAGAAAATTTTATTGTCAAAATGAAATAACTGCAAACTAAATTTGAGCCTTGAACATTCAAAGCTGTTTCGACACAAACTATTGTACTGCTTAGGCACAGCAGTCTGTCCACATTACTGGAGGTAAGAGCAGCTTTCTATTTTATATGTATATTCCTCTTCTATTATTCAAAGTCTGGAAGTGTTGCACAGGAGTTTCTGCATAGATTCACTGATGGTCAAAGCAAATGGCTGCAGACGCCTGTCAGCAGGCCAGCTGGCAGCTTTGCTTGGGTCGAGGACGAGATATTGTAGATAAAATGCAGGATCGCTCAGATCAAGTGTCTGATAATCAGTCTCTGATCCTGTGACGCTCCAGCTGGCTCTCGTCTTTCTTACCGGCAGCCTGACTCTTTCCTCTTTCCCTCCATGGTGGGACAGTGGGCTCTTCCCGCGTCGCTGTCACATTACTACAGCTGGATCTCTCTTGTCTCTGCCTCATCCTTTCTGACGGTTTCTGCCAATGATAGCATTTCATGTCAGGCATTTATGTAAGCAAAATCCATAAGAGCCCAGTTATGACATAAATTTAGTACATCTTCACTGTCTTACCTGCATTTTCATGATAATGCAAATTGTTACTAGTTTGCCAAACTTTCTCAGTCTTGTGCATTTTTCAGTAAAATTCTTTTAAAGATTAATAATTGGTCTTAACAAATTAACGCAAAAAGTTAATGCAATATTATTCAATTGCCTAGATAATTTAGGCTTTTAAGTAAAAATCCTTTCTGTTTTAATAGAGAAGAAAAGTACTAACAATTATGTACAATCCATAGCAATTACCAAATAGGTTAAGAATGTTTTATTTTAATTTTTTAACTACACCAATATTGTATATTGGAAAAGGCAAATTCATGGAAAAACGGTCACAGTTGAAACAATTTACACTAATGTTTACTACAGCTCTCCACTACTCTCATTAATATATAAGCTATGTTCATACCCTCTAAAAACTTCAGCAGATTTTCCCGGATCTGGCAGCTGCTCTATTTTTTTTTTTTTGTCAAAGCCTCAAAACCCAACTGAGACATTTAAAGGTATAGAGGATTTTTCTGAAGTTTAGACAAGAAACGCCCTCTGAACATGCGCAAAACTCTACCTGCTCAAGAGGGAATGCCTATGAGTGCGAGAAAGCGAGCACGTGTCCAGTTTTCCTTGTGCACAGCTCTGTTTAAAAGTTGGAGTCGGCATTGCTCATACAAGCTTTCAAAAGAAGATTTGCACTTTTCCCATTATGTCAAATAAGTGAAAATCAATTTTCAAAGGACCCGATGCTCACCGGGCACAAGCACGGCCTTACGTAAACATATCATCAGAATGATTGACAATTAGAGAACCAATGGTTAAGATGATCCACCCGGAAGTTGAAGCCAAAATAACATTGTCTACAATACCTTTAAAATTCAGTTTTCTGAAACTTGTCGCCTCTCTCTAACACTTGTCTCTGGAGGAAAGATGATATTTAGGGAGACAGCTATTTGACAGCTTCCCCTAGTTTTCATGCATATTTATGGCAGACCAATTTGTCGTTAGGGCAAAAAGAAAAAAATTATAATTAGAGCCATTTTTAGGCATTTATGCTAACCCCTCCTAAAATAATTTCCAGACCCATAGACATCATCTGGTGTTATCCAAGATCTACACTTAAAGTTTTCCCTAAACACACCTAATTCAAATATACATACAAAGTGTTTTCTGTTATTAGCAGTTTTGAAACTTAATAATCATAGTTAAGGTTTGACAATAGAACAGAAGCCATTCAAACTGAAACCCCTCATTAATTCTGCTCCTCCCCAATCACCTCTGTTTTATTTTCTGGACACACCATTCCCCTCTCTCCCTCTGTCACGAACCTGGGGGTTAATTTTGACCCCCACCTGTTCCTTCGACAGTCATGTCACCTCCATTTGCAAAACTTGATTTTTTCACCTCTGTAATATTTCCAAACTGCGCCCCTCCCTCTCCCTTCCTGCTGCAGAGAAGCTCGTCCACGCCTTTGTCTCTTCCAGGCTGGACAACTGTAACGCACTCCTCATCGGGATCCCTGGCAGAAGCCTCCAAAAGCTCCAGTATGTGCAGAACAGTGCTGCCAGGGTCCTGATGAGGGTGCGGAAACACGAGCACATCACCCCCATCCTCCGTACACTACACTGGCTCCCCATCCAATCCTGCATAGAATATAAGATCCTCCTGCACACCCATCACTGTCTGCACGGTGTGGCCACCACTTACCTCGCTGAACTGCTCACACCACACACGTCAACCAGGACCCGGTCAGGCTAACAGCACCGTCTGGTCACGCTCAAGACACGGCTCAAAACAATGGGCGACAGGGCTTTTGAAGCCACTGCCCGACACCTGTGGAACGCCCTCCCAGACCACCTCAGGGCCCCGCAAACGGTTGACATTTATAAGAAAAAACTTATATATCACCTTTTTACAGAAACTTATTTTGACAGTTATTGTCTCTTTTTAGTCCTGTCTTTTAATATATGTTGTGTTGTATTGTTTTAATCCTGTAGCACCTTGGGGTTTGGCACCAATAGTAAAGTGCACTACAAATAAAATGTAGTATTATAATTATTGACTGAAGAAAAACATTCAATTAAAGCTGTAAATACACTTATCACAGGTTAAAGAATAATAAGTCCAGTTCTTGAAGCCAAGGACTTTGAACAATACTTTAAAATTTTACTCATGCTGATTTTTCATGTTTTATTGTATTAAATAAATTTCACACTGTGTGAAAAGCATTTAATGAATGAAATAAATGATGATAATGATAATCTCACTATAGCCCCAAATTGCTTATCGTGTGACATTGATGAAAGTAATGCAAATTTGCATTATAAGACGAAGAAAAAAAAAACTTCTTTTAACTTAATGTTGGATGATTGTCCCACTATAGTTTGCGGTGTGAGAGTTGAACATTTTATTTACATTGTGAAAATGAACAGAAACAAACAAAGTAAAAACAAGAAAACATATTTAGATGTGGCGACAAAGACAAGATTAGCTTTGTTTCTAGTAGTGCTCACTGTTCTGCCACCATTGATGTAGATTGTGTACTGATGTCTTACAAAACTGTATGTTGAGCTTATGTCTACAAGCACACGTATATTTAATGTCGATTAAATCAGCCAATGTCTCCAATTTCATAGTACTGTGAGTGAATATGATCATATACACAGCACTCCGAATGGTGCCTTTTTCATTTATTGTTGTTTAGAAGGAGTCTTGTTGGCTGCCACAATGGCTGTTGAGCTTTGAATCACTGGTCAGTCGAGTGATATAAATATTTTGGTTATCATAACCGCTCATTACGCTGTTAGGCTGTAAGCCATAATACATAATAAAGGATCTCTACGGAAGAAATGACAGCGCTTCACGTTTGGTCACACCCTGGGCTTGAATTTTAATCACCCTCCCATTACAAGTCATTAAAAGCAAAAAGTGATGTTTATTAGACAGTGGAGAAAAATAAACAAACCCTAATTGGCTCGCATTGAGTGCGCCGCTCTCTCCTTTGGCCCTGAGTAGAAGAATAAACCTCTGCTCAGGAGTGAGATGCAAAACTCAAGGAGAGAATAACCTTCAGAATTTTTAATTACAGTAGACATTGTAGACATTATTGGCATCTGAGATTATGACCAGAGTGAAGTTTGTCATGTTATTGAAGCTAGAATTTTTTATCTTCCTCATATCACTTATATGAGGAAGATAAAAATACTAGCTTTGCTTTAAAAACCTTTATGACTGCATTTTGTGGCCTTCAAATGTGGGGGTAAAAAAATGTTTTTAGTGACAGAGAAGCCTCATGGGAGAGCACTTTAGGGACTTTTTCTTGCTGAATGTTTCACAAATGTGTGTATTGTTTATCCTTTTAAAAACTACACGAAATAAGTGACATTATTGCATGAAGAGTCTTTGGGGCATGGCCCCACCAGATGTCGCTGTTGTGCAGAGGAGAATTATGCACATCTGTATTATACACAAACTTAACTTTGTTTGCCAAATAAAATGTTAAAGATTTCATTTGTAGTGTATTTCTTCTCTCGACTTTTTTGCATTGCTGTTCTGTGTTGATTTGTCTGTGCTGCTCGCCTGTTTCCACTAGATGGGACATGGCAAGAGATGGCCCTGTTTGCAACAATCTGAATTCAACACACTGCTGTGTGTGCATGCGCCTGCTCAACGTGCACTTCAGTTTGACTAGTGGGGCCTGACAGCCAGGGCCCCAGACGCTTTCCTATTGGTAGATTTGGTGTGAGGGCGGGTACTGGGTATTGCTAGCTTGTCATGTATTGCCCGTGTGCCTTTTACACCATGAGTTCTGCATTGTGTTGTTATTGTGATATTGTTGTTTCAATATTGATTATTTGATCTTGGGAGAGGTTAACACTGCTCTTTGGTGCTGGTGTTGATATAGGAATAGGCTATTAAGTCAGAGTGTCGTCATTATTGAGCTGGGATTTTATCATCAAATGGGTTGTGATCTCTCTTACCGCACTTTATATATTGTGACAGTATAGAGTGATAATATGTTTGATTGCATCAGATTTTCTTGCGTGAATATTGTGTGACCCCACCAAAATTTTGATACCAAAATTGATACTGTACATAAAAGATGGCATGTGGAGACACATATAAACATGTCTCAGGGAAACAATACTCCATCAGTGGGTGAGATTAGACTAGCATCAAACACTAAAGCACATTGTACAATGTCTGGCATTTTGATTGGAAAGAACGCATGCAACATTTGAACATACAACCTATTTTGAGACTATTAGACTAATGAAAATGATTGTTGCGTTTTCATTACATCAATCAATCTCATCAATCAATCTTTTATTTGTATAGTGCCAAATCATAACCAATGGTATCTCAAGACACTTTACAGTAGAGCAGTCTTAAGGACGGACTCTTCATTTTATGGATACACACATATGCATATATACGTATATACACATACATATGTATCCCACACCCAACATGAATTCATCATGGCGGCAAGGTAAACCTTCTGTTAAGCAGCAGGAACCTTGTGTGGATCCCATTCCTATGATGAACAGCCATCCACGTTATGCTGTGTTGGGTGTGTGGAGAGGAAAGGGTGGAGACAGAGTTGTTGAGACTCTGTAACTCCACACTGAGGATCCCACGGACCTACAAGACAAAAGCCAGAAGGAGTACAGGAGCAAACACACAAGGGAAGAAGCAGACATAGAGGGAGTGTTCGAGAGAGGAATGGGACCCTCTCCGGTCCCTCTCTAACCTAAATGACCTCTCTCTTAACGCCCTCTCCAACCTCTCTCCAACAGAGCATGCCAGACCCCCCCGGCAGTCTATGCCGGGGGGGTCTGTGTATTTCTGAAGGGAAATCACTTTATGTATACACACTTAATAATATAAATGTTGTCATTTTTTTACTCCCATAGAGAAGCTGATGGCCAAGTCAAAGTGCACAGATTTGGTAATTACAATGGTAAAGTAATTTATTTTATTACTGTCGGATTATTACTTGAAAAACCTGCATTGCATTAACATACATTGATTATAAAATGTCCACATTTTTCTTTCCATTTAATTCATAGTTAATGTTGTAGCACATTTTCACATTATCAATATTGATATGTAGGTTATGTTGCATAGAACATAAATGACTGTACTTTTTAAAAGATTAATACATGTATATAATGAAATAAAACAAGTTATATGCATTTAACCCATCCTCAGAGGTTGAATGAGCCTTTATGGTGGAACCTTTCCACCTCTTCCGTCAGGCAGCAAGGGCCTGAATAATAACTAGGATACACCGATTGGATCGGTCTGGCCGATATTTGGTATTTTGACGCATATTGGCTCAAGGCTTTTTTTTAATCCGACGGCCGATGAGAGATCAATTTAAATCTGTGTTATTTGCTCGATGCGGCTGTGCCTCTATGTGTGCAGTCACTATTGTCTCCAGCATTTTTCTACCCACAGCACCAACTGATTGATTACATGCAGCGCCATGGCACGGGTAACAGGAGCCAATCAGCAGTGAAAGCTGTGCATGCACAGGGCTGCTCAGAAACACAGCGGAGAGAGTGAAAAATTTGGTGGAGTGGAGAAGTTATGGAGACCAGATATAGGTGGGCGAGGGGAAAATCTGATTGTAGAAGAGCTTAGCTTAAACGTACAAAAAACTCCAAATTAATCTCAACCTGTACAAAATGAGTCTCCGTAAATTCAATGATGGCTTGTTCAAAGCAAGGTCGCAATACTTTTCTGAAATTATCACTAAAAACATCAATAACTCTCACATATTGTTTTATGTAATAGAAAAGCTACAATGCCAGAATTTATTACAGTGAACCCAAAAACACTAGAGGAAACTGTTCAGCAGCTAAATCCATCAATGTGTGGCCTTGACACTGTCAAACTTCTTTAAAACTGTTGTAAAATCAATTGTGATTGATTTGTGTCAGATAATTACCTGCTCATTCCAGTCAGGCACCGTACCAAAATCCCTGAAAGTAGCTGCTGTGAAACCTTTGTTAAAAAAGAGAAAACTGAATGCCTCTATACTGGCTAACTATAGGCCAACCAGCAACCTTCTTTTCATGACCAAGATCTTGAGAAGGTCATCTTCAACCAACTGAGTCAATTCTTAACCTTCAACAGAATATTTGATATATTTCAGTCAGGCTTTTGTTCTCGCCACAACATAGAAACCGCTCTTATCAAAGTGCTAAATGACATAAGGTTGAACACTGATTCAGGAAAAGTGTCTGTTCTAATTATATTTGATCTAAAATTATGTTACACAGATTACAAACAGGGGTTAGACTGAATGGAAAAGTACTGCAGTGGTTTAAGTCCTACTTTTATAAGCATTGGAAACTTGCAATCTGGCAGATTAACAATGTCCTGTGGGCTTCTTCGGGGTTCTGTTCTTGGACCCCTTCTGCTTAGCTTTCATATGATTCCTTTAGGACAAATTCTACAGAACTGTATGGTTGATTATCAGAGCTACATAGACAACACAGAACTATATCAGTCTGGCCCAGGGCAGCTGTGGCTACAATACTATTGCAACAACACATCATCAGTAGGGTAAAACTAGCCTGTCTCACGACGGTCTAAACAAAACCATAACAAATATTTCAAAAAAGGAGACAAAATGAACTTGCTGGAATTATAACAGGAATATCTCTCCGTTAGCTGTTTCCAGCCTGGCTCACCATGGCTGAGTATGGAGTGAAAGATTAATGTCTTAATTTTGTAAAGCACTTTGAGTGTCTATGATAAAGCGCTATATAATACCCAATGCATTATTATTATTATTATTATTATTATTATTATTATTATTATTATTATTATTATTATTATTATTAGTAGTAGTAGTAGTAGTAGTAGTAGTGGTAGTAGCAGTAGTAGTGGTAGTAGTAGTAGTAGTAGTAGTAGTAGTAGTAGTAGTAGTATTATATCTATCACTGAATCCAGATAACTATGGTGTTGCGTGACTGCTTAGAAAACTTCCTATAACTAAATCATGACAAGATGGAGATGAGTATCTTGAATCTTGATCTTTAAGCTAGTCCATGCTTTTATTTATATCTGGACTATTGTGAAGGTCTTCTGACAGGAATCCCCCAAAAGAGCATCAAACAGCTACAGCTGGTTCAGAAAGCTGCAGTTTCAAGTCTTAACTAGAACAACAAGGTACGAGCACATTACTCCACTTTTAAAGTCATTACACTGGTTCCCATTCAGCCTCAGAATAGACTTTAAAGTTCTGCTGTTGGTGTATAAATCTGTGAATAGGTTCGATTCAGAATACATCAGTGAGATGTTGGTCAGGTATGAACCCAGCACGTCTCTCAGATCGGGACAGAGGTCAGATAGTGGAGCGCAGAATTCACAGCAAACATGGTGACACTGCTTTTAGTTGTTATTCTGCAGAACTGGAACAAACTGCCAGCAGAGATGAAGTCAGCATTCAATGTGAACATTTTTAAATTCAAGCTAAAGAACCTGCCTCTGACTGAGAGGTAGATTTTCAGGCCGGGCGACCGGACTCAAAACGCCACTCACTTTGTTCTTCTTCATGTTGTGTACACTAGTTAAAATCAATACTCCTCTGTTATTTGTGAACGGATTGGGCTGAAATTTGGTAGGTATAATCTATGGATGGGTACAAAAAATAAAAATAAAAAACTAAAGTCGATTTCTTACTTATTTGCCAAAATGGGGCCCATTACTCCGTATGTGCCCCATTTTTCACTCCTCCGTTAATGCTAGTTGAATCGGGCTGTAATTTATTCTATGAGCGGATGTCAACAGCCTCTTGGACACCTTTTTTTTTACCATATTATTGATTATGCAATGTTTTTACTCCTGATTTTAATGTTCTTATTGATATTTGAAATGCTAAATGTTTTCTGATGCACTTTTTAATTATGTAAAGCAGATTTAATTGACTTGTGTATGAAATGCGCTATACAAATATATTTGCCTTGCCTTGCCAATGTAACACCAATAATTTACCCTTGGTGATCAATGAATGATATATTATTTATTTTTGCTAGATTACATTTCAATTTTCAAAGTATATGAGTTATTCACCTCTACAGCTATTTTAGACTCCTGAATAAATAACTTGTTTATGATTCTATTTTTCCAAACTTGCTTTGATGTAGAATCATTAAACATAGGACATGATGTTTAACCGTCCTTTGTGCCAAAAAATGGTGTAGTCAAAACTTGCTTTGATGTATATTGTGATCCTTGTCTTTTGGGGATTATTATCTATAGTTGGCCTGATATTTTTTTTTCCTGCACATCCCCTTCCTACTGCAGTTAAGACACTGTGAAACAATACATCATAAAAATTGGCTACACCGCCAGTTGTAGCTTTAACAAATAGCTTAATCATGTCTTTATGTTCTTTCCCCCTTTCTTGAAACTAGACATGATGCATAGAGCAGTATTCCACAGTTCACGTTAAGTTCGGTTTATCAAATAAACCCAGTGAGGTGGCCCAGCAGCTTGCCTCCAGGTGGCAGTATTTCAAAGGAAAGAGGGTGTCTCTTACTGATTTTTGGTTAGGCATGAACAGAGACAAAATAACATAAGTCTTGTTGAGGTGAGCAGATGTATCACAACTGCCAAAGATTCCTGTGGGAATAAAGAAAACAAACATTTCTTTCCTGGTGGACAGTCGTGTATTGCGGATCTAGAAAAAAATTCAATCGGGTGGCAAGAGGGGGGCAGGAATTTTTTAGAGGTTGCAACATATAGCAGACATACATAAAGCATAGTGAATTATATAGCCGGGAATCGTCAGGTACCTCACGCTGCGATATATCACGATATTATCGCGATAATCAATATATTGCAGGAAAATTAAACCACGATACATCACGATAACTGTCACTGAAGAAATTCAGAATTTATGAACTGCATTGAATCCATTTCAAAGGAATTACAAAACATTGTCAATCAATTTCACTTGAATGACAGCCAAGTGTACACAGCACAGTATAAGAAGTCTGAATGCAGTTTTATGGCCTGGTTAAGATGAGCCTGTGCAATATTTGCAGTTAAGAAGGGTTATGGTTCGGGTTAACCCTAACCATAACCCTTCTTAACACACACTGATAACAACTAGTTTTTAAGGAAAGCCTGATACAAAATATTGCTTCACCAAAATATTGTTAATGTTTGTGCAAATTAACTTTAAATCATTAAAAACAAAATGAATGCGGAAAATACTCATTTCAGTGCTAATATTATCAACTTCTCTGTAAACATGGACACATATCATTGCTGTATCTTCACCATGTTTTCTTTGACAGACATTGATTTATAGACACACATAAGTGAATGGACATGTATGGAGTGCCAAGTGTAAAAATGTTGTATCGCATTTTCATTATTTATTTCACTTTTCTCATATTTAGCCCATTTTCCTACATTTAACACAACATTTAACCACATATATAGAGGTAAAAAAAAAAGCATTAAATCTAAATATTTAAATCTAAATCTAAATGGTATATGTTATATCTAAATGTTAAATCTATATCTAAATTTTAAATCTAAATCTAAATGTTATATGCTAAATCTAAATGTTAACTCTAAGTCTAAATGTCAAAATCTAAATCTAAATATTAAATCTAAATCAAAATAATATATGTTACATCTAAATGTTTAAATCTAAATCTAAATGTTATATATAAGCAACACAACGCACAGGTTCTCAACCTGGTGAGACACAGGAGGGGCCATGCCCGGAGTCACCCCATAGTGCCCGGAACCTCCAAGTGTTAGAAGCTATTCCCTTGAGCATCAAGTCTGACAGGAGGTGGATCAAATGGCCGGCAGCTAGCATGACTTCAGAATGGAAGAAGTTTGATGATGACGTAGACCAAATTCTTGACGCAACGGTAAAGGGGGAGACTGACAGGAAGCTACAAGGCTTGACAACAATCATTGTCAGTATTGCAGCTGAGCGGTTCGGGGAGGAGGAGAAGAAAAGATCCGGAACAACTTACTCTAAAAATCAAAGAGCTGTGAGGATTCACAACATCAGGAAGGAGATGAAGGTACTGAAGTCCCATTACAAGGAGGCCGTAGACGAGGATCGCTCTGGCCTGGCTCAGCTAATGTGCATCCTACGGGAAAAGATCAGGGTGCCTCGCCGGGCTGAGTAGCATCGGAGGCGGTGCCGCGAGCCTTTATCTCCAACCCCTTTAAGTTAACCAAGGATCTGTTGGGGCAGAAGCGCAGTGGTAAACTTGCATCCTCGCAGGAAGAAATAGACCAACACCTGAAGCAGATGTACAGCGACCCTGCAAGGGAACAGGAGCTTGGAGAATGGAACATCCTAATAGACCCCCCTGAACCTGAGGTGCAGTATGACACATCTGAGCTGCAGCTAAAGGAAGTCAGGGATGTTGTTCGCAATGCAAGGGTAGGCTCGGCTCCGGGACCAAGTGGCACTTCATACAAAGTGTATAAGAACTGTCCCAAACTCCTGCTGCGTCTGTGGAAAGTCCTCTGAATTTTCTGGAGAAGAGGGAGGATCCCAGATCAATGGAGAGGAGCTGAAGGAGTGTGGATCCCAAAGGAGGAAAACTCCACCCAACTTGACCAGTTCCGCATCATCTCCCTGCTGAGTGTTGAGGCTAAAATCTTCTTCAGCACTGTTTCCAGACGGCTGAGTACCTACCTGGAACAGAACACCTACATCGATACATCTGTCCAGAAGGGCGGTCTCTCAGGAATGCCAGGCTGTCTGGAACACACTGGTGTGGTGACACAGCTGATCAGGGAGGCAAGAGAGAACAAAGGCAACCTGTCAGTGCTGTGGCTGGACCTGGCTAATGCATTTGGCTCCATTCCACACAAGCTGGTTCAGCTCACTTTCACAAAATATCATGTCCCGAGCAAGTGCAGAGACCTTATTGCTGATTATTACACCAATTTCAGGATGAGGGTCTCTTCGGGAGCAATAACATCACATTGGCACAAGGTAGAGATTGGTATTATCACAGGGTGCACTATCTCTGTGACACTATTTTCCCTAGCCATAAACATGCACATCAAGTCTGTTGAGCCAGAGTGCAGAGGACCCCTATCGAAATCCAGACAGCGGCAACCCCCCATCAGGGCATTCATGGATGACCTCACAGTCATGACGGAATCAGTCTCAGGCTGTCGGTGGATACTGAAGGGACTCGAAAAGGTAATGGACTGGGCCCGGATGCGATTCAAACCAGCTAAGTCAAGGTCCATGGTGCTGAGAAAAGGAAAGGTAGAGGACAAGTTTCGTTTTAACATCACTGGCACAGCCATCCCAACCATCACAGAGAAGCCAGTCAAGAGTTTGGGCAAGGTTTTTGACAGCTCCTTGAGAGACACAACTTCTATCCAGTTGACCTGCACTGCATTGGATGGCTGGCTGAAATCCGTGGGCAAGTCAGGACTCCCGGGAAAGTTCAAAGCCTGGGTATACCAACACAGCATTCTACCCAGGATCCTGTGGCCCCTCCTTGTCTATGCAGTCCCCATCTCAACAGTGGAGAGCTTAGAGAGAAGGATAAGCATCCACCTCAGGAGATGGCTTGGATTACCGAAGTGCCTGAGCAGCCTTGCTCTTTATGGGAACACTAATAAACTGCAGCTGCCCTTCAAATCCTTGGAGGAGGAGTTTATGGTCACAAGAGCGAGAGAAGTGGTTCAGTACAGGGACTCACGTGATCCAAAGGTGGCTAAAGCAGGGATCAAAGTGAGAACTGGAAGGAAATGGAGGGCAGAGAACGCAGTTCAAGAGGCAGAGGCAAGGCTGCGCCAGAGGAGCCTGGTGGGAGTGGTCACACGAGGCAGAGCTGGGCTAGGCTCTTTTCCAACTCCCCGAACAAATACCAGCGGGAAGGAAGGGCGCCGCCTTGTCCAGGAGGAGGTGAGAGCTGCTGTGGAAGAATCAAGAACCATCAAGGCAGTGGGAATGACGCAACAGGGAGCTTGGACAAGATGGGAGAACGCGGTCAAGAGGAAAGTGACTTGGGCTGAATTGTGGAAAGCCGAGCCCCACCGCATCCAATTCCTCATCCAGGCAGTGTATGACGTACTCCCAAGTCCATCAAACCTGCACACATGGGGCGTAGCCGAGACATCAGCATGCCCACTGTGTTCCAAGCGAGGAACTCTGGAACACATTCTCAGCTGCTGCACCAGGGCACTTGGAGATGGGCGGTATCACTGGAGGCATGACCAGGTTCTTAAGACCATCGCTGAAGTTATCAGCGAAGGACTTGTGTACGCGAAGCATGCCCGACCCTCCAAGGAAACCATCGCCTTTGTCAGAGCTGGGGAGCAGCCATCCCCGGCCAGAAGTACCTCTGCAGGAATCCTAACCTCTGCAAAAGACTGGCAGCTGTTGGTGGATCTTGAGAATCAGCTGAAGTTTCCCGGCCACATCGCAGTGACCACCCTGCGACCAGACATTGTCCTTGTGTCTGAGGCCAGTAAGCAAATAGTGCTGCTGGAGCTGACCATCCCGTGGGAAGATCGCCTGGAAGAAGCCTTTGAGAGGAAGCTCTCCAAATATGCGGGACTGGTCAGTGACTGCCAGCGGGCTGGTTGGAGAGAAAGGTGTTTCCCAGTGGAGGTTGGATGTAGGGGTTTTGCAGCCCGTTCCCTAACCAGAGCACTCAGCTGTTTGGGCATCGAGGGAGAGAGAAGGATGAGAGCCATTCGCAGTACCACCGACGTGGCAGAGAGGGCCTCAAGATGGCTGTGGCTCAAGAGAGGAGAGCCATGGAGTCATGGTAGCTAGTTAGCCATCTGGACACGAGCCGGGGCCTGATCAGCCACGGCTGGGTCACCTGGAGGAGGGCGTATTATGTTGAAAGACCCGAAACGCCCGATGAGACCAGGCACATAACTGATGATGTGTCCAGAGGCATCAGTAGATGTATGTACACAGTATATCATATCTAAATACTTAATCTTATATCTAAATGTTAAATGTTAAATCTAAATGTTAAATTTAAATGTTAACTCTAAATGTTAAATTTAAATGTTAACTCTAAATGTTAAATGTTAAATCTAAATGTTAAACTTAAATGTTTTAGTTCGAGCCCACTTTTTAATTTTGTCTTTTTGGGAATGTCTAGAAAGTTGTAAAAATTGACGTCGTCTCAACTTCGGGTCATCACGTCGTTTCAACGTTGGTCTGCTCAGCAGACGTATTCCAGACATCCCAAAAAAGACAAAATAAAAAAGGTAGCCCATGGTGGGATTGATCCTAACACCTTATGTTTTCAAGCACAGTGCCTTATCTATTCAGCTACCATAATCACTTGTAAACAAGGGCAGGGGTTCTCAACTCCTCTCACCCTGTGACCCACATTTTGCCTCGGTCATCAAATCGCGACCCACTTTTTTGTTTTTTAATTCAACCAACCAAATTTAGTTTTTTCAAAGATAGCTGTTGAGAACCCACATATATAATCTTTTTTAAAACATAAATCTATATATTTTGCGGTTTTTGCACTGTTGTGTTGGGAGTGTACTGTGAAGGGCAGCTCGTCCACCTGCCATAACCCCATGCTCGATTTCCGCCGCACGGAGAGAACGAGCCATACCTATGCATCGTAAAGGGTGAAGAGGTGGGTGGGATCGGCTGTGTGTGTCTCTGCTTGTGTATTGGTTGAGGTTACAAGGGGCGGGGTCAATTAGCATATGTGCAAAACATTTAAGTTCAACATTTAGATTTAGATTTAACATTTAAGATTTAACATTTAGATTTAACATTTAACATTTAGATTTAACATTTAACATTTAGATTTAACATTTAACATTTAGATTTAACATTTAACATTTAGATATAAGATTAACCATTTAGATATGGTATACAACATTTAGATTTAGATTTAAACATTTAGATTTAACATATATTATTCAGATTTAGATATAACATTTAGATTTAGATTTAATATTTAGACTGGAAGAAATAATTTTTATTTTAATATATTTTTGAAAACTATAGGGAGCCATTACAAAAAGAGTCAAAGAGCCACATGAGGCTCCAGAGCCGCAGGTCGCAGACCCCTGGACTAGCCAATAGCTGGACACTGTTAATATTTACTGTCATGGAGACTAACATCCACACAGAAAAACAGCTTCTGTCTATGAAAATAAACAGGACAATTGTCACATCCATCACATTGAAGAACCATTCTGTAACCAGATGGGGAAAAAGTGTCACTGCCATGTTATTACTACATATTATTATGTTTGATGCCATACTGTTATATAACTAAGTATAAAAACTTATTTTAAGATGTCTATGATGAAAAATAACTACACCATTTACTTGTTTTTTTGATTTGGTTTTAAAACGGAATAACCAAAGAACGAAGGGTACACGGATTATGATGCTACATATACCTATGCTCCCCAAACGTGTGCACTCTCAGCACACACTGGACACACTCACGTCAGTGCACATTGCCTCACACACACTCAAACCTACACAATCCGTGAACACACAAGCCGCAGTGCACAAAACACACTCAAATGAGCAAAACCTGTGCGCACACACACTCACCGATGTCTAAAGGCAGTGGATCGTCACTCACGGAGGGAGGGAGGGAGGGGAGAGAGAGTCCAGGGTCGTTACTCCGTTTTGGAACGATTTTGTTTCTGATACAAATACTGATACTTCCGCTTCTTCTTCATTGGAAGCGGCAGCGGGGCATTACCGGTCTGCGGACCGGTACTGTGCGAGACAAGAAGTATTGCACAGACAAATCATAAAATCATATCATAATTCCATCCATTTTTCAACCCGCTTGGCAAGGGTCTGCTGGTGCCTATCTTCAGCTTTCGTCATGCGCTAGGTGGGGGTACGCCGCGGACAGTGTAGCAGTGGGTCATATTTCACAAATAAATACTGACCTTATTCATGGTTGAACATACCTGTCAAGTTTTGGATTTGAAAATAAGGGAAATTTTCTTGCGCCCGCTACGAGCCGTCCCACCCGCCCAACCAAGCTCCAGTGTCCCTTATATTTTCAGACCGGTGTGCAAGAAATCTAAAATACCCACTTATCAAACACTTACTAAATACAATTATGTGATTAGAATCTGGTAGGTCAACCTTTATTAACATTAAAATGCTGTGAACATTCCTACTGGGCAATATGGACCAAAACTCATATCTCAATATATTTTCTCAAAATGTGATATATGATATAAATCTTGATTATTTATTAAATAAAGTCTGACCAGAAACACAATTCTGGGTTAAATTTGCTGATGCAAAAATCTACATATGCTCATTTATGAACAAACAGCTGCACAATATGTGCAATCCATCTAACTGAGCTTTACATGTTGTCTGAGAAGTAAAAGCAGCAATTCCTAAAACTAGTATTTTGTTTCATATGATATATGGCATATTATAGTTTTCTATATCGCCAAAATAGAAAACTCGATACATTTTGAATCTCGATTTATCGCCCAGTCCTAATTCCTAAATTATAAAACAGCCTAAATAAAAACATAAATGTGTATATGAAGCACATGTGTTTATTTAATATACTTACAGTTCATATACAAGTCAGCACATTGCATATTTACTGTTAATTTCACATTGCTTGTCTTTAAGTTAAAGATTAACATTTTGTTTTCATTGTATATTTTCTGATAATTTTTCCTGCTCACTCATGTGGTTCTCTGGTATTCACTAATTAGACTTATTAGACACATTTGTTGCAGACTTTACATCATTTAACACGTTTTTAAAGCAGTGTATATTTGTGGAGCTTGTGATTGGCTTATTTTTAATGGTGACTTACTTGTTCCTTCCTCTGTGGTAGACGTTAAAATCTCAGTTATTATTTTAACAGAACGTGTAACTGTGTCCCATCCTGCTGGTCTTTAGGAAGATAAACTCTGTCACATTTCACAACGTATTTAAACGAGTTCTTTGTTTTTTTTTCCTTGAACGTCTTCATTCACTCATCATCTCTTTTTTGAGTTGTTTCCGGGTTTGTTGCCGCTGTTGGCACCAATCTCGCGCAAACTGCCACTCAGGTCACTTCAGATGGCAGTTCTCGCAAGGTGAGTGACGGCGTTCAGTTTAGTAAGGCATCTTTTAATTATTATTACGTTAAAATACGGGACAATTACGGTAAAATACTAATGCGGGAAGATGGCGGGAAGGAGGGGTAAAATATGTGAGATTCTTGGCCAAAACGGGATACTTGTCACAATAATCTCAACAAAAGCGAAAGATCTACAGGACAGGATAGAATCAATTTCCTTCTACTCCTTTTGAAGGAATCACTGAAGTATTTGTATGGCTTTGTGTTTTTTTTGGACTGATTATAACTCTCTATAACGCACAATTACTAATGAATTGGTGGCATTTCCGAAGTCCTTACTACAACATATACGCATCACAGACAAAGGCGGTGGGGATTTCCGGACTCCAGATTTTATTTTTTATTTATTTATTCAGTTTATTTCCGACATGGTTACATTCACTTTTTTTTTTTTTTCACATTTTTTTTTTCTTTTTGTACATGCCGAAAAAGGAGACGAGAGAAGCAGTTTGCTTATCTGGGCCCCGTCCCCTGTTTTACCATCGCAAATTTACATGGGTTTACATGTCTCTCTGGTCAAACATTCTTGAGTTGTTCTGAACCGTCCTTTTTTGTGTATTCTCATCTGTAGTCAGTGTTGTCCTCCTCTCTATCGTTGTTTGTGTTGGCCTTGTTCCCTGCCAGACGTTGTTAGCATTCCTCCAGTTCAAGAACAGTTCCTCTTTCGAAGGTGTTTGGAAGGTTTTTCCCTTTTCATCCATAATGTCACCACTTGGGAATGTCTCTTTTGGACACACAAGTTTGCAGCTTGTTTTGTCTCTACATCAAGGCTACTCCAGCTGTTGTCAGCTCTATTGGCAGTGTTGTATTCTCCACTGTCAGATCCAACTTGTATAAACACATTATTATATCCTAGTTCACAAGCAAGGTAGTATTTTAATGTATTATATCTTAGTTCATAAGCGCGTTTCTAACTGCTGTTGTTAGTTTTATTGGCAGTGTTGTATTTTCCACTGTTAGATTTAACTTGCATAAACACATTATTATATCTTAGTTCATAAGCAAGGTAGTAATTTCATTGTACAAGAAAACGTGTTTCTAACTGCACATATGACAATAAACACTTTGAATTTATATTTAATGTAATCCTTAATCACCCCACCACCTAGCAATTGAAATGAATAAATGACAGACCTTTTTTACTCTTGGTTTCCACATTTAACTCAGTCTCCGTAAAATAATCACAGTCTGAGTTTTGTTTCCAGTGTTTATATAGATCTGGGTCCATATCCATGATTACCATCAGTAGTGTTGTTGTTTAGGTGGATCCTTCGTATTTTCCCAAGTCTTCCTTCGTTTTGATGAGAATTGGTTTTCCGTCCTCTTCTTCCAGGATATAAATCCTGCAGTTTTTTGACCACGTCCTCACAATTTTTCCTCCTTTTTTTATTTGGCGTGCCTTCCATGCAATGCTTGCATTTTGTTTCGTCAGGTTTTCATTGATGTACACCTTCGTTCCCTTGAGTTTATTTCCTTGCTTCAGTAGTTGTCCTTTGAATTTCATATTCGTGAAGGTTATTTTTACAGCTCTGTTATCATTTTTCTTTGGCAGGAGATGGCAGGAGTTGATGTTGTCAGGGTTCAGGACAATGTCCTTCGACTCCAGGTAGTCAATGACCTGTTGTTCAATCGATTTTGTTTCTTCGTCACTCGCGTAACTCCTGGGTTTTATCTTTAGGCCTGTGATGATGACATCTTTCTCGCTTTCCTTTTGTTCCAGATGTTCAATCCTGGCGTTCAACAATTTTATCTCTTCAGCATTTCTTTCATTCTTTTCTTTCAGTACCTTTGCTTCGCTTTGTAGGTTTTCCAGTGAGTTTTCCAGCGTCTTTTCCAACGACTTTATCTCGGCAGATAGGTTTCATCTCCTTGACCTCTTCCAAACCCGAATTTGGTTCTGAAGGGCCTCCCTGCGGTTTTTTCACCATTTTCCTTCAGT
Source organism: Gouania willdenowi (assembly GCF_900634775.1). Lineage (NCBI taxonomy): Eukaryota > Metazoa > Chordata > Actinopteri > Blenniiformes > Gobiesocidae > Gouania > Gouania willdenowi. Next base: position 13,390,084 of record NC_041055.1, read on the forward strand.
CTTGGGCCCAGTTTTTCAGGCTGTTCAGCTGTAGCCAGCTGTAGCCAAGGTCGTGTTATCGGAGCGAATGAAAAACACGTCTTCTCTCTAAAGACCAGAGAATTATGATTGTTTGCCCTGCAGTTATGTAGTAGAGAAGTTATTGAGCACTTATGCATCCAGTGGAAATCCAGTGGAAATCATACATCTTGTTAGCGTCAATTTCACATTTAAAGAAGTCCAAGGGTACCAAGGATCTGTTTATTGATTGAGGTTTTTTTTTAAAAATATGTATAATATAACAATAAAAAATCCAAGCATCCACAGCCACAATAGGTGAAGTTTAGATTCATTCAGATTTAGAAAAGCCAGGATAAAATTTATATTTCAACTTTTGCCTAAATCCTCTAGGACAGTGGTTCCCATTTTTTTTGTCCTTTGCATTTTTGTCAACTCATAAGTACACTCTCCATAATTTCATATGATGGAGAGTGTACTCCATATTGGCTGTTTTTCATTTGTGAAACAGCCGGTTTTCCTAAACCTAAATGCATCTTGAACTTCAGTTACCTCAGGCTTAATCTAGAAATGCAAAACAATGTGTGCAATTTAAAATAGTTTTTTTTTTTTTTTTTTTAATTACCAATGCAACTTTTATGTGATTACTTCAATAGTAAGAAAATGTGGCTTCTATGTAAAATGTAGCTAATTATTTTTTCCTATTGTCAAAAGTGTAATAAAATGGCCTCTAATGCATAAAATAATCCTGTTTCAATAAATTACAAGAAAATAAAGTTTTTTTATTTATTTTTTATTTTAGCAATGTACTGTTAATTTGTTGTGAATTTATACAAAAATAGGCTAAAAGAGAACTAGGAACATTTCCTGATTATTTTTTAATTAATTTTTAAATTTTTCTGAGTACCCCCTGCAATGCGCTTCTGTTCCCCTAAGGGTGCGCGTACCCCTGTTTGGGAACCACTGCTTTAGGATTAGATATGACCACATCCCCCTCTACTCACCTAATAAAACTGACATTCCAGGAAAAAATCAGCGATGGCTATACTCTCCCTTTCCCACATTGGCTGCTAAACTTTTTGAAGCCCTACAGTGACAGTACCCTGCAGACAACTTTAGGAGAAAATCATTACAATTCATTTTTAATTATTCAAAAAGTAATAAACTACTTTGCGTTGTGTTGAATGAGGATTAATTGCGACCATGGTTTAGATGGCAAGGGGTCATCTTCTAGTCTTGTGGTTGGGGGTTCAATCCCAGTGCTATACCTGTCTATGCATGGCAGCTTTGTCCCATTGGTTTGTGAATGTGAGTGTGAATGGGTGAATTAGCTAGTATTATGAGGGGCTTTTGGACAAACATGGTGATTTTAAACCACTATATGAATCAAGTCAATTTAAACATTTGTGCTCTCTTTGTAATCCAAGCAAATATGTTGTGAAACTGAATAATTTCTGACAGTAAAGTATTAATCTGCTTTCCTGATCCCCTTACTCTGTATTACTCCCCCTCTTCCAGAAAACATGATAAAAAAAAATAAAAATATAATAGACTTTGAATAACTAGAAAGCACTCGGAGAGCGCAGACCCCCACCAACCATCAAATATCCTCTTCACCAGTTATTGGCAGTTATCTCGATCAGTGATCCTGATCATGGTACCACGATCATTCATACTTTAAAAGCTTGTATGAAATTCCTAACATGTGGCTGTGCTGCTGTATCTCAAAGCGGAGGTGAAATGGAACTCACGACCAGACCACATAATGTACAAAGTCACCAGCAAGAGGACTAAACATAGGAATTTATGGATTATCTGATAATTGATCCAGAATCAGTATGTTTATCTGGATCTTACCCAAAATATATTCAGTTGTACCTTATCCCATTTGGAATACTTCCTGAAAATGTTATAAACATTTGTGTATTAGTTTTTGAGTTTAACTGTTGAATGTTCTCAGACAAATAAATTAAAAAAAACAATGCCAGCAAACCTTCTTGATGGAGTTATTTTTTTGAAAATCTGATCACAACTTTCAACGATTAAACAGAGTTTGTGAATTTGTAAACGGCACACTGAATCATCAAGTTATTAGACATATCAATCAATCAATTAATCAATCTTTTATTTGTATAGCGCCAAATCATAACCAATGGTATCTCAAGACACTTTACAGTAGAGCAGTCTTAAGGACGGACTCTTCATTTTATGGATACACACATATGCATATATACGTATATACACATACATATGTATCCCACACCCAACATGAATTCATAAATTGTTTTCACTCTGAAACAGCTACATGTATTGTGTCTAACCACGTTAAAAGCCTCTTGAAATGAAAATTCAGAAAAAAGGTTTGGCCTTTGTAATGCTTTTTTAAATATTACATTTAAAAAGAAAGTCTGTAAAAAAGAATTGATTACTTATTTTATTGCGATCACAATATTTTTTGGCAATATTTTATAACAACGATGTTAAAACGTATGTTTCATGTGCCATTGATAAGTTTCTGCCGGGTTAACTTTAACAGGTGTGAATATTTAAGCAGTTAAAATAAGAGTCCAAAATGTGTGATTAAAAATAGAAAAAAATATTGTTTACTGGAAAAATAATTGATAGATTAGCAAAAAATAATCAATAGTTGCAGCTCTGTAAAGCCACATGGCCCACATATTTGTATTCTCAAATGTAAATAGATATAATTCCCCCTAGTCAATTCACTCCCCCATCTGACAGAGATGAGTAGGTCACTTAACCTTGGGCATTAGGCGGTAGCTGCATGGCAGTGAGAATCTCATCTGCTGAGAGTTCAGCTCCAACTGGTAAATGTGCTCAGAGTAATTATAACATTATGCTCTGTAATTACCATCTCTGGTCCCGTGTGGCCCAGGGGAACAGAACAACAGCTAATGGGAGCAATTCTTCAGGTTTACAAAGCAGCTGCAATGACCAAGACCGACCCAATTAGGTTTGCACTTTTGAGAGGAAAGAAACATCACAGAAACATTTTCTTCACCAAACATTAATGTTAAACCCACATGGACAAAGTTCATCCACTGGTCGTTGTGTAGGAGTGGTGATTGAAGTTTACATTTGCCCACAAATTGTAAAGAATTCATTTGAAGATAAAACGTGCAATCTCATCACTGTTTGCTTACCATTTATTTCAATAAACAGAAAACAACTTGCTGTGGATGGTTCACTTTCACAAGTCTCATGATTAGTTCAGCTCATTAAAACAATTCTTACACTGTCATCTCATGCCAAGCCAACTACTTAGTTGTTTTACCCATTGGTAAGAAAAAAAAAGTCAGATGTTCTAAATCTAAATGTATAACATCATTTTAAATTTAAATGATACATAAAATTTCAATGCAAACACATTTCAAAATGTTTTTTTTTTTTTTTACCAATTTTCTTGGTGTTTTTGGTCATAATGTCATATTTTAGACCAAGTACCCCCGTTCTATTACTGTATTTCAGAATCAAAGTATCAACACACATCTTCTCTTTTGTTGAGGACCGTGAGAACACCAGGCCACACATTAATTTTTAGTGCTCTACAAGTCCATGCTATTGTTCTGACCAGCCACCTTAATCTGCTGAATTCCTTTACATATAATTACTCTTGTACTGCCGCTACTGCAGGTGGTTTTCTGGACTTGGCCACTGTCTTGTGGTCTCTGATTGGACCTTACATTTTCTGTTGACTTCTAGTAAACACTGCAACAAATTTTTTCTTTTGCATTTTCATGATATTGTCTCCCGCTTGCACAGCAATGTTTTTGTGACTTCTTGGGCCACTCACTCTCTGAAAGCTGAAGGAGATTTAAACCCAACTGGCACCAGATTCCTCAGTTAGGTCATCGGGACTGGCCGCTCAAGGGTATCTCGAGTGTATCTGCAATGTTCACTGGACCTGGAATCCAACACCAATCTCGACTGTTGCTATTGTTCTGGATCACACCAACTTGGTAAGCGTAAAAGGTTTTTGTTGCATTGTGCCCAAGATGGTGTGACTATTAACGTGATGGTCCCACCTCTTGACTTTGATTCGGCAGTATCTCTGGAAGTAGTTTTTCAGCCGGGCTGCAAAGACTGCATTGCACATCTCCGCTTTCACAGGGTCACCCTTGTGGTCAAGAGGGGTCAGCATGATCTTAGACTCCACTAGCCTTACAACGACACCATGGGTGCAGCTCCAGTGCTAGTACAGTACAGCAGCGTATGGGTGCTCAATGCCATCAGAGAAGGTGATGCTACTTGGTTTTGCATGATGATCTGGTGGTGTCCGGGCTCTGGTGAATCTGAGTTGGCTCACGTCTGTGTATTCTTCAAGGAGCTTCATGGTGTCTTCTTCAAGGTATTTGGACAAGGCAGCATCCGAGGTGTCCTCTTTGCAATACAATACTTTTGCTTCTTGAAAAGCACTTTTTATCAGGATGGCCCCCTTCTGTTTTGCTGAAGCTACAAGGCTACATGTGGATCATAGAGACCAGAAACTTGTATTCGTAATTCTTCTCTCCCCAAGTATTTTTATATTCTTCTTGGAGCAGTTCACTGCAACCATGACATATAGTTTGTCATCATCAATGGTGTAACCCCGACCAAGGATTTTGTTATCCCCTTCAGTAAGCTGGTTTGGCAGGATCATAGTCTCTGAATTCATCTCCTCACTTTTCTGACCCTTCCTCCCACTGTGATCGGAGTAGACCCAAGGCTTCATGAAGAATCCTATAGCTTTAAGAATCTGCTCGATGTTGAACGTGAGGACTTTCAAGTAGTCAAAGTTATTATGGGAAGTCAGGAAGTGTTTGACATATGTGTCTTCCTCCAGCACACATTTTTCTTCCTTGAAATGGCTGAATGGAGCCAAATTGGCGGTCTCTTGGATGGTGACTTGGGCTATGCAACCACCATCTCTGATCTTCAGCAGGACATCTCTAATCAGGTTTAGGACATCAGGTATGTCATTCAAGTTCAGACCCCTGTACATTTGGCTGCTGTTCCATACTAGCCTTACTAGGGTGGTGACTGAATGCAGATTTGGTGTGATAGAGTGACTTATGTAGCACACTGGTCCAGTCCAGCCCTGAAGATCGTCTTTGGACAGTTTCACTGCAGCATTGCAATTAACCATCAACTGCTTCTCCATTCTGAGAAATGTGGCTTCAACTGCTTTCTTGTTTTTGGGTAGAGATGCTAGATCAACTGTCCACGAATACTCGGTGTGCCAGCGTGGTCCAGGACTGTGGCAGTCTCCGTCTGCATACGCCAAGCCAAGCCAAGCAATTCGAACAGCGACATCCACCACATCGGATCACACAAGCAGCTCCAATGCTTTACCACTTCCACTACTTCAGAAAGTCTTTGCTGCTAGTGGTTGTATTGGACTGGGTGTGGGACTGATCAGGAGACAGTATATTCACTATAATTGACTGCTACAGTTCTCATGGATCTTGGAAAGTGTGTTTTTGATGTTTGTGGTTACTTCGAAGAGGTCTGGGTGTGCACCTCCGTTTGTTTTGGCAAGTGGGCCATCCCAGATCACCGACTGAACAAACTTTCTGTGGTACCAGCAGGCCTTCTTTGTGGCTGATTAGAAGCTGTATTTCACTGGGTTTTAGGTCTTTCAGAGAAACATCCAGGAAGATCTTCTGTAACTTGGAAGCTGGAACATGTCTGTGGACTTCTGCAATTTCATCAAGTCCATAACAGATTAGCTGGTGGGACTTAAGAGTACCTCTTGGAGTACTGACACGTATCTCTCGCATGGTCTGGGGTTGGTCCTGGATCTTCTGCAGAAAAACTGTTTCTTCCTGTGCTGTGGGTCGCTGCTGGATAAGCTTCTCTTTTACACGCGATGTAGGTTTACAAGTGATGTATCCCGTCTGTTCACATTCTCCCTCAGAAGCCAGTACATGGGGCATACCCTGTGCAGTCATGGGGATCTGCATGGATGCAATGCAGTCCAATCATTATGAGCTCACCGGTGACCCTTTAGTTTTGAGTCCGTTCGTGCAGTGCACGTTTCTGCTGTTCTTAGCTCCTTTGTGCACAGCCAAAGGCAGGAGTAAAAAACAACGTCAAAAACAGAGGGTGAAGCAGCCTTGAACATGGATGTGACTGGATCCCTCCCTCAAGGGCCGGCACCAGACGACCCAGGAAAGTTGAGGTGACATTGTTGGAAGTCCCTGATCAAGGATGGGGACTGGATTGGAAGGGATTGATATGACTGACATGGAATGTGGGGTGGATTCTCCACGCAGAAGGGAGTCTCCACCCGCACAGCAGCAGGGTTAATAATTTTGGACACTGGAAAAGGGCCTTTAAATCTGGGAATTAACTTACGGCACCCCACTCGAAGAGGTAGGTCTTGAGAAGACAACACTTGTTGGCCTGGCTTGTAAGCAGGCGCTGGTCTATGACAGCGGTTGACCTGGGTGCCGTAGCTATCTGAGGAGCAGTGCAGCTGGACAACGCAAGCAATGCCACACAACCGCTTTGTTTGTCCATTGGACGGGGTATGCTACGCCGAGTACAGGATGACCGTGGCCCCTACTAAAGAGCAGAACTCCTTCCAAAAACTGGGGAACGCAGGTCAGAGATGATGTCTGAGGGAAAACCATGCAGACGGACATTGTCATCTAGGAGATCCTCTGCTGTCTCCTTGGCAGAGAGCAGCTTTGGCAATAGAATAAAATGCACCATCTTTGAAAAGCGGTCAACCGCTGTAAGGACAGAAAGTAGGGATGGAGAGTCGATTGGGAGGCCTCCTGGGTGGCTTCAGTTCCCCGCCAGCGGCCTTGCAGATTCTGGATTCTATTGGCCAGCACAAGGCACTGACCAGAACAGAGGAAGAGAGAATATTAGTGGGTTCAAAAGAGGATTCATGATTGCCATTAATGTGAGAAGGAGCATCTGGATTACTGTTCTTGGAGCCTGACACTATAACAAGGTGAAAGTGAAGCAAAAAAAAAAGTGCACACCTAGCTTGTCAAGTGTTGAGTCTCTTAGCCGACTGCACATACCCAAGGTTGCAATGGTCAGTCCCAACCTAAAAGGGGTAAGTCACACCCTCTAACCAATGCCACCACGCTTTCAGTGCTACCTTAAGAGGAACGCACAGGGGTGGAGCTTCTTGTCTGCCGGTGATCACTGGGACAGAATTACTTCTATGCGCACTGAATCCAAGGGTCAGGCTGGGTGAGGATTGAGGCAGACATAAAGGCTGTCTTAAGTCTCCCGAGGAAGCATCAGTTGATCCTCAAGGTTTTTCCCAAGCAGTTTGCTCCTTGGCTCTGAAAAGGATCCCAGCATGACTAAAAAGTCTCTTACAGGCTGCAGAGACAGGCAGGCCGGTGTTGAGCTTGACTGACAATTGCTTACCTTGGAATGAGTGTAAAAGCTCCAGAAGTGATGAGAGTAGCCAAAAACAGTACTCGAGTAAAAGTAATGTTACATGTAATTTAAATTTACTGAAGTAAAAGTAGAAGTATGCCTCAATAAATTTATATATATATATAGTGTCTACAAAGTTGAACAAACTTTGTAGGCACTTTTTAGGGCTGCTTGGGCAACAAAAAATCAGCAGAAGCCTGGAAGACTGTCAATGAAATAAGTGACAGGAAAAGCAACAACAGAGCCAAGATAAAAGCCTCCACCCAGGAGGAGTGGTTACAACTGTGGCAGCAACACTTCCAAGACATGCTCAGTAAGCCACCTGTGATCTCTGCGGTGGAAATAACACAAATCTTCACTGAAGAGCTCAACATCAAAAGAGGCCCCTTTTTGCTGAAAAAGGCAGTAGACTCCACCCAAGATGGGAAAGCTTACTTGGGATGTGCAACATGTTGTATGGATGCACAAAAGGATGCTGATAACCCTTCCCAAAAAAGGGCAATCTTGTGATCACAAAGAACTATCGTTGCATCACGCAAACAGTAATCGCGTCGAAGAGCTACAATCTGATGTTGCTAAAACAATATAAGACTCAAAGTCAATCCAGTGCTGAGAAAAAAATCAAAATGGCTTTAGAACCAATAGATCAACCTCAGGACCGATACTTACCATCGAACGTATCTTAGAGGGGGTAAACATGAAGAACTTACCAGCAATCCTCCTGTTTGTAGACTTTTCCAAGGCCTGCGATTCCATCCGCCGCGGGAAAATGAAGGAGATTCTATAAGCGTATGGGACTCCGTAGGAAACAGTAGATGTCATCATGATGCTTTATAAAACACCCTGTCGTTGGTACGCTCACCTGACGGCGATAACAATTTTTTTGGTATCACTACTGGGGTTCTCCAAGGAGACACCTTGGCTCCAAAATTGTTTAGCATCTGTCTTGACTGTGCTAAGGAAAGCTCTCAACGAAAACTTAGAGCTTGGATTCACCCTTATGTAACAAAAGAACAGACATCATGCAGCTCAGAAGAAGTGCAGAGAAAACTGAATTAATGTGCCTTAACCAGGATGCATCCGCAGGCATGAAAAGTCTTAGCGGTGGTATGGTAAAGCAAGTAGATGATTTCAAATATCTGGGCAGCTACATTGCAACAACCAAACCGGACGTAAACATTAGACTTGGAAAAGCATGGGGAGCACTGAATAGCAGTGACGTGCAGTCAGGGTAGGCAAGGTAGGCAGTGCCTACCCATGGGTGAATTGATATTTTGATTATTTGTTTTAATTATAATATAATTATAAATTATTTATTTTTCCATTTCCAATAGCCTACAGTACCTATAAGTTTGAAAATGTCCGCATTTTGTGCATTTCATAGCCCATATTACTAAACAGCGCTAATACCTGGAATGGTTGCCGTCTCACTCCGCTGTAAGGCAGGAGGAGGCCACGCCCCCTCTCAAAGGCACGTTGCTGCTCTGCCTCTGTTCTCATAGCGTGTTTTTATGTGTTTGCGCATGCGCAGTCAGTTCTCCAAGATGACAACCAGCTCTCTTCGCTGCCTTTGGATGTAACCGTGCTATGCTAAATGCTATACGTAAGTTCACAGTACATTAGTGAATTGATTCCATGTGACCACTGTGAGTGGGCGGGATAACACTACAGGCAGGATGACAGCGCTAGAGACAATAGAGAAACTTTTTTTTTGAGGAAAAACAAAAGCTTTTAAAAGATGGGAGACAAACACCTGAGCTACCAGACCTTCAGCAAAGGTGAGGTCAGTAAATGTTTCATACTTTTCACAGTGAATGGTACAAAAGGAAGGATTGCCTTTGTAGATGCTCCTCACTGAGGCTGTTCTGAGTTGTTGTTGTTGTCATTTTCTCCATGTTTCTGTGTTTTCAACACAAACAACGGATGCGCTGCCGTGTCAAGAGATACATCTTGTTGGGAGAGTATGGAGGCTATATTGAATAATTGTTTATGTTTCTTTCATGGTGTTTTACGATGTTGATTTTGTTAGATGGCTCAATGCTTGTTCATGTGAATCTTGTTGGGTTTTTTTCTTTCTTATTAGGAATTTTATATTTTGATAAGCACATTGAGATGACTTTGTTGTAAATTGCTTTATACAAATACAATTGATTTGAATTGAATTAACACTTGCCAGCAGAAACATATAAAATTGCCATTAGTGGTCTCGATTTGCAACGTGCCTACCCAACCCTAGTGGTCACGGCACGTCACTGCTAAATAGAATGGACCAAATCTAGTGTTAACTACATATGTGTAGAACTGTACATAGAACTGCAACATGGTTCCCCAGAATTTTCATGGCAATTACAATTACAAAGTCAATTATCTCAACGTAATTACAATTTAATTATGATAATGACAGCAACAGATTTTTACAATTACAATTATAATTATGAAATAATTGTAATCAATTATCAATTACGCAAATACAGTTACAATTGAAACCAATCCTGACTGCAGCTCTATTATGAATGCTACAATCAATTAACACCACAAAATAGAGCAATGGAATCCATTCAGATAAAAGGAGAAGAGGAAGCTTCAGCAGTGATATACAAAAAGCAAGGCTGGTCTGACTTTTTGCAAAGTTCAATGTGTGGAAAAAGAGCCAAGCAGGGTTTGTAAATAAGACTCTACTCGAAACCATTTGTGCATTCAAGACAAAGCTAATAAAACAATGAGCTTTCAAATAGATGTTTATTAGCATCAAAGCACCTTTTCTTGTCATTGCATGGTGATATATTTAGGTGGTATTCCTAGTTTAATTAATTATTAGACTTGTGCTTGATTTGATTTATTGCTTATAGACTAGCATGGCACATAATGACATTGGCAGGAAATAATGAAGATCAAAGCTAACTAGATCTTTGTGTACCTGTTTGGGCATTTCACAAACAGTCCTTATGAAGTCACAGCAGACTATCTGCTCTGAAATGAGATGGATAAAAATTGATTGTGTCCCTGCACCGTAAAAGCTACTCTAAAGGAAATTGCACCAAGCCTGGCAAGCAAAAACAATAATTGCAAAACAAACATGTTTACTGCCTTTATGTTTGGCCCTTGTGCATTTTAGCATGCTGTCCTTGACAGGAGCTGCTGTTTATGTGATAAAATGGCAGAAGAGCTCAATCAAACCAATGACCAGAATAATTCAATCACAAAATAACCTTAATAAAGGACACTTATCTCTTTTAACCTTGCTAGGGTACGACTTGAATTATGCTTTTAGCTATATAAGGTAGAACTTCCCGGTTTTAATATTCATATATGGTTGTATTGAGTTGTTTGCATTGTTAAAATCATGCCTTTGGTAGCTTTGATACTGCATGAAAAAAAGAATGTAATTGTAAGCTGCATTTATACAACTCCAGGTTCCAACTTGAACATCTTCTGGGATTGAGTTGAAGAAACATTTATAGCTTCTTGTCAGAAGGTCTTGTTTATCTGTTGGGACTTTAAGATTGATCAACTGAACCCAAAAACAATATTGACAAAGCCTATGAAACATTTTTATATAACTTCAAATTATTATATGACAGAAACTGTCCAATAAAGAAATAGTATAAGTATAAAAACAACATGAAAAGCATTTGGAACATATTGAATATTGTCATTAGAAACAGCTAGAAACATTTTACTAATAATGAAAAGAACATTGGTAATATGAATGATGTGGTTAATGACTTCAACAACTATTTTGTAAATGTCGGACTGAATCTGGCAGAAAAAAAATAATAATCCTGGAGCAGATGATGGTTGGAAAGAAACATTAATTAATAGGAATCCAAACTCAATATTCCACAATGCAGTGGAGGAGAGAGAAATAATAGACATTGTATATAAATGTAAAAACAAGACGTCACTTGACTGTGTTGGTATAAATATGACAATAGTCAAAAAGGTTTTTGATGAAATTGTTCATCCTCTAACATACATCTGCAATATGTCATTCCCAATCTGGTAAATTCCCAAAAGAAATGAAAACTGCGAAAGTCATCCCACTTTATTAAACTGGAGAGCAACACCAATTCAATAACTACACACCTAGGCAGAAATGGGCATTCGGCATGTTATAGACCTAAAAAAAGCATTTGACACAATAAATAATGAAATTTAATCAATAAACTGCACCATTATGGTATCAAGGGTGTGGTGTGGATGAAAAGTTATCTAAGCAACAAGCAGCAGTTTGTGAAAATGGAGGATTTTCAGTCTTCATGCTTGGACAATGTTTGTGGTGTCCCCCAGGGGTCTGTGTTGGGACCCAAACTATTTATTCTTTATATAAATGACATCTGTAAAATCTCTGAAATACTTTATTTTGGTGACAACACAAACATTTTCTGTACGGGGAGAACTGAGAACAGCTCAGCAATGAAATCACATCAGAATTAAACAAATTAAAAAAGTGGTTTGACCTGAATAAGCTATCGCTAAATGTAGATAAAACTAAATGTATGGTGTTTGGTAAGTATAGGGGAAGACTGATATAAAAGTTATAATAGAGGGTGTAAAAGTAGAAAAGATTAAAGAAATGAAGTTTCTGGGTGTGATAACTGATGAAAACATCTGTTGGAAACCTCATATTAAACATATTCAAACTAAATATATCCAAAAGTGTTTCAGTCCTCAGCAATGCAAAATACCTCTTAAACAACAAAGCACTACATATTTTATACTGCTCACTAATACTGCTTTATTTGAATTACTGTGTGGAAGTGTGGGGCAACACCTAAATCATCACTCTGACCGTTGTGCACACTCCAGAAAAGAGCCATCAGGCTGGTTCATAAGGCAGGATTGCTGGGCCACACTAATGTCTTGTTTATTCATTCCGGCTTACTAAAACTCCCAGATCTGGTGAAATTTGAAACAGTTAAATTAATGCACAAAGCAACTACCAGACTACATACATACACTTTTTACTAATAGAGAGGGGGATTATAACTACAGGAGGAATCTGAACTTCAGAACGAAGAGTGTTTGAACAACTGACTTCAGTCAGTGGAGTAAGGACTTGGAACAAACTCAGTCAAGACCTGAAACAAAGTCCAAGCAGACTGTTTAAAAAAAGGCTCAATCTTAAAATATGAAACGAATACAGGTATGAAGTACGGTGAAGAAACTACAGGGTGTCTCTTACACTGCAAATGGGATTATACACTGGTGACTGTAGATATAATTTCACATATAGGTTTTGGGTGTTTACAGGCACTGTATGAATGAATGTATATGAATGCAAACTTGACATTTTGTGTTTATATGTGTGTGTGTATATATATCTAATAAATATGTATATGTGTAAATATGGTATATATATACATATGTATATGTATATACAAGTCATCTATATTAAATAACAATCTTACTGTTATATTTACATATATAACACTATTTTCAATACAGAAAGACAATTATAATAAATAACTATTAAATATTGGAAAAGGGGTAGGATTTGAAGTTTACTTCTTCCAATATGAGATATGTATGTAGGTTGATAAGTATGTGTGGGTCTAATTAAACATAGTTTATATATATGTTTTGTAGATATAATGAATTGTATTTATCCAACACACATCCAAATATTTTTGGATGTGTGTTGGTATATGAATATTTGATATATATGTGATTGCACAAAATGTATTAAATGTAACTTTCCTGAAAAAATAAAATAAAATAAAAATAAAATAAAAGGTAATTTCTAAACCATGAAAACTATTCAAAAAGTAGGTTATTGTTTTATGCCACACAGTAGAATTCCAGTTAATAATTGTGCCTCTCAGGTAAAAGGTTGATCCAACGTTCACCATTCATGAATTTAAAATAGACTAACTCTTTTTCAGAACTGTTTTTGGCTTTATGCGGACCATGCATATGCAATGATTCCCCCAAAAGTCAACAGAAGGCCCTAAAGCTCAGTTTTAGCAAAGGTGTACATAATGATCATGTTAAGATTGATATGTACAAGTTAGCATGTTTAATTTAATGAGAGGTTGTTAAAACCATTTCTCATTTACAGTAGCTAAGAAAATGGCTGGTAATTGATTGGAGCACCTCACGGACCATTTGATGGATAACAAATCTCACCATGTAGTTTGGCAGTATTCGGGGCTCCGTATCTTGCATCGGGCCCTCGCAAAGCTAGAAAGGGCTTTGCTTGTTTTATCAGCAGGGTCAAGGGAAACACAGTTGCAGAACTTCCATTATTTACTTAAAAGGAAATTGATACTACAAACACATATTTGCAGCATCAATCAATTTTTTTCTCATTTTGGCTGTACCAGTCCTTCATCCAAAAGCACTATCATCAGATACCTCGCCAGACCTTGATCTTTAGGGGGCCATGTAAAAAGAATTGGTGGGCACAATTATTAGTAGACTTTTTTTAGCATCACTGACACAATTACATACTTAATGAAATGGGATTGGATATACAGTATACAGAGGCACCAAGTAGATGCACTTAAATATTTTTTTAACAATTCGCTTTAAAATAAATACATGTTATACTATGATGGATGTTGAAGTTCATCCAGGATACCCCTAGAAGGGTGCCAGTCCATCACAGTGATGTGCGCACACACACACACGCACACCCGCACACACAATTTGATCTTATTTTGAGTAGAGGCGGCGGCTGCGGCGTCCACTCTCCAGTTCATCCGTGTCAGTAAAGCGGGAGCATTGAACCTCCTTATCAAAATTTCCATTCTACTCAGAGTTCAACTGGAGTGAGCTCCTTCTCAAAAGCAAGCTGAATCAGCTGGGCCTTGCGTTTGGGCAGCATTCTTTGCCGATGCTCAGAAAACAAGTTTTTAAGTGTTGAAAACAAGTTTTCACATTTGGCTGATGATGCTTCTAAGGTTATAGCATGGCATTAGGCTGTTAAAACAGTTGTCATTGCTTGAAGTGCACATTTAAATGTGCTGAGGACGTTTGCGATTGTCCATTTGCCATCTTTGTGGGGAACATGTCATTTCCAGCTAGTTATTTCATCATGTACATGATGACAAATACAAAAAAAAAAATCCTGTTCAGTGCTTGTCTAACTGGGGGTTTCCACTGGATACATCTCCGCTGCGCCACGGCACCAATCCAGTTTTGCCTCGTTGTCCGCCGTCTGGTAATCCCCACCGGTTGCGTTTTGAGTGCAACATGGTGCACTCCTGTTGGACGACTGCGGCGTCACTAGACAGAGGAGTTCTCACGCGAGAACGCAGTTAAAGGTTTGTGTCATAAACAATAAACAGATCAGTGTTCCTAAAGTTCCTACAAGAATGTTGGACTCTCTGGATTTGTCATAACCACATTTTTTAGCAATAGCCAACAGAGAAGAGATAAAACTTCACCAGTAAAATGTGAACTAAATCAAAGTTGCTGCAGTTTACAGTGCAGTTACAGTATGAGAGGAAACAACATAGTGAATGTGATTTTGTTTCTAAACATTATCACGTTTTGATGATGTAGTTACTTGAAATATAATCTGAAGTGTTTTATTTTGAAAAGTAACTGCATATTTTATTGCGGAGTACATGCTTAATTTCCTGTTTAGTTTCATTTACTTTGTGCTGATTGATGCATACAGAAATAGAAGTCCTGCGTATATCTGGCAGAGCACACAGGACTGCCGCAGCTGGGAAGGAGCAGACATGCAGCGTAGCAGACCCAGTGGAAATTAACACATTGACTAAAGTGGAAACCTATCAGCTCCGGTGGCGCAGGAGAGGAGGATGATTAATTATAGGTCAAATTGGCGCAAGGCATAATGAAGACAGACAAGGGAAGACATTTAGCATTTAAGACTTTTTAAATTTCTTTTAGTGTTTTATATATTGCCTAAAGCAGCGAATCTCAACTGGTGGGTCGTGGACCTGTACTGGGTGGGTCGCAGACAGCTGGTCAAAATTAAATAAATGCTTAATGGACTTGATTTATATAGCGCTTTATCCCCACACTGAAGCAGTCTCAAAGAGCTTTACATATCAGCTCATCCACCCAATCACGCTCACATTCACACACCAGTGGGACAGGACTGCCATGCAAGGCGCTAGTCGACCACTGGAAGCAACTTAGGGTTCAGTGTCTTGCCCAAGGACACTTCGACACATAGTCAGGTACTGGGATCGAACCTCCAACCTCTCGATCAGAAGACGACCCTCTACCACCTGAGCCACGGTCGCCCCAATTGATGTTGCTCATGTTGTATTTAATTTTGAAATAAACTTTTCTCTTGATAAGCATGCTGTGAAATGCATGTTACACAGGAAAATATGTAGATTTATGTGTTTTCAACAGCTATTTTTGAAAAACAACATTTTGTTGTTGGTCCGTGGCAAAATGTGGGTCCCAGGGTGGGACCAGTTGAGAAGCATGCCGACATCTGATTCTGATATTAACGGTATATTTCTGTGAATTTCTCAAAGATCTCTGCTGTGAACACAGGGCGGCAGATGTCACCAATGAGCTCCTTTATTCGGTAGCCGACAGGTGCAAAGGTGCAGCAACCAGCAAAACGCTGCAAACACAGGGATGCTGCAAAACTTTACCTTTAAGTCCAGTTTTCACACTATCAAATGCAGAAGACTTTAATTCAGAATAACTAATTATGAAATAAAAAAAAATCATGTTACTGTGGCTAATATGGGTGGAAACGAGCTACTTGGCAGAGGTCTGCTCTCCCCGAGTGCTTTTCTTCTTTAATGTGTTTTTATGTAATTTATTTTGTAGGCTGTTTGTAGGATAACTACAGTGAAACAATCAGTTTAATGTGGACTGTGCATGTCCCACAAACAATCTTTCTAATGAAGGATTTTATCGTTACATCAAATGGTTGCTGCAATCCTTAAAATGTCTTAAATCTGTGCACCTCAATTTACATCATTTTCAGATATTAGTTTGTAATTTTCCAAGAGTTGTTTGGTCAGGCAGCACTGTGCTGCACCTGCTGATCTGTTAAACTTGCTCCAGACCAGGTTAAGAGTTGAGAGTCATTTAGAGAAGCACATCCGTTTCTTTGTGTGTGTGATATCTTTTTTTTTTTTTTTTTTTTTTTTTTACTAGATAAAATAAATTTGTGATGAACTGATGGATACATGTAGCAAAAAGTTGAACAACTGGTAAAGATAGGAGACTTGATCCTACTGACTTTTATGTACTGTTGTTTTGTGTTTCGAATGCATTTAATATTTTACATTTGATTTGAAAATGATATACTGTTCATCTTAAGACGTTCACATTTTTAATAAAGTGAATCAGCTTTTTCCTTTTTGTTTGGATCAAAATTTTGTAAAATTGACTTACTGGAGGTTTTAAGCAGTGTTGTGCTAGTTACTAAAAAAAGTTATTTAGTTACCATTTCGAGTTACTTCATTCACAAAGTAACTCAGTTACTATTTTGATTACTTATGTAATAACCTGATTATTATCAGTGTTAATGTCAGTATTATTGTTTTCTTTTGTTTGGAGTTATCGTATTGAATGCCTGATTATAGCAGTGTCATATTAACATGGTTAAAACTAAGGGAACTTTAATAAGTTAAAGATAAATAATTTTGTAGTGTGGATGAGCCGTGAAATAAGGGTTACTGAAGCCTTGTCAGAATTTGCTTTTTAATTGCTGGACAAAGGAGCAGGACAATCGCACACAGTGCTCCTAGACACCATTCACGCTGTCAGGACATGCACAAAACTCCTCCTCCCGCCAAAACTCACCAACTCTCGCTCCACTCCCGCCAACCACAAACCAACGCGAGAGTGAGGACACAGCCCAGAACAAGAGGAACGCCACAATCACATTCACTAACTCAGGGTGGCAAACACACACGGAAACACCCAACATGGCAACCCAAACATGGCAACACAGAACAAACATTAAAGGGGACATATCATGCTAAATCCACTTTTTTAGCCCTTAAATGCATTTTGATGTATATTTAGATTGTTTAGAAGCACAGAAAAGTTCAAATTAATCTCTTCAGGTGCTCCGTTGATATCTTTATATTCTGTTTTGGTCATATTTTTCAATCTGTTTCGATTTTTCGATTCTCTATTACGTTTTTTGAACAATAACGTCAGAGGAACTGCCAAATTAGGACATCGACTCCAGGCCCAACACTTCGAGCAATCCGCCATTTTTATTTCTCGCTTTTATTTTGTAGTCCAAGCTCCAGGATGCAGAAGTTACGAGCAGAAATCAAAATGTTTGGTTGTTGGATGTAGTAACCCACACGCTTCATTACAACGTCTCCCAGCATAAGAACCTTTTCAAAGTGCCTGGTTGAGTTTTATTTTTTATGGAAATGTACCCACGTCTGTGGGTAAGGTCATTTTTGTGTGCGCGCAGCACTTCAAGGATGACTGCTTCAGCAACCTCCGCCAGTATAAAGAAGGATTTACCGAAAGACTTTGTCTGATTGAGGGTTCAATTCCTTCTATCTTTGGAGACGACGAACAGAGCACTTCGGTAAGCTGTAAATAACGCTAAAAAGTGTGATGATAAGACGTCCCTGTCATTGTTTTGTTAGCATTAGCAGTTGCACTGTCTTCAGACTTCATATGTTAGTGCTGTGTGCTCGTTTTAGATCCTTGATGATATGGCCTACGTGGTTTAATTTAAGTCTAAAGTTTTCATTAGTCATTTCATTTTGCCGTTTTTGTCTTTGAAAAGACTGTATTAAAATGCATTTCGTGACGTTAGCTTGGCGCTAGCGTTAGCTTGGTGCTTGTGTTAGCTCACTTGTTCGGGTTCTGCAGGTTCATCATCTTCATTTTCGTCTCGCTCCGCTCGGTCGGACTCTGGCTCAAACATGTAAAGCTGGATGGACAAGTCTTCCGTTGTTGACATTGTGTAAATAACGTGTGAATAAACTTTTTCTGCACCGCTACATAGCCATATCTCTTCTATCAAACTACAAAAATGGCCGAGCAGGGTGGAGTTGAACCTGGAGAGGGGTCGGGGTATGAAGTGTCTCATTTGCATTCAAAGAGACCGCATCAAAATGAGTTGCTCTTAGAAGCACATCAGAAAAGGGGTCTGTGGAGCTATAATAATGAGGAATTCAGACCCAAGCATTGCAGTTCCGCTTTATATAGACCACAACTGTATGATTTATATCTAAAAAGGAAGGATTTAAAACCATGATATGTCCCCTTTAACACTAGATTCACCGGCATCACAATATTATTAAACTGCATTAATAAGTTCATGTTAAAATATGTACATTTCATGTTTAAATAACTTTGGAATGGCTTTAAAACTACTCTGGACACTTTATATTCACATAGTTTGTGACACTGCATAGTAAGAGGAAAAAGAGTAGTAGAAGAAGAAGAACGGTGCGCGAGAGAGCTGCAACGAGTTTGTGAGAGGAAGCACACGTTTGCCTTGGTTGTCCTGGATTTCATTCCGAGGCTGGATTGTTGATTGTTGTCGTCTACCACGCTGGGATTTGCGTGTGTTTTGGACTGGTTTGCTGCCGACGGAGGGTGAGCACTCAGCTGACAGAGGAGCTAGCTTGAGCAGCTACATTGTCACGCTGCCATCGGACGAGGGACGAGGCCTGCTGATCCATCCGCCGTGTCGAGGTGTGGACGAAGGACGCCGTTTTTTCGCTGGACGGGTGTGTGCAGTTACCTGGTTGTTCATCGTTGCAGTGCTGTAGGAGAAGGAGGAATACCGGAGGGATTTCTGTATGGCAGGAGACATCTCCATTCGCAGAAGGGAGGTAAAGCTTTCCGTTTCCTTCATGAGCTCCAGCTTTAAAGCGCGCCAACGAAACTAAATGCAAGCTTGCTGGGACAATCGGTACAGAGTACTCTTGTTTAAAACTGACTAAAATATATCTTCCTAAACTCCAGCGAGGAGGGTTATTTTCAACAACTCTGTGTGTTTTCTGTAAGGTTCAACAATGTCATGAAGAACATTTAAGGTTGTTAATACACCTGTCAAACTGAGCGACTGTGTTGTGTTGTTTATTTCTGTGATTTAAGGTGCATAGGTTTCCGTTAAGGTATAGTAATAATAATGTCTGTTAAAATTATATAAATATAATTTAATACATTGATATTTAACTTACCTGAGTTCCCTGGTAGCCTCATATGCTATGTTCAGGAGAGTGAGAATCATACTTTACCCTAGATAGTTATTTTACAATGGGATGTCTCTTTCGCCACTAATTTAAAAAGATAGCAGCTCTAATATTCTGGTGAATATAGTGTCTTCTATTTGGCAGGCCGTGGTGAAAGGGTTACACTTAGACCAAAAAGTAATGCGTTACTGGAAAAAGTAACTTTTGAGTTACTTAGATTTAAAGAATGTAACAATTTTTTGGGTCATTTGTGTCCGTACAGCTTCATATCAGTGCTGTAATAATATAATAATCCACTGTTGATCAACTGTGCCCCTGCATTAACATTGCTTTAGATAAAAGCCTCTGATAAATGACATGTTATTGTATCCAACCCTACAGTTTCTACTAATTTACATTCACTTTAGCAATAACTGAGGCGCATCACGTTGGCGGTGTCAAAAAAAAAAGGTGACCTGGGGCGTTCTGGGGCCTTGGGCTCCCTGGCCCCCGCTCTTCCTGCTAATCTGGCTGCGTCCTCGAGTCCGGGGCAGCTCTTGGGTTTGCAGTGGCGGTTTCTTGCACATACATCGGTCCACAATGCACTAGCATGCCTTGGACTGTGGGATAAAACTTGTAGTGGGCTTAACTTTAGATACGTTGATCCCAACTACCTGTTTCAGGTATTACCACTCGCTCCTTCCCTCTGTCCACAGCCACCACCATTATAGTTAAGCCTCACGCCTACAACTTCACATCTCACTCTCACTTTACAGTAATCAACTATTCCCCACCCTTCCGTTTCTCTACCCTGAAGCGCTCCTCCCTGCTCTCCTCTCCCTCCACCTCCCCCCCCACCCCCCTCACCTCGGTGTAACACTGCCCTCTCTTTTAATATTCTCCCTTTCATGAAGCGTTTCTTATCCTTCCTTAGGGTGGGCTGGTGATGGTCACAATTATGCAATAAAATAATGCAATTTATTTAATTACAATAACAAAAAATGCATTGCTGTCTAAAAACAATTGCACTTCTTGTAGTGTTGACCTTTGACAGCATGTGCAGACAAGTTAAAAAAAAAAAAAAAAAAAAAAAACCTCTACAAAACGGCTTAAAAGTTACACAAATCATCACAATATTACCTACAACGTTTCATGATCTATGGTCATCTATGGTGACTTTAACCAAATATTGGTGGTGTCATTGAGGCTTGCTTCTGTAAGGGTTTCCCTACCTTCTTCCCGAAACTTTTGATTAAACAGCTCCAAGGACAGATGAAAAGAGTAATATAATTTCAATGAGGTTTATTCATTAGCAATGTTAAGCAGACTAAGCCCACACGCAGGTGGTAGAGGAAGACGTCTGTGTTCCTCCATGGCTATGTCTCTCTCTGCATCTTTATCCTTACCTGCCTCTGTCTGTGTATATCTCTATCTGTCTGTTCAACAGTAAAAACCACACACTGTTATCTTCTTTCTTAAAAGAAAGTTTGTCCCCAGTGGTCAATCATTATATACAGTACATGCAATTATTTATGTAGATAAATTTATTCATACATTTTGAGTGATTCATAGTCATTCCCAAGGGCCACAAACTTCCCAACAGACACAAAAATTCTATGAATCACATTTTATGTGGTGAATAAACAGCGGCCTGTGATTATAAATCGTACAGTAGGTGGTTTCCTGTGCACATGAAGCTTCGAGAAATGAGTCCTTTCTGGAACCAATTGGCTCAAGTGGTACGATGCCTTATGAGGCTTCTTTACTTTCCAGATTTTACACAGATATTATGTATCTTAAATCTAAAACAATGTTCTTAATTCACAGATATATATATTTGCACAAAATAAAAATATGTAAATAAAATGAGGATAGTCTACAGCAAACCTATACCAAAAACAAATGGGTGTGTGAGACATGTAAAACATGCTGGACTGCACCCCTTGAGAATCATTATTTAAGACAGCTGCATTACGCGGTTGTCCACAAAAAAGACGATACAACTGACATTAAACCAACAGCTTTCTGAACCACTGACTCACACAGAATGAATTTCTTATGATCTATCTTGTTTTTATCCTTACAACCCTAAGGCAGTATCATGACCAAACACCCACAGCCCTCAGAAAACAGCAACAAAAAGTGTCAGAGGATCAGTAACTTTAAAAGTGGTAATAGATTTATGTCAAGATTTCAGATCAAAAACGACATTATCCTTGCTCCAGGCACAAGCCTGTGAACTTGCTTATCAGTAAACCAGACTTCAGCTCAGGAAATGGATTGAAACCGGCAATAAATTCATAGAAATGTTCACCAGAGGACAACAGTATGAAAAACATTGTATCTAGTTCATAGCTGTGTTTGATGAGGCGTCTACTCAATAATACTGTATATGTATATACACACAAACACACACACTATTTCACAGTGATCATAAGCTTTTTAATGATGACTTTGGTTCAAAATAATGAATTTTGTAAAGTGTGGAACACCATTTCTACAACACAACCAGTCCCACAAAGTAAGGGGACAGGGATTTACACACTAAATTTAGCTCAGAATCAGAATCAACTTAATTGACCAAGAATGTATGTTATACACACGAGGAAATTGACTTGGTGAACTGTGCTTTCTCTAATAGTGTAAACATTAAATAATAACAATCAACTAGAAAAAATAATAATAAATATAAACATAAATATAAACAGTAGTTAAACTAGAATGTGCAAAACTAAATAAAATAACAAGATAATAATAATAATAATAATAATAATAATAATAATAATAATAATAATAATAATAATAATAATAATACAAAATAAAAATAATAATAAAATATAATAATAATAAGATAATAGTGCAGTAGTGCATTGATGAGTAGTGCAGGAGAACATTTAATTTAAATTAAATAGTATGTACATGAACATTCTCAGTGACAGATTGATCCAGGGTTGTTTTGTTTAGTTACAGGGTTATTTCACAGAACCAGGTCTGACACTCTTTGACTGTTTTGTGTTGATCAAAGTGACAGCCTGGGGGAAGAAACTGTATTTATGGTGGGTTGTTTTGGCGTACAGTGATCTGTAGCGTACCCTGGACAGGTATAAGTCTTGGATGGAGGGCAGATCGACACCGATGATCTTTTCTGCAGTCCTAATTATTCTTTGTAGTCTGTGTCTGTCTAGTTTGGTTGTAGATCCAAACCAGACAATGATGGAGATGCACAGAACAAACTGAATGATGGAGGTGTAGAACATTATCAGCAGCTCCTGGGGCAGGTTGAACTTCCTCAGCTGACGCAGGAAGTACATCCTCTGCTGTGCCTTTTTCCTGGTTGTGTCTATGTGGGAGGACCACTTCAGGTCCTGTGAGATTGTGGATCCCAGGAACCTGAAGGAGTCCACGGAAGCCACTTTTCTATTCAAAATGGTAACGGGGGGAGTGGAGGGGGATTTCTTCTGAAGTCCACTGTCATCTCCACAGTCTTGAACGGGTTCAGTTCCAGATGGTTCTGACTGCACCAAAGAGCCAGCTTTTCCACCTCCTGTCTGAAGGCAGACTCGTCCCCGTCTTGGATGAGACCGATGACGGTGGTGTTGTCTGCAAACTTCAGGAGTTTCACAGTGGGGTCCCCTGAGGTGCAGTCATTGGTGTAGAGGGAGAATAGCAGTGGGGAGAGAACACACCCCTGAGGGGCGCCAGTGCTGAGTGACCGGGTGCTAGATGTGATGCTTCCCAGCCTTACTTGCTGCTTCCTGTCAGTCAGGAAGTTGGTGATCCACTGACAGGTGGAGGCTGGCACTGTGAGCTGGGTGAGTTTCTGGTGAAGGATGTCCGGGATGATGGTGAACGCAGAGCTGAAATCCACAAACAGGATCCTAGCGTAGGTCCCTGGGGAGTCGAGGTGATGCAGGATGTAGTTCAGTCCAATGTTGACTGCATCCTCGACAGACCTGTTTGCCCGATAGGCAAACTGCAGGGGGTCCAGCAGGGGTCCTGTGATGTCCTTCAGGTGGCTCAGTACCAGCCTCTCAAAGGACTTCATGACTACGGACGTCAGGGCAATGGGTCGATAGTCATTAAGTCCTGTGATGGCAGGTTTCTTAGGGACTGGGATGATGCTGGAGCTTTTGAAGCAGGAGGGTACTTCACACAGCTCCAGTGATGTATTGAAGATCCGTGTGAAGATGGGGGCCAGCTGCTCAGCACAGGCTTTCAGGCAGGAGGGAGACACTCCGTCTGGTCCTGGAGCCTTTTTGATCTTTTGTTTCTTGAATAGCTGGCACACATCTCTTTCATTGAGATCAGGGCAGGTGGGGGGTCAGAGGGTGAGGTAGGGGGGGAAGTGGGGGGAGCAGGAAGGGCAGAGTCCAGGTGATGGGCTGATGCTAATGAGCTGGGGGGTGGGTGTGAATACCTGCAGTAGAAACTATTCAGGTCTTTAGCCAGTCTTTTGTTACATGCAGGGTGGGTGGAGAGTTTCCTGAAGTTAGTAACCTCACTCAGGCCTTTCCACACTTCTGAAGAATCTTTGTTTGAGAAGCTTTGTTTTAGCTTCTCAGTGTAGCACCTCTTGGCTACTCTGATCTCCTTGGTTAGTGAGTACTTGGCCTGCTTAAACAGGACCCAGTCCCCACTCGTGTAGGCTTCCTCCTTAGCCTGACGCAGCATCCTAAGTTGAGTTGTGAACCAGGATTTGTTGTTGTTGTATGTGCAGAAAGTCTTGGTCTGCACACACATGTTCTCACAGAAGCTGATGTAAGATGTCACAGTGTCAGTCAGTTCATCGAGGTTGTCTGATGCAGCTTCAAAAACACTCCAATCAGTGCAGTCAAAGCAGTCCTGTAACTCCTGCCTTGACTCCTCTGTCCACCTCTTAACAGTCCTTACTACAGGTTTAGCAGATTTAAACTTCTGCCTGTAGGTCGGGATGAGGTAAATCAGACAGTAATCAGAGAGCCCCAAAGCTGCACGGGGAACAGAGTGATATGAATCCTTTATTGCAGTGTAGCAGTGGTCCAGTGTGTTAGCACCCCTGGTGGGGCACTTTATATGCTGTCTGTGTTTTATTTTATTTGCCAGAGAGCGGACATTCGCCAGGTGAATGGATGGATGCGCAGTGCGTAATCCCCGCTGCCTCAGTTAAACGAGCGCGCCTGCTCGTTTACCCCGTCTGCGTCTGCGGCGTCTCCGGCAAATTCCATAAAGAGCTGCTGCACCTGCGGTGAGAATCTCTGCATAACTTTTTGG
The DNA here is from genome assembly GCF_900634775.1 of Gouania willdenowi. Lineage (NCBI taxonomy): Eukaryota > Metazoa > Chordata > Actinopteri > Blenniiformes > Gobiesocidae > Gouania > Gouania willdenowi. The sequence goes on from NC_041055.1 coordinate 13,414,845, forward strand.
TTCAATGAGAACCGGTGAAAAAAGATCAGCAGAGGACTGTCCTACGTGTAATAGTTCTTCTCTGGTGAAAGAGACGAGAGAAGGGGAGCAAGAAACTACAAAAATAAAGAAAAACGCAACAACTACAAGAGAGCGCAGTACCGAGGCAACAATCCGCGGCACCAGCTTCACCCAACCTGAAATTCCTCTTGAACACTGTTATTTATTTATTTATTTTTTTTACCCCAAAACAAAGCAAGAATTGTTTTTTGTTTAAAAGTTACTTTATGATGTCAATCTTAGAACAATATACTGGTGTTAAAGTTATTTGGTTATTACAACTGTATAGCCCAGGGATCTGCAACCTTTACTCTCAAAGGAGCCATTTTGCCTCATCTCACCTGGATTAAAGTCCTCCTGGAGCCAAAAAAAACCTTCTCGATGAAGACAATACAGTGTATTGAATTCTATACAGTTAAATTAAGTTTGATTTGATTTATATTGATCATGTAAATGGAAACTTAATAACAGGTTAAAATAAAATAAAATAAATTGACATCAAGAAATAACATAATATCTTGCATCAAATTTGTACGCATCTCAGTTTACATGAACACAATGTTGTATAAAGTAGATTTTCTTTTAGTTAATGTATTTAGCATGCATGTTTAACCTGCACATTGGTGGTTAACTGCATCTGTTCCCACACAATTAAAATTTCTTTTTTTTTCCAGAATAGTGTTTTTGTTGGTTTAGTTATCTTACCGTGGATTAAAAACTTAAGGTTAGCCACAGGTGCAGGAAAGTTGATGGTCTGTAGATGTTGCAGGAGGTGAAGTAGGAAGGTGCTGTGTCATTGCACAATGTGATTTATTTTAGGTTGACAAATTGTTATATCTTGATTTTATTTGTCATTAATAATTAATAGCCTCTGTAAAAAAATAAAAAAATAAAATATATATATATATATATATATATATATATTTCAATAGTTTTTTAAAAAAAAGATATAGGGAGCCATTGCATAAGAGTCAAAGAGCCACATGAGGCTCCAGAGCCGCAGGTTGCAGACCCCTAGTATAGCCAATACCCAGGGTTATTGTTTTGTTCAAATAAAATTATTTTGTGTTGCGTTGATGGCAAGGAGCGTCAGGCCAGAATCTGCTGACCACCGGCTTAATTACGCAGCAGTGGCAAAAGGTTCCCATCTTAGCATGTGCGTGAGTGTTACTCAGGAGCTCAGATATGCTGTGTGATATTCAGTAGATCATCTTAAATTGCTGCAGACTGATTTCTATGTTGCTGCAGTAACTCTGATCAATGGCATCAACAGATCAACAGGACGGTTTCTGTACAAAGCTGTTCCTGTTTTCCATTGACTGTTAAGAGCAAAGTTACAGGACTTCATGGAGCGGCCACATTAAATTAGGGGGAAAAATATTAGGGGTTTTAAACTTCATTAAACAGCATTTTTTTTATTATTTTATTTTGTTTTCTACATTATTGAATTGTTGTGCAACAGATAGAGGGCTCCACCTGCCTCCAATTAACTTCTTCAAATGTAATTTTGTGCTTCTGTGTACTCAGCTAAAGTATAAATATTTTTACTAAATAGTTTATATGTGCAATACCTCTACAAACTGCAATTGTTTAAGTTGATGTGTGTTCATTACTGCAGTTCCAGTATTGTTTTGTTAAATCTGGAAGTTTTGCATCTTTTCACAAAATGTGAATGTCAATAATAAAACATTTTAGTCATAAGTGTTTAAATTAAAAAAAGAATACTTGATGAGCCAACCCACTACTATCTATTTTTATCTGTATCTTGTTTTTGTGCAATGCCTTACTCTAATAATATGAATAATTTGTATTTTGAACGTGTTACTAAGATATTTAAATGGGATTTTATTTACTTGTTTGTGTTCTTTTATATATGTATGTGAACCCCTTTTATCAAAGTTAAATAAAATGTCAAAAAAAGTACTTTTGCTTATGTTTTCTCCTAATGTAAAGCCTCTTTGTGGATATGGTGAAGACCACTATGTGCCACTTGGACAGGAATGATGTAATCATGGAATTGATTATCTGGTCTTTCTTCGCTTTTGGTCAAATTTTTCTACTTGAAGGACGGACAATGGGAGAGTTCACAAGTCCTGAGGATGTGGAAGACATCCACCACCAGATTGGAATGTATGATATCGGGTCTTACGCTGATTGGATCTGGCATTTTCCTGAATTATCGCAAAAATTGGATTATGTTGGCAGCACTATTGGAAGCCGCAGTTAACGAAGAAAGGAGCCAAACTCTCCGAACTCTCTCAGATGGATTCCACCGAACTTTAAGAGGAGGATAGTTTGTCTCACAGGATTTGGCCACACTATTGGATTACTTATCGAATTGACCAGGAACAGTAGGGCTGGCAGCCATGTTATGGCTAGCCCGTCTCAAAACACCTTCTCTATTCTCATTCGCCCCCCCCCCCCCCCCGAATGAACAGCCTGTGGTCTGTTTTCTTCTCTCCAAACTCTCCTAGGACGGAATGTTGATAAGACGCTCTGACCTTTCCCTCACTTTTCATGTACACCTGGACCCGGCTCTGCCAACAAACTCTCAAGGTCATCTCTATGTGAGAGTCAGCAGCAGAGTCTGAGTAAACAGGCTTATCTCAACGAACACTTTCACCCCCCCCTACATCACTACATATCCTATATTTGTCACCGTCTCTTCTGGCTCCAACCCTCCTCCCTCCCAGCGGTTGGTCAGTAGGAGGCGCGCCATGAGGGCAGTGCCACACTGTGGCTGACCTGCGAACTACCCATCCTAAAGACCCATCCCCTGTGCTAACGTTCTGGTGTATTGAACTGAATGTTGTGTTTGTGGGTTTCTGTCGCAATGTTGCTGAAGAGTTTTTTTTCATGATCCCAAACTCTGCCCCTCTCTACAAGGGCCTAGTTTGTTTTTTGCCTTTTTTATCTCTTCTTCCTCCCCATCGTTGTTATCCCATTTCTCATCTGAATAAGGGGCGCCGCCCTTGTGGCGAACCGCAGTTCTCCCGCTCCTGTGCTGCCATGTTATGATTGTCTTTTCATGTTTTCTTGGACGGGATGAAACTGAAATGTAATTTTGTTGCTCTGTAACATGTGCAATGACAAATAAACTCAACTCTAACTCTAACTCTACTCTAACAACCCTACTTTAAAAGCCAGTTAAATTCATGTCTAAATTCTTGCTTAGCTTTTTTTGGTAACTTTAACAGCAACAATTTATAACAAAATCAAATCATGCTTTTCATATGGTATGCCATTTTGATTTTGTTGAACAACTACTAGCTGATTCAGTATGTATTTCAATATGTATTCTGCTCAAGCAAAAACAAATCCAGAGTGCTTGCTCGGATTCTCTCTCTCACTCTCGACTCTACACTCTGCTCTTGCAAATTTGCCAGTTGCTTGAGCTCAAAACTGAACAAGATTATCAGCCTGTATTTTTAACCAATACAGAATTTAGACTAAGCAGACTGATTACAAGGATTACAAGCTTCAAGTCACATGTGATGCTAATTCCAGGACATGACACACCTGAGTTTAATCAAATGCCCTTCATTCAAATTACAGGTTTGCATAGTCACATAAAAAGATAAACGTCATTTTTATCTATTTGGAGGAATTTTGTAAATTTAAAACAATTCTGTTGAACAATACATTATAAGCAATTATTTCTTGATCTGCAAGAAAATTATATTTATTATCAATGTCAGTTTCTCTTTTCAGGTACCATTGTAAATCTGTGGTAGTTTTTCCCTAAACAGGATGTCTTATTATATCTGTTTGTAACAGTAATAGTTACAAGAAGTGCATTTGTTAAGTTAAGATATAAGAGAGCAGCTCAAATAAGATACTACTTTTCATTTATGTTACCATATATACTGTTTACCTTATAATAAATACATTGTTTATGATTATATTTGGTGGAATTTATTAACAGGATACAAAATAGAAAACAATAGGTAATTAATACAAACTTTAAACATTAGCAGATTAATACAAGTTTGAAATGACATTAAGAAATACGAATTAAACAGTGTTCTCATACATGAATAATGAAAGTAAGTACGTATCACAACGTAAGTTTATGTGGAGATGGGATGGGTGAAGCTTTGTTTCCACCAATCAGATTATTTGTTGTACAGAGGTGGTTGATTTTCAGTTTGACAGTGATGGTTTTAATGACAATTTGGTGTTGATCAAAATTGAGTTATGCCTTATTTGCCAGCAGTGCTTGGATGGAAACAACTTAAAGTGTAGCTACTCATTCTAATATTATATTATACTTACATATAGATCTATCTGTTGATCTATATATCAATAGTTTTATAGTACAGAAATTACGAAGAACAAAAGACCAAAGCCAGTTCTAAATTGCCAGTTTGTCGTACAAAAGTTATGGTACTTAAGTTTGTGTTTTGTGATCAATGCAGTCACAGTATTCTTTATTCATACTGCACATTATGTTAGCACTCAGTGATGTAAATAATCAACACAATTTTGTTGTTAAAGCTCATATATTGTTATCATTGATGCAGTCATATACCAACATTCATTTAAAAGAGCATAGGGCAGGATTTGAGAAAAAATGAACAATTTTAAGTGTATTAATGCTAATGGAGATGAAGCACTCTAAACCAAAGAGACACATTTCTCCCTATTGCCTTGAAAATATTGTTATACATTTTGTACTGCTTTTCCGGGTCCAATTTCCTCGTGCAGTTCTGCGGACGTGAAGTGAAATGACACAGATGGTGACATCAAATGACGCCAGTGCATGTTTTTGATGGCTTGGAGAGGCATCCCAATACCAGAAATAAAAAAGAACAAGAAGCAGACGGCTTGGAGACTGAAAAAGAAGACAAGCACGGTGGACTAAACTACTGTTTAGATCCACAGATGTATGCAGAGGCATATGCGCAGGTCTTGCAGTAAACAGTCACATGAACGACGAGTAAATAAACCACATCACAGTTGGAGGGAAGATCGAGCCGCATTTTCTTGTCCGAGTCCAACCCAGAGGTGAAAACCTCATATTTTTCCTCCAAGAAATTACATATGCCCCTACATTGGGTACCGTGGAGTTGTACAGAAAAACACACTGCACAAAATATACAAACCTTTAACATTTAATTAATAAAGTGTAACTGTAGACCTGTATATAAATAGAAAAAAAAAATCTTCATTAGAACCAAAAATCAATTTCCATACCAATCACACCGTGCATACCACACATATTATTATTTATAACCTAATAGGAAACAAATGCCATCTTTCTAAATAAAAGAATGTTGCCGGTTTGAATCCATTGTGGGCAATCACTGTGAGAGTCCTTTAACCCTAGTTTCCAGGACTCTCTTGCGTTCACAGCGACAGACCCTAGAGAGGTTAAAACGCTCTAGGATTCATTTGGTCAGATAATCTGTCTCGTTTGGGCTTGTGTGAATACGCAAACAAAGTCAAGAGCGGAACAAGCAGGCAAATTATAGAGTGATTGTGTCTGCCGGTCTCAAAGTGTTTCAAACCGAAGTCTAGAGCTATTAGGTGCGCACGGCGTAGTAGGTTGTCAGGAGAGCCGACAATGGTGCAAAACAGGGCATTAAAGCCACCAACAGCACTGCGACTTGTTGCTGCTCTATTGTTGAATGGCAGATGTTTTTGCGTACTCCAGTGTGAAAGCACCCTTAATCTTAATGGAACTTTCCTGGTTAAATTAAGGTTAAAAAAAAAATAAAAAATCCTTTGGTAAATAAAAAATGTTTTGGCATGAAACAGATTATTACACCTCATATGTTTGCAGATATGAGGAATAGCATACACATGTTTTAGCTATTTAATGATTTTTGGAAGATAATGAAAGAAACACTGTTGACAGTTCTTTCCAATATAATTCCATCTACAGTATATACAGTATCTCTGCAGGATATCAAAGGATAAAATCTATTAAGGGGAAAGAGTGTTATAGCTTTTCCTTTTAAATGTCATTTTATGGAGGAAGGGTTAATTTGCACAGTACATTTGGATCTGCCCTGAAAAGGAATGCATCTTTCTCTCTTTGTGTGCGGGGGAAATATATTACTGTTTCAGCTACACCCCCAACATAATCAAACGTGAATGCATTTCACTACATGTCAACAAGGAAGAAACAGATCACTGAAATGGTGCCTTAGGGTGTATGCCTCCTGGTTCACTTTTTTCAACCCAGTCTCACTCCCAACTTGTCACATATCGATGTTCCGGTACAACTTCAGCGTCACTCTGTGACGCTAAGGGTCCATAAGCTTTTTTTCACTGCAACTTTTTTAAATAAGACTTCTAAACCTAACCTAACTTAACCCTAACCTAACAAAACATAACCATAACCATAAGTTATGGGTACATTTCTCACAAGATATGTCATAAAAACAATTGTTTCCAAGGGCCGACCCTTGGAAATGTGTTGCTTTTTAACAGAAAAATTAGATTTTGGGAGTTTTTATTTTATTGTCTCCTGACACTTCTGAACAAAATCCTTGACCCCAGATCTTGATCCTTTAATTAAAAAGTAGATTTTTTCCACATTTATTAGTTACAATTTTGAATATATCTGGCATTAAATGACTTTTAAACAATTGCAAATTACAGATTCAATGTTTTATGAAAACTTAAAATGTATCCAAACCAAGGGTTAGATGTTTTAAAGTTTCAAAGAGATTCTACTTTTAAAGTCACAATGCATCCTACAGATCCAGATTTGTACATTTAAAAAATACATTTACATTAATGTGTTTAAAAAAATCACGTACCTAAGCATGAATGGAGCAGAAGCTCGGAACAATGTTGTAAAGTAGTGACTGTACCTTTTTTTTGTATTGTCAATATTAAACTAAGAAAATAATTCTAGGGCATTAGGTTAGCAGATGATTACACGTATAAAATTGCTAACGTTGTTAGGTAACAACTAGACCCACTTTATTCTTTCTGTTTAAGGGTTAGTGGAAGAAGAGTGGTGTTATATAGAGAAGGCCTCTATGTCTTTGTGAATGCAATTTATTTTTTTTCCCCCTGTCTGCACATGCTGTCAAAGGTCCTCACTTCAAGAAGTGCAATCATTATGAGACAGCAATGCATGTTTTGTTATTGCAATAAAATCAATTGATTTATTTTATTGCTTAATTGTGACCATCACCAACCCTCCCTTAGGAAAGGTAAGAATTTTTTTATTATAGGGAGGATATAAAAAGGGAGAGCAGTGTTACACCTAGGTGGAGAGGGGGGGAGGGGAAAGGGAGCAGGGAGGAGAGACTCAAGGTAGGAACTAGAAAGGGTGGGGAAGAATAGATTAGTTTACAGTGAGGGTGAGATGTGAAGTTGTAGAATAAATTGTGCTTATTATGTTGTGTAATCAAGCCAGTATAGTGACAAGTGTGAAGCTTAGCTATAAAGTTGGTGGCTGTGGACAGAGGGAAGGAGTGAGTGGTGATACCTAAAGCAGGTATTTGGGATTAACGTGTCTAAAGTTAAGCCCATTTTTAGTTCTATCCCACACCCCAAGGCGTGCCAGTGCATCGTAGACAAGTAAATGTGCAAAAACAGCTACCGCAAACCCAGGAACTGCCCCAGGCCCGCAGATGCAGCCAGGCCAGCAGAAAGAGCGGGGCCCAGGGAGCCCCAGGACACCCCCCCATGGCCGAGCAGCCCCCCAGACGCCCCCAGGATCCCTGGCTGAAAAGCAGCCACCGCCCCCCACACACACATCCGAGGAAGCCCCAAGCAGCTGAGCACCGAGCGCATCCCGCCACTGACCCCAACCCCAAGGCCCCCTGCCAGCATCCCGCCCCCCCACTCCCCCACCCACCAAAACCCAAGCACAGAGAGCCCCCCACCTGAGACCCCAGCAGAGGAGCCAAGGCCCACGCCCAGCAGACGGCCAGAGCCACGTCGAATGGGCAGCCGGTGGGCCCAGAGCCAGCAGACGGCCAGAGCCGCGCCGTCCCCCAAGCGAAGTCCACAGCCCATCCACCAGCATCCAGGGCTGACAGTAGCCACCCTCGCCAAACCTAACGGGAGAGCAGGCACAGAGCGAAGGCGGAGGAGGGCAGGATGAGACGGGAGGACTGAGAGCAAGAGGAAAGAGTGGCAGAGAAACACGCAGGCCCCCAGCCCCAAGGACCACCCAGACGTGCACAGCGGGGGCAAGAGAGCAACACCAAACCGCCCAGGGACCACAAGAGCACCCGAAAGGAATGGACGCCCACCCATAGGCACTCATAGGCACTCCAGCATCCCACTCAAGCCACCCAGGTCAAGGTCACCCCACAAGCATGGATGTCCAGGTCTACAGTTAGATCAGTGTGTTATTAAAGAGTGGTGCTGGCAGTTGCTTGCAGGCTAGATCATCAGGCTAAAAATGAAAAATCAAGGAGAAAGGAGTCCAACGCTCCTCAAAGCAGGTTATTTTATTTTTTCTGAGAGCAGACATCTTTTCCATGGAAATAAATTCTATGAGGAGATTTCGCCATTGGTTTATGCTTAACAATTTTTTATCTTTCAATTCACTAATATTGTTTTTTTTTTTGCTGTGGCGAGAGCCGCAAGGATGGATTGTGATTTGTTTACTGGAATATCAAGTATAGTCAGGTCTCCTAACAGACATAGATTTGGAGATAGAGGAATCCTGGAGTCCAAAATGGAGGACAGTTTTTCAGTGATTAGTAGTGTTGTGGTGGTCAAGACCGGTCTTGGCCTCGAGACCAAATTTTAAAGGTCTTGGTCTTGTCTCGGACTCTGAAGCATTTTGACTCAATCATGTCTTGGACTCGGGCTGCCCGGACTCGGGATTTTCCGTCAAGACCGTTCGAGACCAGCACTAATTCCTGCTATTTTTAAACTTTCTTATAATGTGATAATAACACGGAGAAGAACGGGATAAAACAATCCTTTATTCATTATTTAATCCACCTCATATAATGACCACAACCTTCCTTAATGTGACTGAGTGACGTGTGTGACACACTCATACGTGTGTGGCTACGGTGTCAGTTTGGACCGCGGAGCGCAAGAGAGATATGAACTAATCACCGGTATAAATCCCAGTAAAACTCCAGAAAACAATCACCATGAATAAATATTATCTCCCTGGTAATGACAGTAGCTCTAATAACTGGTAAAATGATAAACTGATGATATTACAGCCTGTGAAGGCTGGATAGGGGACGCACTTACTCTGCTTCTGGGTCCTAGTGCCAGCCGAGCGGTGAAGTCTGTTCTGTTTACCGTGTTTACTGAGGTCCGTGTGTGTTTAATAAGTCTGTGTGTGTTTAATAAGTCCGTGTGCGTTTAATAAGTCTGTGTGTGTTTAATAAGTTCGTGTGTGTCCGTGTGAAAGTCTGCATGTTTATGCATCTGTCCATCCACTCTTTTCATTATATCCTTGTCTTTTAAGGCTTTATTACATAATGTCGGCTGTCTTCCGGGCCGCCGCCATCTTGGTTTATGTCGTCACCAGCGCGTCATCGCCGCAGAGTTGCACTAGCCCAGAATGACTCAAATAACTGTAAAGAGGTCTTATATTAGTCTATTTTCTTTATAAAGTGGTGTTTTTTTGTGTCTTTAGACTCCAATTACATGTATGTATATAATATGTTCCCCACAATATAAACAGGTTCACAATATAATTATTTTTTTATAGTTTCTGTTTCCACTGTATCCAGAATAATAATAATAATTCTCAACAAGAACTATTGATTAATTTGTTACATGACTGTTCCAGGGTTTGAGTTTGTTTTATTTAGTTTCACATCTACCTGTAGCTCTATGTTTTTTACACTGATGACAACTTGTTTGTAGTTTTATTTCAGAAAGTTTCACTTTTACAGTTACAGTTGGAAACCTTTGTGAATTGAATATCCTAGTTATATTACAGCAACCAAATTAAACTATATCAACTAAGTGAATTAATAAAAATAACCTGTGTAAAGGCTTTTTCAAACTAAAAAAATATCTTGTGAACTCTGTGACCTGTTAAACCTGAACAACTGAAAGAATCAGAATCAAGAATCATTATTTCTTGGCAGAAATGCTTTTAAACACTTGCTGTACATTAAGCGGACATAAAAATCTTGTTTTCAAATATGTAGAATAATTGCGAATTTATCAGTAGCAGTAGTAGTTTTAATATTTTAGTTAATTTTTTGCAGGCACCTTTTTTGTCCGTCAAATGTATTTAAAATAAACTAAAATTAATGAGAGAATGTTATTTAACTGTTGAACCTTGCCATAATTGTATTTATTTATATATTTTTTTAAATTGAAAAAAAAATGTTTATGGTCTTGGTCTTGGTCTCGGTTTGTCTCGGTCTTGGTCTTGACTCAGTCTCGGCTCCCGAAAGTCTTGGTCTTGTCTTGGTCTCGGTGCATTCTGGTCTCGGGCAAGTCTTGGTCTCGGATAGTGTGGTCTTGAACACAACACTAGTGATTAGAAACCAAAACTGTTGAACTGGCGAACAAAGTCATACAGCAAGTAAATATGAATCAGCTGTTCCCTGGGTGCACTGAGAACAGATGTCTGTTGCGGAGAAGCCCATTTTATACATTTTCTGTTGGGTAATGTGGGATCTGTGTTTTTATTCATCTTAAAAGTATTACAACAAATTTCTTTCCAGAAATCAGTGTTCGTGGTGATTGAGAGTTCAGCTTCCCATTTAGTGATTGGAAGTGATTAGAGTTAGTGTTCAAGAGTGCTCTGTATATTTTTGAGTTTTTTTGTTTTTGTTGAGATATTTTTCATATATATGGCCAGTTCTGGAGGTTGTAAGGTGATTAAATCTATTGCCGTATTTTTCTTAATTGTCTCTGTTACTTGTAAGTACTGAAGAAAATTACTTTTATTTATATTGAATGTTTGGTTTAGATTGTTATATGTCCTGATCTCATCATTTTCGAAGAGGTCTTGGAGATTAATAATTCCACTTTCTTCCCATGTTTTTAGATAGAGCGGTGTTTTTCTGTTTCTAAAGTCGGGGTTGTGCCAGATTAGAGACAGCATGTTAGTTTTTAATTGAACATTTGTAATGTCTAGGGCTTTCCACCACACAGTCAGGGTGGAGACAATCAGTGGGTTTTTAAAGCAGTTATGACGTTTGAGGGTCGCAGTGATAAATGAGAGATCAGAGAGTTTAATATGTTTGCAGTCTAGCTGTTCTATTTCTAGCCAGGTGTTATGGTATTCTCTTGGTTTTAGCCATTCTGTTAAATATAAAATTTGGTTCACTAAGTCATAATGCGTGAAATTAGGGGCTTCCAACCCACCCTTGCTTTTGTTTCTTTGAAGGGTTGAAAGGCTTATTTTGGGTTTTTTATTCCTAGCATAGAATTTTGTAATTGCAGAATCTAATCTTTTGAACCATTGCGTTGGTGGTTTCAGTGGGATCATAGAGAACAGATAGTTTATTTTAGGTAAGATTTCCATTTTAACTGAGGCTATTCTGCCAAGGAGTGAGATGGGGTGACTGTTCCATCTCCGTAGATCTTCTGTGACTTTATCCAACAGTGGATCTAGGTTCAATTTAATTAATTCTTTTAGGTTTGGTGATATATTTAAGCCTAGATATTTAATTGTATTTGTGGGGGAGGGGTATTGTGAAAAAAACCACTTCACCAGTATGTAACAGGCTGACTACTAAAAGAAACTGACCAATGTGTTTGTTGTGCTCTAGTGCACACTGTAGACAGATTGAGAGGAATACAGTGGCTCCTGTGATTTCCCCTTTCCAATGTTTTATGTTGAATGTCATGCTGCCTGCTTTGATTGATTATGTTGCCTTTTAACTGTATGTCCCAGTGTCCCATCACTACCTGGAGGACAACATACATAGTCATACGAGGAGTTGGGTGGTCTGTAACATTTAGAAATTGCTGCCCAGTTTTTGTTCTTGATGCATTTTTTTTCATTTCACTTCTTCCTGCCCATCTCCCCTGCTGACAGGCACATGTTTATACAAGCTAATATTTCCCTCAAGACCTTCATTTTCCAATCTTGGGACTGCATTTGTAATGCCTCTGAACTTCCCCCCATCCACATCCCAGATGAGTTCCGATGTACCTGCTCACCCCTCTCCAGGAGACAACCTCAGGAGATTATGTTGCCCTAATCGTTACTCAACAGGTAGCCTCTAAAGGGCAAGGTTGTGTCTTTTCAAGTCAGTTCCTGAGGTGGATTTTTCTTTAGGTTGGGCAGTCATTCTTTGTGACGCCAGCAAGCTCAAAGGGATAATCCATCTAATACATGCATCCTTCTGTCAAGAACAGAACTGATATAAATTTGTGCCACTATTTTCAATGTGAATCTATGGCTTGCTATGACTGATTGGGCTTAAAACCTAATTATGTTTGGCTGTGATTGAGATTGTTGGTACATTGATTTACAGACACCATTAAAGCACCCAGTAGTGAGAAAGACAAAAACTAGCTTATTGCTCATAACTCCACAAGAGAGCCAAACAGTATCAATTGACTGATAAAGTTTAACAGTTCGATATTAAGCTGAATATAAGTAACAAAAAAATATTGGCTTGTGAATCAGAATCAGAAACAACTTTATTGACCAAGTAATGTATGTTATACACACGAGGAATTTGACTTGTTGAACTGTGCTCTCTCTAATAGTGTAAACATTAAATAATAACAATCAACTAGAAAAAAATAAAAAATAAATATGAACATAAATATAAACAGTATTTAGACTAATTTGTGCAGAACTAAATAAAATAACAAGATAATAATAATAATAATAATAATAATAATAATAATAATAATAATAATAATAATAATAATAATAATAATAATAATTTAAAAAAAAAGAAAAATACAATATAATAATTAGATAATAGTGCAGTAGTGCATTGATGAGTAGTGCAGGTGAGCATTTAAATTAATAAGTATGTACATGAACATTCTCAGTGACAGATTGATCCAGGGTTGTTATGTTTAGTTCCATGGTTATTTCACAGTAACAGAAGCAGGTCTGACACTCTTTGACTGTTTAGTATTGATCAGAGTGACAGCCTGGGGGAAGAAACTGTTTTTATGGCGGGTTGTTTTTGCGTACAGTGATTTGTAGCGTCTGCCGGAGGGGAGGAGTTTAAACAGATTGTGTGCAGGATGTGAGAGGTCTGCAGTGATGTTACCTGCCCGTTTCCTGACCCTGGACAGGTATAAGTCTTGGATTGAGGGCAGATCAACGCCAATGATCTTTTCTGCAGTCCTAATTATTCGTTGTAGTCTGTGTTTGTCTAGCTTGGTTGCAGATCCAAACCAGACAGTGATGGAGGTGCACAGAACAGACTGAATGATGGAGGTGTAGAACATTATCAGCAGCTCCTGGGGCAGTTTGAACTTCCTCAGCTGACGCAGGAAGCACATCCTCTGCTGTGCCTTGGGTATGACACAAGCCATTCGTAAAAGTAAAGTTCAGTGGCAGATTTTGCTATGGGCGAAGTGGGCAGTTGCCCAGGGCGCAATCCGCGTGGGGACACATCTTGCATGTGTCAGGTATGGCTTTTTTACGCGTGCTGATTCATGACGGATACAAATTTAAAAGTGGAAAAAGCTATCAGGTGCCCAGTTCAGAACCGAAGGAGAAAACAAGAAGAGTAAAGGGCAAAAGATAATGGTATGCATAATGCTTTCATATCATCTTTAATTTGAATTAGTACTTTCGTATGCATTGAAACAGATAACCATAACTCCGTGAATTAGTGTTAATGCCTCTTGTTATGTTGCTGGAACTTGTACGTTAATTTATTGTTAAGCAAGCTCTGATGATGGCAGCGTGATGTAAAAACATGATAGCATCATTTTACTTTTTCCATTATGAATTAGCAGTTTACATTAAAACTGTACCTGTCTATATAATAAAATATAATATACATTTTGTAAGCTCTGCTAATTGTGATATAGCCTTTTGAATAATTTGGAATGTGTTATGCTTAGGTAACTGGATGTTAACTATTGTGGTGTGTGTTGCGAAAGTTCAATAGGGAATGTATGTTTATTCTAATTGGGTTAGTGATGCATGTTCAGTGTTCTCCTTCTTTGTGACCATATCAGCCTGTCATTGTCTGATCTTGTTAGATCTTGGAAGCTAAGCAGGTCTGGGCCTGGTTAGTAGTTGGATGGGAGACAACTGAGAATTCCAGGTGCCACAGTGGGGTGGCAGTCACCCCAGTGGTATCTGTCACTGTGTCCCTGGGCAAGACACTTAACCCACATTGCCTAGTATGAATGTAGTGTGTGAGCGAGTGTTGGTGGTGGTTGGATGGGCTGATGGTGCAATATGGCAACCTTGTCTCCATCAGTCTGCCCCAGGGCAGCTGTGGCTAACAATAGTTGCTAACCACCACTAAGTCTGGAGTGAAAGAATGATCCCTTTATTCTGTAAAGCGACTTTAAGTGTCTAAAAAAGTGCTAAATAAAATTGATGTATTATTATTATTATTTTGGAGCACCCTTGGCAACCAGTCAGAGAGAGGAGTCATGTACATACACAACCACACAGGCCTCTCCAGAAATGGTACTGAAATCTCACGAGGAAGAGCTACTTTCCTTACTGTCACTGTTGATTGTTTGGATGAAAACTTGTGTGTGTGTGTTCTTGCATTTCACTTTTGTAAATATGACTAAATATGAGTGACGGTGATCCTCCACCACTAGAAATGCTATGAATGCCATGGGTATACTAATTACAATGTACTCTTCTTTTCATTAGAAATGCCTGGAACTGAATCCCTACCAAATCCTACTCCAGAGGTTGAGCCTCTCTCTACCGACCCTGCTAATTGGCCTTCACTTCTGACTGACATAATTCGCACCCAGCTGATTTGCTGAGGACCAAGTAAAGTACCGCCTGACTTTGTTTCCCAAAGGAACAAGAGTGATGGAAGGAGTTGCCATCACCAGTATTTCAAGAAAACATTGGTTTGTGGTGAAAAAAATCCCAGGAGATGGTTAATCTTTTCAGAGAAAATAAACAGCCTTTTCGCTTTCTTTGCAGTCTCAGTTAAAATTGCATGAATTCCTCATGCAATTTTTAAACTCAATTGTACTCAGACTTAATGAAAAGTGTCCGCAGAACACGGCATCAGGAGAAGAACACCTCAGATTGTCTCTGTTGAAAAACTGTTGGCTCAGTGTTACTGTGGGATAGTTGTTGTACTGTATGGTTCCTGGATGAGGACCTTTCAGAAGCACAAACACTTTCCTTTTTTGTGCCATCACAGGCTGCAATTCTGGTGGAATCCCAGTTACTTCCTCTCAGTTGTTCTGCTCCTCTTTCTCTCAGCACAGCAACGTGTATTTTTTTTTTTCATACAGTTCACAGGTGTTATTAGTCTTATCAGTACTCAGTCTCAGGTATCCTAAGGACAGCAGGACAAAGAAGTAGTCAGTTTTCAGGAACATCTTAGCGTCCACATTCTGATGTATAAAAGTACATCTGCTTATCTCCAAACAATCATCCTACAACCAGTCATTCTATCGATAAATTCTCCACCAATTCAACTTGCAATACTGCTAAAACTATATTTAACATTACTTAACGGTAATGTTCTATTTCTATATCTGAAGCTTTTCTGCTGTGCAAATGACCCTCATGTCTCTAAATCCAAAATATTGTCAAATTCCACTGGCATTAATTCTGTTAAGTCTTTATTTATCTTTTTTAACTTACACACCATGGCAACCAGTGACCTTGTTCTCTCACACTGATTTGTTTTCTAAACAAAACACAGTGCAGCAAAAGATTTCTCTGTTAAATTGAAATCGCCTTTCAACAAAAGGGAACTCTGATTAATAAAAACAATTCCATGACGTGAAATGCAGGTGCACAGTGCTCTTGGATCTCTTCAGATGGACCAGCAGTATCGTAAACACCCCCCTCTCCTCGGTCTCCAGACATCACTCAATGACCTTCTTAATCCCAGGAAGGTTTCAGGTCCCCTTCTCTGAGAAAAATAGTTTTGTATTAAAAACACATTTCAATTTGTTATTAAAGTGTGAAAAAACTTTTGTTAGATAATTGTTTTTCTTTTCTTTTTCTTATTTATGAATTCAACTTCCCTTTTTCCCTTGACGTGGACAGGGTGGGTATTTAGGATTGGAACTGTGGCCTCTAGAGCTGAGAAAACAGGACAGAAAAAAAACTAATTAAAAACTTGTTATTTCCTTAAAATGTTTCCTTAAGTATATTTGTATGTGCATACTGTATTATTTTTATATCCCTTGTGATATGGCTTGTTTTGGAGAAGCTCTGAGTTAGGACTCTGTTCTGAGAAGTAAAAGCAGTGACTTTTAAAACTAGTATTTTGATACAAAATAAGCTTTTATATACTGTATAATAGAAAACTCGATACATCTTAAATCTCGATATATATCGCCCAGCCCTAATTCCTAAATTATAGTAAAGCCTAAATTAAAACATAAATGGATATATTAAGCACGTGTTTATTTAATATACTTACAGTTGATAAACAAGTCAACGTTACATATTTACTGTTAATTTCACGTTGCTTGTCTTTAAGTTAGACATGTACGTTTTATTTTTATTACATATTTTATTTTAATTTCTCATGCTCACTCATGTGGTTCTCTGGTATTCACTAATGACTTATTAGACACATTTGTTGCTGATTTTACATCTTTTAACACTTTTTAAAGCAGTGTATATTTGTGGAGCTTGTGATTGGCTGATTTTTCATGGTGACTTACATCACTCCTTCCCCCGTGGTAGACGCTAAAATCCATCCATCCATCCATCCATCTTCTCGCGCTTAGCCGTTTCCGGGTCGCGGGGGCAGCATCCTCAGTAGGGAGGCCCAGACTTCCCTCTACCCGGCCACTTCCTCCAGCTCTTCCGGGGGGACCCCGAGACGTTCCCAGGCCAGCCGAGAGACATAGTCTCTCCAGCGTGTCCTGGGTCTTCCCCGGGCCCTCCTTCCGGAGGGACGTGCCCTGAACGCCTCACTAGGAAGGTGTTCAGGGGGCATCCTAATTAGGTGCCCGAGCCACCTCTTCTGGCTCTTCTCGATGCGGAGGAGCAGGACTGAGCTTCTCACCCTATCTCTAAGGGAGAGCCCAGCCACCCTACGGAGGAAACTCATTTCGGCCGCTTGTACCCGTGATCTTGTTCTTTGGGTCATGACCCAAAGTTCATGACCATAGGTGAGGGTTGGAACGTAGACCGACCTGGAAATCGAGAGCTTCGCTTTTTGACTCAGCTCCCTTTTTACAATGACGGACTGGTGCAGACTCCTCATCACTGCAGATGCCGCACCAATCCGCCTGTCGATCTCTCGCTCCATCCTTCCCTCACTCGTGAACAAGACCCCGAGGTACTTGAACTCCTCCACCTGGGGCAGAACCTCATCTCCAACCCGGAGAAGGCACTCCACCTTTTTCCGGTCGAGAACCATGGACTCGGATTTGGAGGTGCTGATTCTCATTCCGGCCGCTTCACACTCGGCTGCGAACCGATCCAGTGAGAGTTGAAGGTCACGGTATGTTGGAGCCAACAGGACCACATCATCTGCAAAAAGCAGTGATGCAATACTGAGGCCCCCGAACCGGACCCCCTCAACGCCCTGACTGCGCCTAGAAATTCTGTCCATCAAAGATGAACAGAATCGGTGACAAAGGGCAGCCCTGGCAGAGTCCAACCCTCACCGGAAACGATTTCGACTTACTGCCGGCAATGCGGTCCAGACTCTGACTCCGGTCATACAGGGAACGAACAGCTACTATCAGGAGGTTCGATACCCCATACTCCCGGAGGACTCCCCACAGGAATCCCCGAGGGACACGGTCAAATGCCTTTTCCAGGTCCACAAAACACATGTGGACTGGTTGGGCAAATTCCCATGACCCCTCAAGGACCCTGCTTGTAGAGCTGGTCCACAGTTCCACGGCCAGGACGAAAACCACATTGCTCCTCCTGAATCCGAGGTTCAACTATCCGGCGGACCCTCCTCTCCAGTACCCCTGAATAGACCTTACCGGGGAGGCTGAGGAGTGTGATCCCTCTATAATTGGAACACACCCTCCGGTCCCCCTTCTTAAAAAGGGGGACCACCACCCTGGTTTGCCAATCCAGAGGCACTGCCCCCGATGTTCACGCGATGTTGCAAAGTCGTGTCAGCCATGACAGCCCCACAACATCCAGGGCCTTGAGGAACTCCGGGCGGATCTCATCCACCCCCGGAGCCCTGCCACCGAGGAGCTTTTAAACCACCTCGGTAACCTCAGCCCCAGAGATAGGAGAGCCCACTCTCGGGTCCCTGGGCCCTGCTTCCTGATTGGAAGGCGTGTCGGTGGGATTGAGGAGGTCTTCGAAGTATTCCCCCACCGATCCACAATGTCTCGAGTCGAGGTCAGCAGCGCACCATCCGCACCATACATAGTGTTGACGGTGCAC